>NC_056735.1:1331753381-1332120212 GCF_019279795.1 Protopterus annectens
GTAGTGGATTTCTAGAATAGTAGTGTGTGAACAGAAACAGCCATGCTAGTAGTTAATAATGTCACTGTAGCACCTTGCAAGCCACACACATACTCACAGCAGGATAATCGCTGCCCATACCCCACAACCTCTTACAGCAACACATCCAGACTAAGTAATAAAAAATGTGGAGCAAAGGGCCAAAAACAGGGACACATTCCAAATAATGCTACAACAAACTTAGACAGTTCAGAGAGTAACAGGTTCTGCATTTTGTTGGATGTTTGGAAGAGTATGAAGTCTGAAACTGAAATGTTTGTCACTATAGTCTGACGTGAGCCCAGAGTGAATTGCCGGAAAAAGCTGTTTATGAGATATTGACCAAAATATGAGGCAAAAATGTGGACAACCTGCAAATATCTGTACACTTGAGAGGTCTGACACTGCCATATTTGAATAGTTAAGAGCCTAGACATAGCAACAGTGACTGAGTTACAGGGATGCCCCACAGACTCCCGGTGAAATGTACAAACAGTAGGCAGAAAGGTGTTACAACACATGCAATGGTAACTATGAAGTACTGAAAGTATGCACCATTTGCATGGCAGAAATAGTGTAGTAATACATATGCTCATGCTATCCCACAGTCACAACTGCAGAATACCAGACAATTTAATGGGTGTACCCCACTGATATGTACCATTCCATGAGGCAGATAAAGATGCACCTGAGAGTCTCTGGGGCCTGCTCAGCAGCATACTCAAATACCCTAATAGATGTCAAGGCCCACACCATGGCCAGACCACACTGCATGCAGTAACACCCTAGCAGATATAGCAAGCATTCCAAGGTGTGAATGTACATGGAAATTAGGAAAGCCACAGCAACACACTACAGTCAAGACACCTAGCAGGCATACAAGTAGTGAATGTAAAGGGCAAATATTGAAGCCATAGCAACAAAGTGCAAGAGCCACTGCTATATACCAGTTACACCACATGTCCCACAGGAAAGCACACACACCCACATTAACAGTAGTAGTAGTCTTAGGTGTCAGTGTACATGCACACTTAGTACAGGAAACTGGAGAAATGAATGGAGAAATGTTAATCTACAACACAGCCAGAAATATGAGAGGGATACTAACCTTTACACTCACAGAACAGTGTCCACAGCATACCAGCATGGTCCCTGCCCTTAAACTCTGAAAGGGCTACGCCTATCTCACATACCTTTTTATAGCACTGTCCTGGAATCACAGTGGGAACTGCAATCAGTACACAACTGGCTGCATGCAATTAGCAAATGCTAGCTAACAATTGGTGCAGAGGCCATCACATGGACATATGCAGATACCTACAAAAGCATGCTGTACTCCCAGTCCACACATACAATACTTTCATTGCACCCTGTGGAGGTAGGGAGAGACAGAGAGAGAGAGAGAGAGAGAAAAAAAAACATACACAAACAAAACCAGTCATCAACAACCACTTGAAAGCTGACAACTGGCAACTGGAGCAGCAGGACACCAAACCAGACAGCAAAGCAAGCAGCTGTGACAAACACAGGTAATGTAAAGTAATACTTTAAAAGTCTACATACTGTGAACCCTCCATATGTGTCATTGGTCTGTATCCATATGTATATGAAGATGTGCATAGGGCAGGGGACATACAGCAACTATCAGTGAAGGCTGTACATACATATGTATGTGAGGGCATCTATGTGCACATATCAGTGTAGGTTGAATGCAGGTTGTAGTGCAGTGTACAAAGTAGGTTTCACAGTTATGTATGTTTAGCAGTATGTTAGTGTGTGTATACAGTTTTGTAAACAAACATGTTGATATACCTATGTATCATATGGATACGTATGTATGTCAATATATGTATGTATATATATATATATATATATCTATATATATATATATATATATATATATATATATATAATATGTATATATGTATACATACATAGAGAGGGATGTAGGAATACATCGACAGATGTAGATAGATAGAATATGTACAAACATATATATGTAATACACACATACAGATATAGATATATGTAGATACATATACATAGACAAACAGATCTGACTGTCTACAGATATGACTGTATATGATGAACTCACACTCCTCCTGTCCCACCCCCTCTGTCACTCTCACCCCCTCTCTGTCACACACCCCCCTCTCCATATCTATAGCAATATATGTACATCGATATATATATGTCTATATGTATACAGACATATATATATATATATATATATATATATAGACACATATATATATATATATATATATATATATATATATATATATATATATATATATATATATATATATATATATATATATATATATATATATATATATATATATATATATATATATATATATATATATATATTTATATATATGTGTGTGTGTGTGTGTGTGTGTAGAAAGAGATGTATATATATTTTGAGTGAGGCACATGTGTACAGATGTATTGCAACAGGTGCCTGGTGACAAAGGCATGGAGTGAACACCAGTGTCAAAACTGGAGTACCATACCCCATTTCAAATCACCTACACCAGTAACCACCAGATATGTGATTGGTTGCCCACCACTGCATGTGTCAGGGGTGAAAAGGGTCATAAATGTGTACAATAGTCCCCCCAATGATATTCACAGTGGCACACTATTCCTGGAATACCTGCACATGGTATGTGTCAGCAGACATGGTGTGTCAGCTATGGACATGTATGTCAGTGTACCCCTCCACACCACACAATGGCTGCCATGGTATGTACCTCACATGACAGCTACAGATATGGAGAAGGACACAGTGACACGTACAACACTGTGACAATGCACTCAAACACATTACTAATGCACAATGACTGACAACACCACAGAGTACACACATACTACCCACATAGAGGTTACCACTCCTGGATTTACATACTTAAGTCACACCCATGACAGATGTCCAACAACCATAGTAACACCTCACACCATCCACAACCTAAATGACTGCTGTGTGTCATCCGTGATACTGCAGTAGAGAGCACATGGCAGAGGTACAGGTTCCTACCCACAGATAAGACATACCCTGCAATAAACCACACAGCATTACGAAGCAGGACTCCCCATGAGTACATGTCACACATACCCCTGCGGAATGTTAGTCAGATAGGTAATATGCCATATGAGTCACCCTGTGTAACTGTTTGACAGGAGCAGGTACCATCACATCACATGTGTCACAATGGTCAGGGTAGCAGAACAGTATGCTGCTGTAGTCCCAGGGGCAATAGCATATTGTATTGTATTGTACTGTAATGTATTGTATTGTGTTGTATTGTATTGGTATGTAGAGGTGCCTCCTTCGTGGAGTGGAACTACTGCTGCTGTACGCCAGTGTACAGGTACATATCCTGTAGTCAGGCTAGTGTTACATAGCACTTCTATATGTGTGTTTAGCTCCTCTTGGAGTTCATGTAGCATGCAACCGGGGATACCATCAGGTCCCATTCATGTTGTGTTTACTGCTTTTCTGAGGGCGGCTCTCACCTGGACATCTGTGATGACAGGCAGGTTACAGTCAGCTGGGATAAGTATGTCTTAGTTTGGGGGAGAGGGAGGGGGGAAACTTGCACTGAACCTGTCTGCCACAATGTTGCCAACATCTGTGGGTTCAGTGAATTATATGTTGTTGTGTACTAACTATGACATATTGGAGGGTTTCTGACCAGGTTGCTAACATAACTGAAGAAGGTCTTGTGGTTATCTGTAGTGTCCCCGTTGATTTCCCTCTCAAAGTTGCCCATGGATGTTTGTATGAGAGAAAATAGCTCCTTACTAGTGCTGATCAGACATGCCTTCCCTTTATGGAATTATGCTCTGTCTTGCAGTAGCTTCTATCTTTTGTTATACAATCTGTCTATGACTGGGGTCCACCAGACAGGATGCTTTCCCTTTGTGGAGAGTGTCTTGGTCTTATATGGGATTGCATGATCCATGCATTCTCGGAGATGTCCATAGAAATCATTTGTGAAGGGGTCAGCATTGTGGGTTCTGTCTTCCACTGGCCCAGTGGGCTTAAAGGATACCATGCCAGTGTTACGAAGTGTAAAGTTTGCATTTGAAATGTTATTCACTATAGTCGTTTGTGCTGGTGGTGGGATATGTATATCCAGGGCAATTAGTTTGTGGTCAGCTCACAGTAGTTGATGATGTAACCCATACAGTACCTCGATACAAACCCCCAGAGTGAGGAGGTGCTTTGGACCTGAATCAGTGTTCTGACTGCTGGGGTTTGGTAGTATGTCATATGGAGTGTGCCAGGTACTGTTGCACAGTTGTTGGCTGAGCACTGATACCTGGCCATTTACATGTGTATCCACCAATAGACAGACAGATGCTATATATGTGAGATATGTTGTATCACAACAGTTGAGTAGCATGTGTAGTATGTGTGCCAAATTCTGCTGACATATTTTGCTGATATCATGTTATTTCCTTTTTCAGGACCATGGTTCCCCAGCGCAACCCAGCGTACTCTGCAGCTGAGGATGAGGAGATACACCAGAGCCTGGTGCGGGATTATGCAATACTCTTTTCCCGCACCAGCCAGAATCAGCAGGAGAGGGTTGCACTGTGGCAAGACATGGTCCGTCGGGTAAATAACATAGGCACGCATAATAGGACATATGAGCAGGTACGACATCACTGCAGTGATTTAATCAGAAATGTCCATCAGCGTGCGTCGGATATCCTCAGGCAACAGGTTGCCACAGGTGGTGAGGTGGCTACACATCCCCCACTCACCAGAATGGAGGGACTACTCATAAGTGTTGTGGCTCCAGCCCGCCAACAACAACAACAGCAGCAGACCTGCATTATGATGGAGGCTGGAGCCACACAGCAGCAAGACTACCAGCGTGCAGGTAATATGCCATATGTATAGTTGACTGTTGTGTACACTGCTAGTTAATGCATGTGTGAGGTGTGTCCTTGGTTTGTAGCTGTCATCATAGTATTCAATGTGCAAGTGTGATATTCTCAATATCAGCAGCTGACCTGTGAAAGGCGACGGTTGTACTACTGACCTGTATCATACTCAGTAACAATGGCACAGTTGTGGCCACTGACATTAATTTCCTCACTTCTGCAGGTCCCTCCGGTGTAACAGCAATGCAGCCTATCCATGCTGGTGAGTGTGTATTAACAATACCTTTAATAGTCTTGATAGTAATAGTAATATTAGGCTCACTGAGTAGTGCTCTGTGTATGCATGCAGGTGTGTCTGTGTCTGTGTGTTGATATCTCGCATACTGAGTAGTGTGCAAGTGTGCAACTGTGTGCATGTGTGCATGTGTGCATGTGTGCACTTGTGCATGTGTGCACCTGTGCATGTGTGCATGTGTGCACCTGTGCATGTGTGCACCTGTGCATGTGTGCATGTGCATGTGCATGTGCATGTGTGCACGTGTGCATGTGTGCATCACTGGTAACATTGTGTAGACATTGTAAACTGTGTTTCCTGTTTCCCTCCCACAGGTTCTGGTGCTGCTCTGGTGTCATGCAGCAGGGAACCTGAATCAGGTGCCACGGGTACTGATAATTATGACATCTGTGTAATGGCACAGGAAGGTATGCCAGGGTCCGTCATTGGTCAGCCAATTGACAGTACACAGCTGTCAACCCCATCAATGCACACAGTTATCCTGCCAATACACCCTTTGTCACCAATGTCCCTAGGTGATGGACAGGATACAGTGGGCATTGACCAGGTAATGTGGTATCTGTGGCACATGCTTCCCCACACAGCAGCCATGGGCATGGCCCTGAGATGGTACCACACAGACAGATGCCCAGGGGTTCTCGTGGGAGCATCCATGGGCGTACTGCCCCTGTCAGACATGCCCACAGAGGTCTTACAACCTCAGCTATGTTTCGGGCTGTCATGCAGGCACAGTCACATATGGAACGGTACACCAGACAGGGTCTGAGGGAGCTGACAGCATGTCGCACAGCCATGACTGACAGTATGCGTGACATTGCTACTGCCATCCGTAATTTCACCGATGTCATAGACAGACATTGTGGGGACATATTAGATCGGTTCCACAACTACATGTCCATGAGCCAGGGTGATGGTGGACGGTTGAGGTGTCGACGTGGGTGTATGCCAGCAACAGCAGCAGCTGGCAGTTGTCACAGATGACAACAGGGCCGCGGCCGCCCCCATAGTGCCAGAAGCAGCCCCAGCAATGCTGGGTCTGTGCTGTCATCAGACCGCCCCAGGAGACCACATGCACGTGGCTCTGGACAGGCCCGACAGGGGTCGGTGTCCAGTCAATGAACACCTGCTTCTGATGTCAGTACCCAGTCTGGATTGGTACTGGATACGGTCCGTAGCACCCCTGCAAGGCACAGGTACCGTGTCCGTGGCCAGAGACACTGATCTGTATGACCTGGCAGGTACAGTCTGTGGCTGTCCACAAACACCAGTATATGGCAGCCATGAGGTGGAACTGTGTGCATCCATACACACATGTGAATTGACAACACCTAGGGCTACCGCATACATGCACACACTGCATCAACATTGCCCCACGGTACTGCTGTCCCTCACCAACACACATACACATACATGTCAATTGGTGGTATCAGTGGCAGACTCAGGCATACCAAGTTCACACCCTGTGCATATGATGAAACTGTGCCACCTCCTGCAATCTGTAACATCAGTGCAGGTACAGGTTAACATGTTGCTGATGCACAGGGTGACTACATAGACATGTAGTAATAGTATCATGTTGTTAACAGTATTGTGTGCTGATATAATTATGGGTATATCCCAGCATGCCTGATGCAGTAAGGGTATGAGTGTCTTGTACTGTTGTCTACACCCATGGTAAGTACCATAGTGTATCATCTGCACATGTTGGCATACTGGTGGTAAGGATGTTAACAGAAGGCTACATACATAGGTAGCACAGGGGATAAGGTAATGAAAGTATTGATACGCAATGATGGACATGTAAACTGCAAGTGGCATGTTGCCCACACTGGACTCTGCAATGCGGATGTTTGAGGATGTTGATATGTGTGTAGTACTACACGACTGGTACAGGATGCACAGGAGCACCCTAGCACTGCAAGCTCACATCTCATACCATGCTAGACAGCCCCAACACACAAAACTAACTTTCACAGGAGGGATAGTCCCCATAAATGTCAGGGATACTGTGGTGGCAGGACAGGTAGCATACATCCTACTACGTATGGAACCACTGAGTGAAGGCTCAGTGTCTGTTATTTGACATGTGCATTACTGCAGGTATGAGCACCTGGGTTTCCATCCAATTATTGTACATCCTGACGGTACATGGTCTGTACACTTGTGTGCGCTGAGACTGGACCCTAGCCATCTGACCTGTGTATTTCCATGTACATGTGTATAGTGCCTGCATATTTGCACTATTACCTACTGGAAGTGGTACAGCTTGTCTGTTGTACAATGGACTACATGCAGCCCTGCTTACTGTAGCCTTGTTTGCATGCATGTTTGCTTGAAGTTACCCTGGAACACTGATCCCACCTGCAATGCAGAGTTACAGAGCTTCTGTGGACTCCTAGTGACATCTGCATAGCTTACTATATGTATGTCCATGTCTCACTTGACAGAACATCACTGTTTGTCCTGTTCACATGTACGTTGCCTGTGACACATTGCATATGACTTACCTGGCATTTGTCCACGTGAGCAGTCATATATGCCAGTGCTAACTAATCACAGGCACTACACCCTCACATACTCACCCTCTGTACCTTGTTCCCCATTGGCCCTATGTGCTGTTAATCACCATGGCAATCACAATACTATGGTAGCATGTGCAAAGGTCACTTGTCAGTCACCTCTATGGTACAGTTGTGGAATATGTGGGTCATGTGGCAATGTCACAGCTGCCACATGTACACAGTCAACCCTCTCTCCTACACATGGACGTACAACACATGTATGAGATGCAACCACATAGCCAAACTGGGGACAAAGCACTCTGAACCCAGTACTGGCATAACCTGTCAGGTGGCATGAAATACTACAGTGACTACAATACCAGTCTGATGTAGACCTACACTGACAGCAATCCAAACACGTGAACACACTGGGCCATTCGTGGAGGCTCAGGATAGCATCCTGCCTGAGCAGCAGACACCTCTGCAGCTGGCACACAGGCATACGTTAAGCTGGAACACAGCACATGCAACACATAGCACACAAATCCTGTGTGCCAAACAGTCACAGCCTGTACGGCTAGACAACACATCTGCTACAGTTGTGTTAGGTACCTTTATTGTCCAGTACAGTGAGGTCCCACTCACCAGGCTGGACAAGGTGAAGGTCACAGTGATATGCCCGTGGGGCACTATGGTCCACCACATAACACAAGCATACAGGTCAGTCAGAGGCATAGGCACATATGACTCAGTCATTGTCCATGCCACTATGGCTGGCCTGTGATGTACCTCCCTGGACTACATGATAGGGAACATGGAAGGGCTCTCTGAGTATGTGGCACAGGCTGGTATGACCCTGACCTTGGTTGGCATCATACCGTCACCAGGAATGCTGATGTATTACTGAATGCTGATGAATTACTGTAGCTACAACACCCTAGCTGAAAGGTTCCTAGCATGTAGTCACTGCATTGCTATGGAACAACTTGTTACCACTCCCACAACAGGTGAAAACATGCAGCACCTGTTCATCAACAACATGTAGACTATATGCCCCAGACCAGATGTGTATCCCTCACTGCTAGGATGATACCATATACATCTCACACTGTATATACACATACCACATGCAGCACCCACACAGAAGACCACAGTCATAATGTTATCCAGTGCAAATACCATGTATTCACATGTGGCAGGTGTCAGACATGGGAACTATTGAAGGTCACAGGTACATATGTGTATTTGGCACACACATACATCATCTGTGTCCATTGCCATTACTGGTTTAATCAATGTCATGCATTATTTTGAACAACAACCCACACACATGGGCATTCTGTGTGACAAACACACACATGGAATGTGTGGAATTCAAAGCCATAACTAACTGTGCTATGACAGTAGTGAGAGATGCAGTAGCAGAGCATGTTATTTGCATTACTGGGAGATTTGCCCTCTTCTGCTGTACTTGTAGGGTGCTGACATCATCTCTGTGTAGAGATTGGAATATGCAGCAGCTGGTGTGTTGTACTGGTTGGCAAAAGGGTCAGTTCTCTCACACATGTAATTGCACACACCCTACTTCCACCCCACACCACACACACTTGCTATTTGTAGGATTCAAACCCCTACCTAACTATGTTATAGAACACAAGATGGACGCATTAGCAGAGCGTGCTATTCACATTACTGGGATGTTTTTCTTCTCCGGCTGTACTTCTAGGGTGCTGACATCATCAGTGTTTAGAAAGAGGAATGTGCATCCTGTAGTGTGTTCTCCTAGTTGCCAAAAGGGACATTTCTTTTATACAGAATTGCACACACACTAATCCCCCTCTACACACACTGAGCATTTGTAGGATTCAAACCCCTATCTAAATATGTTATGACACTCGAGATGGATGCATTAGCAGAGCACGCTATTTGCATTACTGGGAGGCTTCTTTTCTCCTGCTGTACTTATAGGGTGCTGACATCATCAGTGTTTAGAAAGAGGAATGTGCATCCTGTAGTGTGTTCTCCTAATTGCCAAAAGGGACATTACTTTCATACAGAATTGCACACACACTAACCCCCATCCCCACACACAGAGCATTTGCAGGATTTAAACCATTACGTAAGTATGTTATGACACTCGAGATGGATGCATTAGCAGAGGGCACTATTCACATTACTGGGAGGTTTCCCTTCTCCTGCTGTACTTATAGGGTGCTGATATCATCAGTGTTTAGAAAGAGGAATGTGCATCCTGTAGTGTGTTCTCCTAGTTGCCAAAAGGGACATTTTTTTCATACAGAATTGCACACACACTAACCCCCCTTCACACACACTGAGCATTTGCAGGATTCAAACCCCTATCTGAGTATGTTATGACACTCGAAACGGACACATTAGCAGAGTGCACTATTTGCATTACTGGGATGTTTCTTTTCTCCTGCTTTACTTATAGGGTGCTAACATCATCAGTGTTTAGAAAGAGGAATGTGCATCCTGTAGTGTGTTCTCCTAGTTGCCAAAAGGGATATTTCTTTCATACAGTATTGCACACACACACTAACCCCCCTCCACACACACTGAGCATTTGTAGGATTCAAACCCCTACCTAAGGAATGTTATGACACTCGAGATGGACGCATTAGCAGAGCGTGCTATTCACATGAGTGGGAAGTTTCTCTTCTCCGGCTGTACTTATAGGGTGCTTACATCATCAGTGTTTAGAAAGGGGAATATGCATCCTGTAGTGTGTTTTCCCAGTTGACGAAAGGTACATTTCCCTCACATAGACTTGCACACACACCAGCCCCACTCACACACACATTGAGCATTTGCAGGAAACAAACCCCTACCTAACTATATTATGACACTTGAGGGAGACGCATTAGCAGAGTGCACTATCCGAATTACTGGGCTTCTACTCTGCACCTGCAGTATTTATAGGGTGCTGACATCATTATTTCTACAGAGGTATGTACATCTAGTACTACCCGTCAGGTGGAGGATAGCATATATATGCATTTGCAGCCATCTACTTCAGGGTCAGATATGCACATCGCACTGGTAGGTTATGTTCTATACCATGCATCATGACCACAGGACCTGTAACACACAACACAACCAGTTCAGACCACCCCTCCCACATCCAGGACACACCCTTTGCTTCCCTGGGAACAGTGCCAAGATATGCAGGTATTCACATACACCATTCCAGTTGTTAACATCAGGTACAGGTATATCATGTGTGGGAACTACCCAGGCCTCTACAACATTACCCTACAGCCACTACAATTTGTGAGTCCATGTGCTATGGCAGAACCACTCACCACAGCCACAAGGGGGAATACATATTGCACCTGACCATCTGCAACATGGGTACTCACTGTTCCACACCAGAGGTAGACCACCATTGTTGATATCTGACCATACCCACCTTTCCCTGGACATCCATATCCCAACCCCACCCCCAGGCAAGGTTGTCACTGCAAACAAAGTGTATTTATCAAAATCAGACTTTACACTTGTGAAGACTGTAGTGGAAGACTTCAAAAGACCCATGCTGGGAGAGTATACAGGCCACTCTGCATAATCCTTGACAATTGCATTCTATGAGCATGTGGAAGGTTTGCATTGATCATGCTATCCCAAATATACCCATGACTCCTCCACAACAGGACACCTGTCAGGTGTACACCAGCCATATATGAGCTGTCCAACAGACAGAGTGAGCTAATACATTGCACAGCAGTAGCCCACAGAGGGAGGACATCTCTGAACAGTACTGGCATGACACTTCAATCCCTCATAATCATCATGAGAAAGTGTTGACAGTGAAATTGTCCAGACAAAGCAGATAAGGCTCCCCTCAGTCTGTTATTGACGCCCACTTACTGTTAGAGGTCCTCACCAACCCTCTTCCAGCACACACCAACAACATGGATGTGGCTTAGCAAATTCAAACCCTGGGATCTCCACTGTGTCCCTACTTGACAGAGGCACAGCACACTAGCCTAACACGGTGCCTTATGTGACCTACTTTACAGTGGCACAGTAGCCTACTGTACTGGGGAGGCAGATGCCAAGCACACTCTGGCTAAGCTGTCATTCCCTAGGGCAAACAGCCTAGTGTTGACCTCTACACCCATATGTTTAATTGTCAGATGCACAATATTTGTTGCTGATAGACTGTTTGCAGATCTTTATTGCCATAGCATTCCCTGTTTCTATGAACAACTTGTGTATCTGTGGAAGATGTTTGAATATGAGAGGGATCAACTATATCACTTATGTCTCTGTAGTCATTTAACTGTGTGCACTGGGCAGATTGCTGTAATGTGGTTGGTTCCTGGAATAACACGTACAAATACCAGATATGTGTGACCAACTGCTAAACTGAGATTTGGCCTAAGTGTGTGAGCATGCCCAGTTCAGGCTTTCCATGGCATGTTGTCTAACATATGTCTCATTTATCAAAGTGTGCAAGCATGCCCAGTGTGAGCTTTCCATATGTTGAACTCTGCAGCCCACTACAATTGTGGATGAGTGTGAACTTCAACAATATCTCACGTTTATGGTTGTGTGTTGTATGTCATGTTGTGTAGTTACTGTCCAACTGCTTTGTGTCTGAACACAACAGGGATTATACTGTGCCTGCAGGGTTTGCATGGGATACTTTGCATACAGTTGTCAACATTCTTTCATACTGACCTAACACTGTAGTACCGTAGAGTGTACTGGTTCAGTACTTTCGCTATGGTGGACAGTATCCTGGGCTTTAGTCCTATCACTGCTTTACATTTTCATAGTGAGCACAACAGCCTGGTTAGGGGCCAGTTGTGCACATCTGACCATGTTGCATTATGTTCAGATATGAACTACTTAAGCCAGGCTTGTCCAACATTGGTAGTGTATTCCACAACATAGGTGTACATTGGCAAACACTAGCGATGTGCCCTAGGCCATTTCTAATGCTAGTCGGAGAGTGTTTGTCCTTCTACACACATTGTAAGTGGAGTTTGCCATGACATATGTCATGGTTAGTATACTGTGCCTCCGTCTACCCATGACATAACAGTGATACCCAGGGTAAACCTACCATCTCCCATCCACTCATCAAGATTCCTCTTGAGGAGAGTCGATGAGTGATTCTCTGGCTAACCTGTACTGGAAGTTTACTCAAGAGTGGGGGTGGCTTCTGTGTTATGGATCATTCAGTACAGCTTGTCCTATGTATGTCAGTGCTGGGGTTCAGGTCTCTCATGTGCATAGCTCACTGCCATTCAGATTGTACAAGGTGCAGCATGTTCATTGATTCCAGCTTGGACATGGCTTTATACATCAGGCACAGCTTGCCTCTGGGTGGGCAGTATGGCGTGTGGAGCTGCAGTTTGTTTAATCAGGTGACACATGGCATCTGTTCAAGCTCTTTGATACTCCTGGTGAGGTACTTTTGGGGACTTTACAGTTGATGGAAGTGTCTGCTGAGGTACATCCCACAGGGGTTATTGTAGTCAATTGTAAAGCTGATGAAGGATGACTGCAAACATACAATGACCTCCCCTTATCTAGAACTGACAACCTTCATGATTAGGTGGGTATATGGTATGTTTCTGTAACCACTACAGCCACATGCTTGTCCAATGCAGGATATCTATCAACTTGTGTCCCCAGGTCTCTCATTACATGTTAAGTACTTAATGGGTTAACACCTATGTGGTAATTGGTGGGCACTTACTGTATATCCACAGGGGTTGACTATACACTTTTCTGCAATTAGCTTGCTAACATGGCTATGGCACCAGTTGTCTGTTTCTATGTGGCCCTTTTGTGGGATGCTTGTGTCAGCTGGAGGGTCAGATATGGTGGCCAGTTTGTAGTCCTCTGCAAACATGTTCAGACACACTCCTTCCATGTTGGCCTGTACCTATGGGACATATATACCAAACGAGGGAGGTCCCAGGACCAAGCCTTGTGGGATGCCAGTTATATCTGGTTTGTAGTCTGACATGGCTGTAGCATGTCTGACCATGTCAGTTCTGTCCTTGGTCTGGTTTGCAACCTCTCTACTGACACAGGGGTTTATATTTAAGCTGGTGAGCTTATCTGTAATGAACACGTGGGGTATTGCATGGAAGCCTTTGCAAGGTCCAGCTACTCTGTGTGGACCACATTGCCCTCATCAATGACCTTAATGACGCTTTCAAATGAGTCAAACATGTTTAAGGGGCAGGATCTGCACTTAAGAAAGCCACACTGGGTAGGGTCCGTTGTCAGTAGGTCCCCAATATCTTTATGTCTGCAGTACATGCTGATCCTTTCCATAGCTGTGCAGACCAAGCTTGTCAGGATTCTGGGGTGGTAGTTTGCAGAATCCATTCAGGCAACACCTTTGTTGAGAAGGACCAGTGTTGTTGTACACTGCTCTTTGGGTACATATCCTTTGGTAAGGCTCACATTGAGCAGTAGTGTGATTTGGCATTCCATTTTTCTTGGAGTCCATGTTGGACTCAGCCCAGGACACCATCTCATACCATTGCTGCTGTGTGTTTTGCTTTGTAGATGCTGGCTGTTACGTCAGCATCTGCAATGTCAGGGGGCCAGCAGTCTGCTGGGATAGATATTTTGCATTCTGGGGTTGCACTGCACCTGTCAGGTTGGATGTTGGCAATATGTGTGTGTGTTTGGTATGTTGTTTGTAATATTTGAGTGATTCAGAGAATATCTTTGAATTCCCAACAAGGTTCCTACCATCAGTTAAGAAAGCTTTGTGATTATCCTTAGTGTCCTGTACAATTTGTATCTTCATAGGTTCATAGGTTCATACTAGGCTATCCACCCTAGGGCATTTATAAGCCTAGCCAGAGTGTGTGTGGCTTTCGCCACCCTTTGCTATGTGAATATTATGGCTATTTATGATTTACTTTACTGTGCCTCTGTCTGGACGTGACACAGTGAAGACCCCCAGTGTACATCTACGATCATCCATTCACTTGGCAAGATTCCTGTTGAAGAGTGTCAGTGAGGGGCTCTGCCTAACATGGAGTGGGATTCTGTTCCAGGGTGTAGGGAGCCTCTGGGTTATGTATCTGTCCCTCCAGCACATCCTATTTCATTATGTGCTGAGGTTGACATCTCTCACTCTCACAGCTCCGATAGCTTTGGGTTTTCTGGGGTGGAGCATGTCCATTACTCCTGTGTTGGACATGTCCTTGTACAACAGGCATACAACGCCTCTGTGTAGGCAGTATGTGACTGCATTCAGCTGGGGTGTCTACAGCCAGGCAGCAGATGACATATATTTGAGACCCTTTATCCTCTTGGTGAGGTACCTTTGAGGTCTTTCTAACTGCTGCAGGTGTCAGGTAAGGTACATCCCAAATGAGGCATTGTACTAGATTATGGGTCTGATAAGAGAACAGTATAGGGGCACAATGACCTCTGTTGACGTAGATGTGAATCCTTTCATGATACGGTGTCCAATATAGACAGTCTTCCTAGCCACATTGGCAATGTGAGTGTCACATAACAGGTTACTGTCCACTTGTGTCCCTAGGTCCCTGATTACTCCTTCCATACATAATGGTTTGCCACCTATGTGGTAATTTGTGAGTACCTTGTTTGGTATTTGGTGAGACATTCATACTGTCATGTGTCTTCAGGACGTCTGGGTGGGGTTCCTGTGTGTGAGAGTGTGGTCTGTAGCATGCTACAGACTGTACAGAAGTTTTGCCTACGGTTAGTTGCACATGGGTGGTCTCCAATGCTTCGTGCATTGTCAGTTACCTGGACGTATGGGTGTCTGTGCTGAATATGGATACTCCCCCTCCTTTTATGTTTTGGTCCAGGTTTTGGGGCCATAATGCATGATATGAGGTATAACCTGGTAGTGCTGGTGTGCTGTCAGGAGGCTTGCTGCAGGTTTCTGTCATTGCACGGACATCAATGTTCTCCATACTGGGGAGGGCCTCGGGAGCATGCATATTGAGGTTTACATGTCTGGCATTGGTCAGCATTACCCTTATGTTTCTTTCCACTTATGTTTTCTAGGGTGGTGGGTTAGTCTTTTCAGCCTTGCCTACAAAAGGCTCTATGGAGGTGGAAAAAGCCTTATCCAATATCCAGACGCCCAGGGGTAACAGGTGCAAGCCATCCCTGGAACAGCAGCGTGGCTTGTCAAGCATGACATCCCAAGCAGACAGACATTGGATCCCCTTGGAATGACACCAGTAATTGTGCCACTTGTTAAAGCTGATCATTCTGTGTTTGTACTGTGGCATCATTCTTGGTGAGGGTAGGATGCTGCAAACGGTCAGTGTCATACCGGCCTGGACTACATAATCGGAGAGCTCATCTATGTCTCTTTTCATGTAGTCCAGGGAGGTACATCTCAGGTCATTCACGCCAGCATGGACAATGACTGCATCATATTTCTACTTGCTTTGGGGTGACCTGTGTACTTGTGTTATGTGGTGTATTGTAGCAGCCTACAGGCAGCTTACTGTACCCTTTCCCTTGTTCAGTCTGGTGAGCGGGACAGCAGTGTGTCTGACTATGGAGTCACCTATTACAACTGTATCAGGCATGTTGTTTCTCCTTCTGGCCTGTGACTGTTGGGCACACCAGCTTTGTGTACTATGTGTTGCATGTGCTATGTTTGGAGGTTGTGGTTGCTTGGGTGTCTGCTTTGGAGGCCCCTGTTGATGTGGTGTGTTTGTAATTAGGGCCTCCGGGAATGTTTTTCTGTGTTTATGTCTTTGGTTTGCAGTTGTGATAGGTCTATGTGGGACTGGGTTTGTGGTGTGTGTGGTTACCTTCTCCTCCTGACTAGTTTTGACAGTACTGAGTTGAGGGAGCTCAGCCTCCAGTTTGGATAAATGGTTGCATCTCTCACATATATTTGTATTTCTTGGGGGGAGTTCAGGGTTGTCTGTGTACTTGGGGCAGGTGTAACATTGCCTCAAGATTCACAGATTCAACTTGTTGTAGCTGGCCTTAGTGGATTGTATGTGTGGACATATTTTATTGCCATACTACTGATCTGTGATTACTTCCCTTTTTATGTTTGCTCTATCATGTAGTAGCTTCCTCATTCTCTTGCATGGTTTGGTAATGGCTGGAGTCCACCATGCCAGATGCCTGCGTGTATGGCATTGTGTCTTGGTTTTATTTGGCATTGCATAATCCAAGCATTCCTGGCAGTGTTCATAGAATGCCTGTATAACAGGTTCTGAGGTGTGGCCCATATTTTGCACCTGCACAGGGCCTTTAATGGATTCCACATCAGTTTGGAGGAGTGCAACTTTTGCTTTACACATGCTTTTCACTGTGGTTTTCTGGCCAGGGACTGTGGTCAGGATGTGTATATCCAGTGTGATTACTCTATGGTCTGGTCTTACCAGTGAGGGATACACTTCTCATCTTGCCATCCAGTACCCATGTTGCTGATTATCACATCCAGTTTGCTTACCCCTCTTGTGGGAGTGGTACGCTGTTCCTGAGCATTTTGGTTTATGGATTCTAGGAACTTTTGTCCTACAGTGTTGGAGCTAGTATAATGCTCCCAGTCTATGTCTTGGTATTTTCAGTCACCCAATATAATGTGATTTGGAGGGCTTGATATATTCATGTATTCCAACATAGGCCAAGTGCAGTTCCTGGTGTTAGGACGGTAGTCTGTAGCAGGCTATGAACTAGGAGGCAGTTTTAGCCACTGTTACTTGACCATGGCTAGTCCATGCTGCTTCTTGTTGTGGTACCAACATAGGGGTGTGGTTATCCTTGACAATTATTGCTAGTCACCCTCCTTTTGTAGCTTGTTCTATGTTTTGAGGCTGTTCAGCACAGTATGAGGTGTAACATGGTAGTGTTAGGGTGCTGTTGTGAGCCTTGACCCAGTTTTCTGTTACAGGACAGATATCAACATTCTCCATACTGGGGGAGTTTAGACTGCATGCATCTTGCTGTTTAGACTTCTGGCATTCGGTAGCATTACATCTAGGTTCTTATCCCTTGTGATACCTATGGAGGTGGGTTTGTGTTTTGAGCCTTACCTATTCAGGGCACGCTGTGGGTAACAACAGCCTTTGCCAGTATCCATAAGGCCTGGACTGATAGGTGCACGCCACCCCTAAAAGGTGGAGCATCATGTCATGCTCAGCATGTCATCCCAGGCTGGCACACATTGGATCCCCTTTGACTAACTGCAATACTTCAGCCAATTATTGCAACTGATCATCTCATCGTCATATTGTGGCATCATGCTTGGTGATGGTAGGATGTTAGTCAGAGTCATCAAGTGTGCATATACTACATGGTATTACATTGCTTAACACATGGCATTCATGCCTCAGGTGGTGCTGCAGGGCTGCCTCTGTCAGATGCACATACTACACTCCCTGTACATGTTTGAGAGCAGGTTATGTCATTTTAGGCATCCCTGTTATTATATGAGTGAGTCAGAGAGGGGTATTATTCCCAGGGTTCCTACTGAGCCAGTGTATGTGCTATGCGTTGCCTCTTTGCCAAGGCCAGGGCATACTGGGCACGCCTCCTTCTGCCTACTGGAGGAGGCTCAGGTTGTTCCTCCTCCGAGTCACGCTCTGCCTGTGATGGCCTTGGCAATGGTGGGGGGCTGTTTGGCCCGGCCCTATGCTGGTCCTGCTGCAGCTGTTTTCGCAAGATCATATTATGTACCATAGCACATACCATGACAATTTGGGTACATGTAGTTGGTGAGTACTGCAAGGCTCCACCAGATGTGTCCAGACACCGGAACCATGACTTGAGCAGCCCAAACACACGCTCTATTATATACATACGTGTTTGTGCGTGTGTCTCATTATGGCGTTCCTGTTCAGGTGTGTGTGTGTTTCTGATGGGTGTCATCAGCCACGGCTCCAGTGCATAACATGCATCCCCCACTAGGTGTCCATGTGGGATGTCCCCACTGGCAAATGTCTGATACAGCTGCGTCAAATGCCAGATATGGGAATCATGGTAGCTCCCAGGGCAGCCAGCACACACATTCATTATTATGCCCTGGGCATCACACACGACCTGACAGTTGATGGAGGGGAAGCCCTTGTGGTTAATGTAGGCCCTACCCTGCTCACCGGCTGGTGCATTGATGCGTATGTTTGTGCAGTCTATTTGCACCCACTACCTCAGGGTATTCCGCTATTTGCTGGAAGAGACGCATATTGCTGGCCAATACCTCACGGGCATTGGGGAAATATACATGATCACCGACATGTGCTGACATGGCATCCAGGAACTGGTGCAGTACCCTGGAGTCTGATGCCTGTGATATCCCCATCATATCACCAGTTGGTCTCTGGAAGGTACCTGTTGCTAGTATTCTTAGGCCAACACATACCTTGGTTTCCACTGAGATGGGTTCCCCTCTGTTGGTTCTGTGTGTGAGGCGTGGCCTGCACAGCTCGACAATTTGCTGCAGGAGGTCTCTGTCCACTCTATAGCACTCTACTATCTCCAGCTCATGTAACCCATGGTAGGTGACCCTGGGCCTGTACACTCTTCTCTGTCTCCTCACTGTGGGTTGTCTGGCAGCATTTGCATTGTTACCACCCTCAGCAAGTCGCCTATGTCTCCTTATGACAGCTATGGCAGCCCCTAGCATTTCTGCTCTGAGTTCAGCTTTTTCAGTTTTCACTTCTAATAGCTTACCTCCTGTCTTGCAGTGTCTCTTGAGAGAAACATCCTGCACTGCTGTTTGCAGAGTTTTAAGTGCTTGGCTGAGCTACTATTCTGCCTTATGTAATTGCCTGCTTCTAACTGTTTTCACCTGCTAGCTCCAGCAGTATTCCCTGCTAGCTTCTTACTAATTCTGTTGCTTCCTTTTTCCTTTCTGTTTCCTCAGGGGGGAGCAATGCGCATACCAGCAGAAACATGCTCACAGTGGCTTACATGCGCACATACATGCTTACACGGTTTAGAATCATCTTATTTGGGTTAAAGCACGCGCACACCAGCGCATATAGTCTTAGAAGTCTGCCAACACGCTCCCACATGCTCAGTCTGCCTTACACGTGCGCACACTGCCCTACTTGCACCTCATGGCGCGCACACGTGCGCATGCACGCCCAGCAAGAAACTTTGGTGTTAGCAACAGTGTACACCTTCCATTTCTTGACTTTCCCATGCTTATCTTGTGGCACTCCTCTTTCCATGATATGTGTCTGACATCTGTCATGTAACACTGACCTCCAATGAACTGCATTTCTTTCTGCCATTCCCCCCTGTGATGTCACCTATCTCCTACTCTATTCCTCCCCCTTATGTATCTCTTACACTACTCAGAATGTGATCATTTGCTATGTGACAGTAGAATTCAGTATCCTAACACTCATTTACATCAGATTGCCTACTAATGCTTAGTTACATGTCTTAGACTCAGCTTCCCCCCTTAGCAACCACTAAACTGTGGCCATGTTGTTTTTGGTCTGCTGGTCCCTGCAATGTAAATACATGTATTGCATAAAACCCACATTTGTGAGTATATAACCTTCATTTTTATGTTTTATATAGCGCAGCCCGTTTGTGCGGGGCTGCGCTGTGTTTAAACTTCGGCGGAAAAAAAATTATTTATTTCTTATATTTGCATCGGGGTACCTTGCCAATGGCCACATATTTGGCCATTGGCATGCTGCCTGACACATATGCACCCTTTATTTGGAGCTGACATGGCTTCATTGTGTTTTTTGCAGAAACGTACTCAGTTGTCAACTGAGTACATTTCTGCAGCTAAAACAGCTCTTACACAGGCTGCTTTGGGCTTCCTGGATCGCTAATCTACCTCATTTGCATGCCTTTTGGCTGCATGTGCAGTGATTAGCATATCCACGCCTACTCCGTGTAAGAGACGAGAGACGTTTTAGCTCGTCTCTTACACGGAATTTCGGGCTGTTCCTGGATCGCGAGGGCTGCATGGAGTCTTACACTACTCTTAGACTCTGTGCAAGCCTTCATGAATCCTGCCATAAGTGTAAACAATTGATTTATAGCTCTGCCATATTGGATTGGTTAATTAGCATGTACGTCATCTCTTTATGCTGTCATTGGCATATTCTACCATTTCCCTCTGTTGGCAGCTCTACACATCATGTAGAGCCATCTAATGAATATCAAATCTCGGGCTATAATACCAATCTATCAGCACAATAGCTATACTTCATGTAACTGTTAATTAATCTGGTCCATAGTTTTGTAGGTTTTGTATAACTGCAGTTTCACCTTCTTTAGGGTGCTTAATGCATGCTTCAGTTCTGAAGTATCTCAGACAGTAAATTCAAGCTTCAGCACTGACTTCAGAGTCTAACTTTTGGCATAGTAATCCAAGATATGTATCTGGAGCACAAAAGAAAAAACAAAATACTTCACTATTTACTTTTCAGTTGAGCCTTCCTTAAATAAAATGGCCTTTTCAGTAATGATCATACTGAAAAACTATTAAAGCCATGGGAATTGGGCAATTGCCAAGATATAGCACTGGTGTCTGGTCCATGTTCTTCATGTGCAGCACAAAAAAGGAGACAGTTCCCTGCTTGTTTTTAAGTCAAACATTTATTTTTATTTTTTTATTTTCATTAGTTAACCAGGGTAGAGCACCAATCCATATGCACTTCTTCAGACACAGCTAGGGAGCACTGTCTGTTAAGGTGAATTACTCCATCCCAAAGTTGGCAAATGGAGGCTGAGCTAATCAGTCCTTACTCCAGGATGAAACTACTTAACAAATCATAATCTTGCTCCTCTAATATTTCTGTTATTTAAAGCTGAAATATTTATGCCATTTTTGTTGTCAAATAATATTGACACTGTGCATGGTTGGTACTATATCACCAGGGTAAAATATGATAAGTTAAGTTGCAGTACAGACTTTTCATAGTTTTCAAAGGAGTTGATAGCCAAGGAATAAGACAAATATGGGCAATTTGCCAGTTGTCATAATTAATGAAATAATAGTAAGACCAAGCAGAATTAGTATGTGGCAAGATTAAATTGTATGATAAAAGAATACTACTGAAGATAGTCTATGGGGAATGTATCTGTAAATGGTAGTATGGGATAGGCTAATAAGAAAATGTATGTAACAGAAATTAATTCAGACTCATAATAAAAGCAAGAAGACCTAATGGTTAGTGGATTTGGGTGGTTTGGGATGATATGGAGTGGGTAGCTCCTTCAGAGCCACAGTTAAAGACAAATAGTAATTTCTGAGAGATCAGTGTCTTCAAAGTGTTTTTTGCCTGTTCTTCTGTAGTAGCACCCCTGTACATTCTGGTGACCACTTGGCTAACATAAATCCATGTACGGCTCTAATAATAACCAGAGGAAAATTTGCAACCTACAGCATAGTGATATATTTCAGGTAATAAAGCCACAGGATCTAAATGTTATTAAGCAGAGTATACATAGTCGGTTGCTCACTTCACAATTACAAAAATATTTGGGGAGGAAGATGGCAGGATTGAGGGCATTGAAAATATATGAATTTATAAATCATGTTGACAAGCATTCCGAAATTCAAAAGTTCATATGCTCACCATTTTCAATGTTCAGACCCTGAGGTCATCAAAAAACGCTAACGACCTTGATATCATGCCAGTGTTTTCTTTCACCTAAGCCTCTAACCAATGAACAGTTAAACTGTATGACATTATTAACCCCCAGTAGAGTTAAATATAATCTATTGCACAGCTTGCGGATAGCTTGCTTTAAAAATATCTCACTTTTACAGTTATAGTTAAGGGGTAAAATCAGATTAAAAAATTGATTACTTAACATAACTCTGACAAGCATTTCAGTTTCAGACTTCATATCCTTCAGAAAACACGTAACACAAAACCTTTTATTCTGGCAGCTTTCTAAGTTTATAAGAGCAATATTTAAAATGTGTCCCTATTTTTGGGTCTTCGCCCAAATTACTTTTTTTCTTTATCCAGAATTCTTCTGCTAAGAGTTTGAGAGGTATGTTTCTTAATATTCTTGTTTGTTCAGTAAAGTTCAAACCCAGTATAGTTTACATCTTTTGGATTTTTCAGCGGTAGCATTGTAGCCTCACAGCAAGAGGTACTCCCGTTTGATTCTCAGCTGGAGCGCTTTCTGTGTGGAGTCCACATGTCCTCCCCATGGTCGAGTGGCGTTCGAAAGACATGCGTGAATGGGCATGCCTTCGTTGAAGGCTGGGCATCAGGCTGGCAACTTGACACTGTAAAAATATGCTGCCAATCATTAGCGGACTGAAGTTCTGCTGTGGCGACCCTTAACTGGGAAAAACTGAAAGAAGAAGAAGAAATCTTTAAAAGCCAGTCAAAGTTTGCCTGCAGGCAGTTTGTAAGAACAATAGTAAAAGCCCAGTTCTTTCTGCCTTACATTAATGGGATTACATTTGTGAATCTTCTTCTATGGATTCCAGTAGCTTAACTTATGTCACACTGTATGTACAAAAAGAAAAATTATATTCCAGTAAATGTCTAATCGATATATTATAAAGTCTTATACGCTAGTTGCTTAGCATAATGCATCCCAGATTATCCAAGTTCAACTAACTCTGGGCAAAACCGCAATCCAGATTGTAGCTTGCTACAGGACCCCCCCCCCACCATGCCCCAGGATTCCCACTCCTCTTTCCTTGATACACTGGAAAATATTAAGGTACAACTCAGCACTCTAATAATGTGTTATTTCAACTACCCTACCATTAACTGGGAAAACTACTCGTGTACTAACTCTTTTGCTCAACGTTTTCTGGAAATCATCAATTCCAACGCCTTGGATCAACTTATCCACACCCCCACCAGGGGCAGCAATATCCTAGACCTGGTCATCACCAACATGGATGACCGGTGTTCCACACCAGAGGTCAACTCCTCGTTGGTCAGATCCGACCACAAGCTAATCACTCTAGACATCCACATCCCATCACCCATTAGGAAAACAACTGTAAAAAATTTCTCCAAAGCCAACTTCATGCTTCTTAAGACAGAAGTGGCAAACTTCACGACACCCATGTAGATGGACAATAGCGGTACGACTGCTGAATCCTACACAAATGCACTTTATAAGCACTTACACAAGTGCATGGATCATGCTATCCCTCACAGAACCAAGATGCTATCCTCAAAAAAAAAGGAAGCCAATCTGGTGGTCTTCTGCCATAAACAAACTCTACAACAGAATAAAGAAACTGTTGCAAAAAAGAGTAAAATCCCATGATTGGAGGAACTCTCTGGTCAGCCTCAATAAGAAGCTGAGATCTCTCATAAAATCCTCCAAAGCTAGTTATGAAAACAAAATTGCCACTGATTTTAAAGACAACCACAAAGCATTCTATAGCTATGTCAAGAATCTCAATGGCAACACTCAGACCTGCTCTGAGTTACAGCACAATGACACTAAATATACAGAACCAACTGATATTGCCAACATCCTGGCAGATAGGTTCAGTGCTAATTTTACCCCTCTCACCCCTTAAAGGGTCCATCTTTATACTGGAAGAATTCAAAGTTCTTGTAATCAAGGCTGCACAGGTAAAAACCTCACTCTACAAAGCCAAGAACACAGCATCCATGGGACCTGACAATATCCCAGGCTGCCTTCTACATGAACTACAGAATGAAATGGTACCCCACCTAAGTACCATGTTCAATCATAGCCTCACCTCAGGCTTTTTGCTCATTGAATGGCGCACTGCGAAGGTTATCCCACTCCACAAGGGGGGGGGCACAACAGACCCCGAGAACTACCGCCCCATTAGCCTGACGAGCCTGGTCTGCAAGGCCATGGAACGTATCATCATGGAACTCATAAACAAAGACATTGGAGATCTCCAAACTCTGGACCCCACACAGTTCAGGTTTATAAAAGGCAGATTATGTCTCCCAAACCTGATAGACTTCTTTGAAGTAGTCACCAAAGCCATAGATGAGGGTAAGGTGGTTCACACAGCCTATCTAGATCTCGCCAAGGCATTCAACACCATCCCCCAGATAAACTCACTAAACTAGGTATAAATCCCTATGTCACAAGATGGGTTGCCAACTGGCTTACAGACAGAACCCACACTGTGAAAGTAGCAGACTTCAAATCAGACTTCAGACCAGTGACAAGTGGAGTACCACAGGGTTCAGTCCTGGGTCTGCTCCTGTTTGGTATCTACTTCTCTGAAGTACAGTCTAACACAGAAGGTCTTTGGCTAACTAAATGTGCAGATGACTGCAAACTAGGAGCCATCATCAAAACTCCTAACGATGTGGACATCCTGCAAAAGGCCTCACTGAGACAGATGTCTGGTGTCAAAGCCATGGTCTCAAGCTCAATGCCAAAAAGTGCATTGTCATCCCCTTTGGTAAAAACTCTGTACCCATGAACTACCACATAAGCGGTAGTATATTTAACACAGAAAATGTGATGAGACCTTGGGACACAGGTGGACAGTAGTCTCTCCTTTGATAATCACATCACCACAGTGGTCAGGAAATCCTTCTACGTGGCACACCTCATCACAAAAGGTTTCTCATCCAGAAAAAAAGAGGTCATTGTTCCCCTCTACTCATCACTCATTCGACCCATTATAGAGTGCAATGCCCCTTTTGGTATGTACCTCACAAGACATCTACAACAACTGGAAAGGCCACAAAAATACCTCACAAAGAGGATTACTGGCCTCAAACAGATGCCTTACGCAGACCGACTCAAAAAACTCAAGCTTTACTCCGTCACATATCACCTACTCAGAGGTGATCTCTGCCTAACATACAAAGCTATGTCAAACCCAGAGCTGCTGGACATGCTCCACTTAAAGAAATCCCAATCCCTCTGAGCTATGTGCTCTAGGGACCTAAACCTTGTCATCATAATAAACAGAACATGCTGGAGGGATAGATTCCTGTCCCAGAGACTTCCCATACTCTGGAAGAGACTACCTATCTATGTCAAACAGAGCTCCTCATTAGCACTCTTCAAGAAAAATCTTGATGATTGGATGGGTAATAGGAAATTCACCCCGGGAATCACTTCTGTGGTTCTGCTTGACAGGGGCACAGGAAAATAATTTTCTTGGGTGGCGAAAGCCAGGATACCTTTTTGGCTAGGCTTGTATAGGCCCTAGGTAATAGCCTAGTACCTACCTATGAACCTATGAACCTATGAATCTGGATCACAGGTAGCCATTGTTTTAAATCAGTCATAATTGCTTTACTGGTCAAGAGCATATTTGACAATCTTAATCTTACTGTAAATTAGCAAGCCCTTCCTAGCAGAAACCTCCACTGCTTATCAAGCAAAGAAGAAAACTTGTATTGAATTTAACTGGTAAACCATTCATAATTTCTACAATTATCAATCAAAATTTAGGCTGTATGATACAACTGCAAATTGGAAATTATACATTAGTTAACCTTGTTAAAGGGAAGAGGCAATAGATGTTACCTAGAAGTGAATGCAACAGTTCTGTAATCTCACAAAAACTGTTATAATACATATGTATTTGACTCAGGCAATACTTACTTATCCATAAGAAACAAACATTCCAAACATGCTGTAGTTATTAACATCGAATGCCAGTCTAATCTAACTGCAGATTCTTCTTTTCATCATTCTCCCAGTATACATGGCCATGTTTGAAAGTCTCCAACATATTATCTTCCGTTCTTTCCTCAAGGTTGTATATCTCGATTTTTGATAACCTTTCTTCACATAACCCAAGATGAAGTCACTGTATAATTTTGCTGGCTTGTCTTTAAACATAGTTTTTTTTTTTCTTTTTAATGTCTTTGAAGAGATAGGGCATACTGAACTGCAGACAGTATCATCTTAATAGACATGTATAACCTACTTCTCTTTTTGTATACCTTTTTCTGTCAATCCCAGAATTCCTCAGTCTTCCCTGATGGCTTCTCAGTCTGATTTTCTGTCTTAAGATGTCTGAAATAAATGAGAATAAATAAGTCTGAAGGAATTTAACTGGTCTTACATATTTAATAAATGTTCAGTATATAAGTCTCGTTTTTGATAAGTAACACTTGTATATAGTTGTTATCCAAAAAAAAATGAAAACATTTACGTGCTGGTTTGAAGTCAGGTGAAATTATATTATTATTGTCATTTTGTGGAAATACAAATTAACCTAATTAGGTGTCACTGTCTGTCTAAATGTATACATACATTGTGGCTGGTAATGGTACTGCACTTGAAAACATTTCTTGGTACTTCTTAGTAGACTCATCTTCTCTAACTGCCTTTGCCTTTCCTAGTAGATTTCTTGCCTGCTGGGCCCAGTTGTGTTTATTTGATTTTTCATCCCTAGAGGAAGATTGTATCCTTTATCCATTCACTTTCAAAGCTTTCCTATTCTGCACATTTTTTTTTCCTTACTGTCTCTGTCTTAAAACAGAATTGTGTTTCCTGTGCCATCTGCTTTCTTTAATGTTGTTTGACTAAACACATGTGGAAAGATCATGTCAGACTGTTATATCCTGTTCCAGGCTACACGGCAAATCTTACTTTGTCTGCAGCCCCCCCAGCTGTTCTGCTACTTTTGTTTTCCTGGTCCTTTTCTCCTCTTTATATATCTTCCTCTTGCTCTACATACATATCAGCTGAATGTAATATAAGCCATAGCTCTCAACCTTCCATCTCCAAAATGAGGAACACTCACCTTCATAATGTGGAACAAATGGGCAAAATGTGGAGCACATACTAATGGCTTACCAACAACTTCAACTAGGAAAATCATAGGATGGTTAAACTGTGTTGGTTTTACTTATAAGGAAGATCATTTAATGAATTAATATGATTAATTTCTATTTACCATGGATTTCACTTTAAAAAAATCCTAACACTGAATGTGTGACAGACCCTTTCAATGTGGAACTTTGAGGAACTTCGAGGAACATGAACTTTTTAAGACCCCAAATGAGGTACGTTCCTCGTAATGAGGTACACTTGAGAGGTATAGCTCATATGACTTGGCTTGCCTTCCTCGGCACTATGATTCATTTTCTTCTCATTCTTCATACTACATCATTAAAAATTAACAGATATATATTTTTTAATTTACTGTGACTTATTTTCACAGTGGAATGTGTGTAATTGTATGCACTGCATTTATTTGAACTGACTGATAATATTCATTTTACATGCTTCCCCTTCCACTGGGGGGATGTGTGTGTGTGTGTGTGTGTGTGTGTGTGTGTGTGTGTGTGTGTGTGTGTGTGTGTGTGTGTGTGTGTGTGTGTGTGTGTGTGTGTGTGTGCATTTTGAGAAAGTCACTAACTCTACATTTGGCAGAATCAAGGACCATAAATATTTTCTTTGGAATATGTTTCTCTGCACACCTTTTTAAGGCTTTCTATAACAAAGATTCTGTTAAGAAACTCATATGTGATAATTTCCACTGTTTGGCAAGGGAAACATACCCATATTTAGCAGTTAAAATGTTGCTATGAATGCTCAGTAGGCAGACTTTTAAAATACTCTGCAACTATCCAAATGCAGATGATAATGTATTACCGAAAAATATAAGACAATATGCATTACTTTCTTCATTATTTCTTCCTGTTTCAGATCTGATCAAAACAGATGGAATCAATAAAGAACTATTTATAAATATTACCTTCCCTTCTGGAGTGTGCTGAGGGATGAAAATAAACAATACATTTTGTGAAGAGAATGAGGGGAAACCCAGGCACCTCAGGTCAATGAAGAGGATATCTTTACATCCCACAAGGAAGCCTTTCTACACAGTTTACCCATAAATCATTGCTGCTTGTCAAAACCTTAAACAGAAACAGGTGCTTGCTGCTTGCCAGAATCACCAGATGATATCAATCAATTGAGGGAGTCCTTATTAATTCATTAGACAATTACATTCCCATGTCTGCCGTGCTGGAATGAATGTATAACATGCACATGTATTTGCTTTCACACTTGCAGTGTGTTAAATGATCAGTATTTAATGAAAGTTTTCAGCAGTTCCTACCAGTGAGGTTGTCACTCTTCATTTCCTGCAATAATATGATGAATGTGGTTTAATGTTTGAATTGTCAGATGCAGTCACACTACCAAAAATTTGAAGAACATTATACATTATAAAATAGCCATGATTTGGGAAAAGACTAAATAAAGGGGCACCAGAAATCATGCTATGGAATAGGACATGACTGAATGATATTTATGCAACTAACTCTTCTAATGTCGCTGAGCCAGAATGATATCTACATGTTACCCCGGTAATCAGGCCATAAAAATGCCATACTGTATTTGTACCCTGTGACAGCCAACAGTGGGCAATGAATTTCATTTAAAATATTAGTTTACATATGTACTACATTTCTATTACAGGGACCAAAACTGTAAAAATGCTTTATAAACCAAAACAATTATTTCCTCTGCAGCCTATATGCATAATAATAATAATCAGGGTAATTTATGCCATGCAGTGGAATAATTAGAAAGCAGGTGGTCTGGGACTTACACTCTTATTAGGTAACAGTAGTATTTTAGCATATGATACTGTTCTATAAAGCATTCTGCTGTTCAGGTTATGTAGTAAGACCATTGCAATCAGCTAAATATGTGAAAAAAACCTATAACAGGCAGCCTGAATACACATACATTTAAACTGTAACTCTCAGTAGGATGACCACCCACTGTGTTATATATTATTACACCAAGGGCTGGTGTGTAGCCATTCCTTAATTAAGAATTCCTATGTTATTATCAAAACACAACCCTGTTTAGTCTCTATAATGCACAATGTAATCGCTAACAGGTTTTGGGACAGAATTTCTGTTTTAATGGTCTACTAATTGAAAAGAGCAATACCATTTTTTCATTTCATAGTAAAGTAGGGAAAGATTCTGAATCTTGGGTCTTGACTTCAGTACTTAAAGAATTCTATCAGTACTTAGGTGTCATAAATAACACATGTCTATACTGAAGAGCATACAGGCAATGCAGGCACTCTCTTTCAGACTCAGAACCCCAGTAAGAAGAAACCCACAAACTCAGACTGTACGCATGCTTTGTGGTAGTGTGTGTGGTCACTTTTGGATACAAGTACAATGTTAATATAATATGTAGTCTGCACTCAGTCACTAATTTCTTTTTCCCATATCATTCTACTATTATCTACACACTGACAAGAAAGGTTACTCATAACTATGTCATACATAAGAACTGGAAAATAGCTATCTATCAGCTTCAAAAACAGTATTTCTGTATTTTCTCCCTGCATACAATAAATGATATAAATATGTTTTGTAGAGTTTGTGCCTATAACAGATTATAGGTGATAGATTTTTAAGGGCTCTACTTGAAAAGCAAAACAAATCCCCCAATAATGACAACTTCAGAATTGTTCCACTTTAACTACACAGTGCATGGCATAGGTCTTGGATTACATAAGCACATATGGCCATTCATCACACTAGTCTTATCACTAACCATCCTACACATTTACAGGTTCATTGGTTCAAAGATGTTTATTAGTCTATTGATCTAAGAGGATTTTAAGAAGCCTAGCCTTATATTCCCATGGTAGAGTTACCTTTTATATTCATTTAATTAGGTATTTATTTATATTTATTTTCCAGGGTAGAAGACTGATCTCCATGGAAATGTTTCATACTCAGCCCAGGAGAGATGTCTGATTAAGTGACTTGATCAGCGTTATACAGTTAAGTAATGGAAGTTTAAGGAATCAAATCTTGCACCACTGGACCACAGGAAACAGCTTTTTAACAGCTCCTTAATCCTCTAAGTGCTCTACAATATTTTGTATGTGAATAACCTAGAGATGGGCCGAACAAGAATATTTTGGGATATTTAGATGTTTCACCCATCGATGAGGGACAGGGATGCTAAACCAAGGATAAATTTGTGATTACCCATCCATTTGTACAAATTACATTTAAACAAAGCAAGAGAAGTAATTTGCTTTATGTGGAGTGGAAGATGGTTGCATAGAAGTTGTATTGTCTGCGATGCTAACCTATTTTGCCAATGTGTTCTATTTATTTTAAGAAAGAGAGAGATCCCTTGAGTGGGTGTTTGTGAGACCATTAGACTTGTGAATCTTTAATAGGACTGATAGAACGGGGTCTGTTAAAGTTCTATACGTTGGGCAGAGGTTGACTCTCATAGCCTCTATGATATTGCAAAGAGGGAGCATATTTTTTATGATTTAAGCCCTTGATGTTTTTAGTTAGAAGGTGGCCATTCTAGAAGGGGCATTTATACTTAATAATCAACTGAATGAGTGCTGAGTACAGTAGAATGATTATATCCCTGGATATGGACAAAATACCCATGAAAAATGACTTCCTTACAACAGTGGATAAATGATGATCAAAGGATAGTTCATTGCCAACATAGGTGTCTAGATTCCTAATTACGTGATCAGTTTTCAGGGGTGTGTTGTCAATGTGATAGTCATGTTTGCCAAAGGATATGATTACACACTTCTTGGCATTTAGTTTTAGTCCTTTGTTTTGACATCATTTGTTTGTTCGAGACAAGCCCTCTTGGATGATCTTGGTATCTTCTAGGGAGTTAATAATGACACCAGGTTTGCAGTTATCTGTATGCTTTGTCAGCCACAATCTTTTAACATTAGCTTTGACTTACAAGAAGTAAATGCTAAAATTAAGTAGCTCAAGGACTGATCCCTGGGGTACAAGTAGTGATGGGTCTTTTGGAGGATGTAGAGCCACCCACCCTAACTTCCTGTGTTCTATCTGTGAGCCAGTTTGTTATCCAATGAGTTACATAGGGATTGGCATTTAGCTGTGAAAATGTATCTATGATACCTGAGTGTGGGATGGTGTTGAACATCTTAGTGAGGTCTAAATATGCAGTGTGCACTGTTTTGTTCTCATCCATTGCTTCAGTAATGCTTTCAAACAAATTGACAAGGTTAAGTAGGCAGAACCTGCCCTTGATGAATCTAAACTGGGTTGGGTCAATAGCTTCTAGGTAACCTATATCCTTATATGAACCTTACTCCCAAGACTGGGTAAGCATATGTCTCTATAATTACGCCACCTTTGTACAAGAGAATAACTGTTGCTATTCTTCATTTATCTGGCACATAAATTGTCTGACTTGGAATAAAAAAAGAAATGGAGGGATGGGAGGGGTTCAGTGGCAGACTGGCAGAACTGGCCAAAAGGTATACCTTGATAGAAGTGTACACAAATCCTGCCCTTGCTCTGGTAACCAAGTCAAGCTTATAGTGAAAGTGTGCACTTAGCCCCAAATAGCTTTATCTAGAACAGGTTTAAAGTCCAAAGTGTACATTGAGCAATGCACATGGAAACTGAAGAAACAGAGCAGCCCCACTTGAGATGGGTCTTGTTCTTTGTTCTAGCACCAATTAGGAAAAGCTTTTCTGTTTCTTAAATATGATTTCTTAAGTCACAGGATTGTTTCCCTTCTTTAACACCAGCTGCGTGTTTTCAATAAAAGGTGCCTAAAAGTGATCAAAAATCTATCATCCATACATTAGATAAAAATTCATAATGTTAGGGGTGGATGAGGAAAGCCCTTATTCTGCATGAGGATGTCCAGTCTGTGAGGTACTTTTTGTAGTTTTGTCTAGTCAAATGCATGAGTAGAAAAATCAGTATTGACTGGGCTAAAAGGGAGTCACCAGAACCATCACTGGCAACCCTCCTTCACCTTTAGTAGGACTTTGGATATCAGGGGAAGTGGGGGAAGCATAAAGGAACATTCACATCCAGGGCAAAGAGAATGCATCTTTTTTCATGACCTTTTTGCAAGGTGTCCTGGAACAGAACTGTTTTAGTTCTCTGTTAAGATAAGAAGCAAACATATCTACTTAGGAAGTTCTCCAGTGATGAGCAATTTCCTAGAAGGGTTCCTATTACAAAATCAAAGAGGCTGAATATCGAACAGCTTTAACATTGGAAATGTGATTCATTGATGTGCTTTTTGTGAGATTGCAGTACAGTGAAAATCGGAATATTTGCCCTTTCCTCACTGTAGTGCGATTTCAGAGTTGGTATATATAATTAGCGGGGCTGTGGGGGCACAGCCCCCCCACAATAGTGACTTCAAGGTCCGTCATTTTCGGCCTTTAAACCATTCGATGTTCAGTGTCTTCGGTGGTGTAATATAGACTCTGCTAGAAGACTTATGATTGCAGTATCCACTCTTGAGGATCTATCCTGGATCTGTGCAACTAGTCGGATACTGTTGTTTGCTCTGATGGAATGTATGCTGGCTTTAGAGTTAGACTGTACTGAATTGTCAGTTCCTAGGCAATCATAGCTGTTTGCAAAGGGGATAAGACTTAATCTCCCCTTGTTTATTTATATCTATATCATATCCCTGTGGTGCTGTCTGTTATCACTAACACTTATCCCAGTGTTTGCAGTTGATTCAAAGCTTTTAGAGCTTTAATTAGGGAAATCATTTTCTTGAGATTTATGTGCTTTTGTCTGAAATGAGGATCCCACTTGTCCTGGACCTTGACATCTTGAGTCACTGCACCTCATCCAAAGTCTGAGGTATCTATGGTGACTGAATAAGAAGGCATATGGGAGAAAGATGGTGGCCTGGGTTTATGAGGACTTGGATGGCCTACCAGTTGATCTCTTTCTTGAATAAATTAACAATAGGAATTGGTAGGGTTAGCGGATACAGATGTTGGGCCCAAATGGATTTGGGTAACCTGTAATCCTGAGGAATTATCTTGCTATTTACATATTTAGATGATCCAGATTGAAGATATCATGATGGTAAGAAAACTATTTTTCTGGGGAGAAAAGATATCAGACAGCTGTCTGGAAAACAAGCTAGAAAAATTAATCTGTGAATGAGGATTAAACATGACCTTTTAAGGTTTAGCTTGATGTCTAGGCTGCTTAAAGGATGAATGGTAAAGTGAAGAGATGTCAGGGTGTTTTCAGTAAGAGAAGCTGTAGTGAGACAATCATCAAAATAGAGATACATTTAAATAACTTGAAGTCTTCAGAAGGCTATGATTAGGTCAAGGCACTTTGGGAAGACTCTTGGAACAGTCAAAAGAGCAAAGGGCAAAGATATAAACTAAAAGACTAATCCCAAATCATAGAATCTTAAAAAAAATGATATTTGTGAATAGAAATCTGCAGATAGGTATCTCTGAGGTCTAGAGTGCCTAGAAATGCCTTGGATAACAGAAAAGGGGATTTGCAAGTTGAGCATTTTGAATTTTGGAACCAGGAAAAGGGTTTTCAAATTTTTTTCTGGACCCCAAAACATTCTTGATTCAAAGCCTTTGCCTTGATGGGAAGTGAACACTAGCTCTTTCACTCAGTGAGACAAAGTGAAAGCATACCTCTCAACTGTCCAGATTTTGGCCTCATATTTTTGGTCTATTCCTTATAAAATTTGTAGTTTTCTGGCAAATCACTGAAATGATCTTAGGATTGAAGTCACTAAATAATGGCATACATTTGAATATAAGATTTCATATCTTTCAGAAAATGCATGCTATTGCAAATCCTATTATTCTAGTAACTTTCTGAGTTTATAACAGCAATATTTAAAATATGTCCCTATTTTTGGGAGTTTGTCCGCCCATTATGTCAGGCTTTATGCATATTTCTTGTGTAGAGAGTTTGACAGGTATGTGTGTAAAATTTGAAGAAACAGATAATCTTTGTTCTTTGGAGACAGATGAACAGGAGAGGAGTGCTGACTTGAAGTTTGCAGCCATGCTGAATTATTTTGGCCCCAAGCATTAGAGATTAACTGTTTAAAGAGATGAAGGCAGTATAAAAATTGCCAGCAATTTTGGGAGGTGGGCTGGGTGGGGTGGTAGGGGGGTTAAGAGTCATAGAACGTCATTGTTTTTTCATTTCAGATGAGGATCCTTGAGATGCCTGTCCTTCTTTTTATGTCACTCTGCCATTTTGCTCTTATATTGTTTAGACCATTGTTGGGAAGACTTAAAATGGCCTTTGAAAGAAAGACCCTGGATTATTGGTACAAAACAGTTGCTTGATCTCATGTATCAGTTTACCTCTCCATTCCAGCTTCTTAAGAACCTTAGCTGATGAATTTCTGAACAGAAGAAATTTATCAAATAGAGTATTTAAAAGCGGAGCTTTTGCATCCTCAGGGAAGTTTAGTAATCTCACTCAGGCATTTCTGTGTATATCTGTTTCAGAAGCAGCAGGCCTGGAAACAGTATCACCTGTATCATAAGCACACTTAATGGAACACTTAGTGACATGGGAAGCAGATTTAACCATGTCAAGTAAATTTGATTTAACCTGTGAACTTGAAAAGTTACGTAACAGACTGCTCCATAATGGCAAAATTGAACAACAATATTTAGACATATGTATGTGGCAATTAATTGCTGCATAAACCTTCTCATCAGGCCTGTCAAAGGCATGAATATTGTTATCATGTGGTACAGGATTGACAGAGAAAAGTAATTCTGAATTTTTGTCCCCATTCAAAAACATTACAGCAGAGTATGCAATAGGTCTCTTGTACAGGAATTTGTGTGTATCAGGCACCATGTTGAATCCATCAGTTTCTGCAGGGAGCAGGGGGTTGAGAATTCAAGGAGACAGAAGGTGCATTGAAGGTATTATGTAAGACTCCCACTACAGGTGAGATGACTACTGGCTTTGAGGAGTCCATACTAAGTAGCTCATAATATCTCTTTTTGAAATTCTGATTCTTCCTTATCTTCACACTTAAAGAAAATCTTTCATTTTGGAGATTGTACCTGCAAAAAAGATTTCCACATTGGGACAGTCTGATGAATAATATCCTCAACTTAAGACTCAGAAGGAGTAGGGAAAGATAACTGAGAGACACTCCCCCGGATTTACTAATCTTCCGTGTAAGACTAGATTAGTCTTACACAAAAGCACCAGTGTAAGAGTATGATGGCAACATGTCATGCATATTAATGAGGGTGTGCTACCTCAACTCTAAAGCTTACACGTAGCGTGGATGAGTGTAGGGGGCATGTTGGACTGTCGAGCAGTCCAAAAATCCATGCCCCTGCAATGAAGAAATGCCGCAACTTCCAGCTACATGAGCAAGTCCACTCACATGTTTACAATGTAACACTACACTCCCCCATATGTTAAACAACTTAAAAAATTAAAAATAAAAATATTTTTTTTCTTCCGATATAGCTGCCTGCAGTTGCGCGGGTTTGCGCGGGTTTGCCCATTGCTTAGCTACTGTTAGCAGCTTAGACACCGGAAGAGGATAATAAGAAAAATATATGCAAATTCAGCAAGATAGCGTAGTGGTTAGAGCCTTTGCACAAAGAGGAGGCATTCCCAGTTCGAGTCCCACTACTGCACGTTCCATTTTCTGTGGAAAATCAGTATACAAAAATATTTCCTGACACTTTTTTATGTATAAGTTTTGTAAAAAGCATTGAAATGTTAAATGTAGTAGTGAATGAATTTTATATATATATATATATATATATATATATATATATATATATATATATATATATATATAGTTCCCTATCAGAAGCCTGAAACACTATAAGCTTAAAAATCAAAATCCTGAAACCAAAAGCTTGAAAACTCAAAATCCTGAAAACCCAAAATCCTGAAACTCAAAATCCTGAAAAGACAAATAATGCTAATATGCCAATACAAAGACACTAATATCTACCGACTGACCTTGACCCTAACCCTAACCCTAAGGTCCGTCACTATCGCACACTCACCTGACCCGCGCCCTAACCCTAACTCACTTAAATTGCCCCTAACCCTTATTTTTGTCACTATTGCATACATGCCTAACCTGCGCCCTAACCCTAACTCACTTAAACCGCCCCTAACCCTAACATAAAACCAACCGCACACTTACCTGAACCCAACGCATGACCTAACACCACAGGGCTAACATTAGCAAAGCCACAATGACGTCAGTATGTCTATTTTGTGTTTTCAGGATTTTGAGTTTCAGGATTTTGAGTTTTCAGGCTTTTGGTTTCAGGATTTTGATGTTCAAGCTTATAGTGTTTCAGGCTTCTGATAGGGAACCATATATATATATATATATATATATATATATATATATATATATATATATATATATATATGTATAAAGGTGAAATGGTTATGCATTCTGAGGCATGAGTACCCTATTTTAAGCAATATAAAGAACTGCTAAGCACATTTTATGAGTATTGAGCATATTTAAATACAATTGCGCGAAGCTGCGCACCACGCTAACTAGCGCAACGTCGGGTAAAGTTGAGCAAAGTCGGGTAAACACACTCACACCTGCTTTACTGTTTCTTAACCAGTCAGGTCTGCCCAGCAGGAAAATAAAAAGCAGTGACAGGGCTCGAACTCAGGATACTGTGCACTATAGTCACAGTACTTAACCACTAAGCCATGACAGCATTTTGCAAACATGCACTTTCAACAGACACATATCTTTCAAAATAATTTTAAACATTGCCACCATCAGCTAAGCAGGGGTCCCTACAGCTGAGTTTTTCCAAAACTGGCCAGTCACAAATAAGTGTGGGAAATGAGGCATATTTAAGCTCCACAGGTGTGAATACTTGCAATAACTGGTTGTAGCTTCCTTCTACAGTCAGATGGCTGGTGTTGGTGAAGGCACTCGATTTTGTGCAATGCTGGCTCATCCAGTAGACCAAAATTATGGTTTGGCTCCTCATCCACAAACATGAGGAAAGACTCCTGCTGGGCCAGTATCAGGGTACCCAATATAAAATGGAGGCCTGGAACAGTTTTGCCCGTGATCTCACTAGTGCCACTGGTGTTCCATGACTGGTGAGTAGGTCTGGCACCATTATTCTGACCTGAAGCAACATAGGGGGGATGAACTGGACCAGTGGATCCAGGAATCCCGTATGATGCCTAATGCCCCAGTACTGAGTAAGTAGCCATTGTATTAAGTAGTTAAGAATTGCTATGCTTGTCTATACTATGGATAGGTATGTCTCAATATCACTGCATTTACTTCACAGCTGCAGGTGACTGGGCTATGAACATGCAAGCCCATGAAGATAGGCTGCAAAGCCTGCATCATGAGGCAGGTTAGTAATTATTCTGCATGTACTGTTATATAAAATAAATGCAAGAGCCTTCAAAAAGTCTTTTAACCCAATAAATAAAGGTGTAATAATCCTTTAATAAATGTATGATTTATGGAGTGCGTATGTGTCATTTTCTTTGATATGTTGTTGTACTGTTGCATTCTACAAATAGTAGTGTTGTATTAAGCAGTGTCAACCCACACTTGGGTAGGCCCGTATAACGTGGATGAAGGGAGTGCCAGTAGCTTGTATGCATATGTAGAGCCCTCAGCTGTTGGTTCATGGCCAGCATGTACAGGTTAATCTGGCACATGAGTAGCTTGGTATTGTGTTCCCCAGAAATGTCAGTGTGCTGCCAGAAATATAGGGAGCTGTTAACATATAACTGATACTTTCACCTGCACATATCTAGATAATTATATGAAAGTAGAGCTGTCAGTGTTCCATCTTAGCAGTAGTGTGTGCAAGCAACTCTGAAAATATGTTGCAGTAACATCTGCATCTTGGACAGTTTGTATGTAAGATACAGCTCATGTATATAATCATCTAGCAAAATCCAATTGCACAATATAAGGACATTGGGTGGTGTAATAATACATGTAAGGGACATATAACTGCAGTTTATAGGAATGTAGTGAAAACAAGAAGGATATATAAGTTGTTAACTGAGCTATCTTTTTCCACCCTACTGTATGTGCATAAAAAATGCAATTCCACACCTCAATCAGTATGTCTAATCTCAAAACATTTGTTGGTACATATGTCCTATTGGTTTATAAATATTTGCATTTATTTCTATGCATGTGCCCTGTTAAAATACCACAATTTTGGTGGCCTGTTGCCGTCAATTCAATCTGCATGCTGTTGTAATGTCCACTAATGTTCTATATATGCATGTGTCATGCTTGCTTTTCAACTGTTGAAAATCTGGTGTGTTGGATTAATGGGAATACTTCTGCATGCTGTTATAACTAACTGGCAATGTTGTTGACTGTTACTAACCCATATCTTTATTAAACTATCCAAAACATAGTTTGTATGGGAAGGCCGGTCCCAGCTCAGCTGGCCATGGCACCTGGCATCAGCAGATCTGGTGCCCAGCCTGGGACCTCCTCCTCCATTGGCCCTGCGAGACCTTTGGGTGGATGGGGCTCAGCCCCCCCCGTGCAAGCATGGGTGGAGAGGCACTTGTCACGTTCTGGGCTGTGAAGGTGCAGTGGTGACTGCCCATGGGTGGGGACCTCAGTCCCACTCTTTCCATCTTGGGGCACATGGGCTTGTGATTTCCAAACATCCATCCCTGTCAGACGTGTTCACCCACCACATGTGTCATATACCGCCCCTGTATGCGTCTTGTTTGTCTTGTCTGTTTACCTTCCCAACCTACCTCCCCAAATATACCTACTTCCCCTACCCCACATTCCACTCTCACCTGAAAAAAAAGGGACAATCTGCTCCCAAAAAAATAATTATGCCCCATACATAGCTGCCCATGTTGCACACATGTTCACTGGACACATGAAATGCTATTTAATTGACATTACAACATACTTTGTTGTCCTCACCCCTCTCTCAGGGGTTGAAGGGTTCATATCTACCTCCAAATTTATTGCATATGCACAGCTGTTGCTGTTGAAGAAATGGGCAGCTATGGATCTTCCCTACACCCGTGCTGCACATCCAGAGCTATTTTCCATACTGTGTTTCCCTCTTTGTGCCCCTTTTTCAGCACTTTCCTATCTCCCCATTTTTCTTTTCTTTCAAAGAAATTAGCGCAGAGGTGAGCACTATTAAGCAGTAGTGAGCGGGTTTGTGCGGGTTTGCGCTTGTTTGCGCTTGGCTAAGCAATGCGCATCAATTGTGCAAACCCGCTTACAACTGCTTAAAAGTGCCTTAGTCACTCTGTATGTGAGGTCCCTTGTTCTGCTCAGGAACAAAATAAAACACCTCTGTAAGTCTCGAACCCTGGACCTTGAACACACTACATAACATGAAGTACCACTAAGCCACAGTAGATATACATCAAGCTGATGCTTAAATAATTATATCATGCATCAGAATGAGTAAATGTAAAGGAAAATTAGGAATACCATACCACACAACTTCTTCTGTGGATGTTGACCAACAGTTGTTGTGGGATTACATTACATTACATTACATGACTGTGATAAGAGAAGCAGCCATTCTAGCAGGAAATAATGTGACACCATCACTTTACAACCCCACACAGTATCACAGCAGGACAAACACTGGCATATCTGTTTAGGGCAGAGGCCATACCTCTCAACTGTCCCTAATTTTCAGGGATGTCCCTGATTTTGACCCAAATTTTAGCTCTGTCCCACTGAATCCCTCCTAAAACTACTGACTTTGGGCAGAAAGGTGGTGAATTACACATAATGAATAATGACAATAATTAAGAGTTAGACACTTCTTTTACTTCCAAAAAGGTTTATTAACTCATATGCTCTGATTCTCTCAATGTTTCAACTTAATGGCACTAATATTTTAAATGTGTCCCTGATTGTCCCTGACTTTTTCTTGACTTTTCCCTGATTCTGTTCAAATATGTACCTGATTGTTTGAGAGGTCTGGCAGAGGCAGAAACACATAGGCATATTAGCCTTTCTGCTGTTACACACTGTGCTAGCTTTGGAAGGTGTTTTGGAAGCATATCCTTATGTAGGAATACAGCACTAAAATACAGATGGATGTAGCCATGTACTGGTAGCAACCAACTGTAAGAATGCCATTGCCCTATTGCTGAAAAGACCTGTGTGGTACACAGACAAAAAGTAACAGGCTATTCTCTGGCTATCATGTTGATAGGTCCACTTTTAGGAGTTACGCAGACAGACTACATGCCTTGATAAACTAACATGTACACAGCAACCCTGTAAGTTCAGCATGATAAACTCCACACAATACTACTTACACTCTCTGTACTTCTGCAACCCTACCCAAATGTAGAATTTACCTGTGTGTGCAGGGTCTACCAAGGATGTAGGTAAGCATACTCACAGTACTGAAATGTGTCCAGTTTTTTTGAGCAGCTCGTGCTAATGTCAACACTAAAAAAGCACAAACTGTTTAGAACTGAGTAAATGAATATTCACAGTATAGCAGTTCACAAACAATTCTTCTGACAAAGGAATACATCTCAATAACTAGCTTTGTATGGCAGTTAATTGTAAATGTTGAAAAGAAAGTACATATTTCCATGTATCTTGAGGTAGCATTTTGAGGGGTGAGTACATTTCTACACTGACAAGTGGGTACTGGAAGCAGCAACATTAAGTCTAAGTACAAAATGTAAATCTCTGGCTACACCCCTGGCTTCTGATATAAAAACTATACCAATCTTTTGTCTTAAACAATGATGTCCACACCAAACAAGAATGATCCCCATCTTGGAAAGTTGAAAGGGCCACGCCTGCATGAGTCAGCAATTTATAGTACTGGGTTGCTATGGCAGTGATTACTGCAATTACTCCACAGCAGGCTGCATGCAATTAGCATGAAATTAGCAAATGGTGGGCACTAATTGGTGCAGAGGCATCACATGCTCATGTGCAAATTCCTACAAAAGCAGACTGCAATCTCTGCCAACAAACCCAATCACTCTATTGCAGAGACTGACAGAGAGAGAGAAAAGGAAAAAGAAATATTACCAAATTATACAAAAGAAAGGTATGTGACACATATGTATTTACTGGCATGTAGTAGATGTTATTGAAGAATAGTCTACATAATGTGAAACATTCTTATGTGGCAGCAGTACTTCTTTCTGCACAGATGTTCTGCTTAACTACTGCTATGGATAATACTGTGTGTACCTGTGGGCAGTGGGGCATACCTGTGAAATGTGTAGCTCACCATTAAATGTCAAAGATCTGATCCATGTTATCTGTGTTCTGTACAGTAATGTGTCAAATGGCTGTTGGGGGGATTAGTGCTGACATTATATAAACATGGGTGAGACAGAACAACACATGCATGATAGTCATATTAAGGTGTAGCTTAGCATTGGCAACTGCTGTAGCAGTCTAGTATGCTTATTTAGCATCTGTTGCCATAAACCCCCCTAATGTTAGTCTGTGTTCATATGTGACACCTGTATGTGTTGCAGCAAGGCCCAACAGTTCAGCTGTGAGGTCCAGGGACTTACAACATTGTGGACCATGAGTGTGTATGTCACACACATACATAGAAATATATATGTGTCATATATATTCACATCTGTATATCTGCATAGAGCAGGGGACATATTGCAACTGTTTGCGAAGGACAGAGATATATATGTTGGTGAAGGTTAGTATGCACATATTTGTATTCAGGTTTTAGTGTGTGACAAACAAACAGCATATAATGCTGGCATATGACATGTGGTGGTTAAACACTGTGGGTGGTTCGTTCAATTTGCAATATTGAAGCCAGTAAGGCCTGCTAAGGCTACCTGGGCTGTGAACACCTTCAATGCATTTACTCCAAGACTGTGCGATTTTATTACATCCAAAATCTCATCCACACATTACACATAATATACCTGAGGGATAGAGGCCTATCCTGGGGCATTTAGACACTCTGCAACACACTACACATTCATGTCATGGAATGCTCCTTATTGGCCTCCTTACAAACTCACGTAACAACTGGTTGCGAGATGGTGAATTTAGCCAAGGTAGTACAGTTCCGGCACAGCATGATTTGTGCTGGTTTGTGAAACATTTGTAGCCTTGAGTGACCACCTGATGCTTCATGATGATGGCCTATGGTACTATACCCCCATCCAGTTATTGTAACCACAGTACTACACATAGCTGTCATTGTTACACACCATAATGATGCGTGTGTGCACACATATGCACCTCTAAGCAGTATGCATATCAATCACCATTTGCACAACCGACACATATATGTCTTGTGATGCTATTGAGTGGCTGGGTCATATGACACATATTGGGTATGTGTAGTGTTTAAATATGCAGTTGTGTTTTAGCATGCCATGTCATGGATGAGACTGGCATGTCCACAATATGATCTACACTCACCATAAGTACTGTACAATGAGTATGTAGCCGAATGGTATTCCATCAATTATCCATGCAGCACTGATGATGTTGTGTGAATACTCATCATGCATGCACTAAAAATGTGCCCACAATTATTTGCTAAAGACACAGAGGCTGTAATCAGCATTGGATACCTATCTGACACACAGATACACATCCAGCAATGGTATGTACACCTGTGAGTTATGGTGCACAGTACATCACAAGGTTATGAATACCTGCACAGCAATGTTGTGTCTATGTATACATTGTGTTCTGGGGGAGAGCCATCACCTAATAACAAAACAAATGCATCAAAGCCATGTATACTGTTAGTAACAAGGACTGACTACACTTGCACTGCATGCTATTGAGCAATACATGTCCTGCATGCTGACATGTTTGTGATAAAGTACCCCACCATCACCTGCTATTGTGTATGTTCTGTGATTGCTGGTGTTGTGTGTGTCTGCATTCGGGAGGAGTGTAGTTTTGTGTGTGTGCATGTGTGCATGTGGTCTGAAGTAATGTTCAGGTCTTAAAGTGTGTTTCCTGTTTTCCTCTCACAAGTGGCAAGGTGGGGCTGGTTCAGTACAGCAGGGAACCTGATGTCACTGAGACAGACAGTGATCATGAGGATAGGTGTGTTGAGGCAAAGGCAGGTTTGTCAGGGTCTGTTGCTGGGCCACCAGTTGACAGTACACAAGTCTCCACCCCATCCATGCACACAGTTATACTGTCTGTACATCCATCATCACCATTGCCCTTAGCTGAGGGACAGTGTACAGTTGGCACTGGCCAGGACAATCTGGTATCTATGGCACATGTATCAGGACACAGCAGACATAGCCAGATGTCTGGAATGGTACCACATAGGCAGATGCTCAGGAGTTCTCTTCAGAGCACTGCTGGTCATCATGCCCCTGGCAGATGTGCCACACCTCTTTCTACCACAAGCATGTTCCAGGCTGTCATGGAGGCAAAGACATGAATGGAGCAGTACACCAGACAGGGGCTAAGGGCACAGAGGGCTCATTACACCTCAGTAAATGACAATATCCATGACCTAGCAGTTGCCATATGTAACTACACTGAGGTCATTGATAGACATTGGGGTGAGACATTGGATGTCCTCCACAATGTCATGTCCATGTGTCAAGACAGTGCAGGATGGTTGAGATGTCGACGTGGATGTATGCCAGCAACATCAGCAGCTGGAGGTCACCGTGGATGTCCAGCAAGTCACAGCCACTGCCGTAGTGCCAGTACCAGCCCCAGCAATGTTGGAGGGGGGGGGCTGTCCATAGACTGTCCTAGCAGACCACATGCACGTGGCTCTGGCCAGTCCCTGCAGGGACCTGGATCCAGTGGACATTTGTCAACCTCTTCAGATAGTGCCCAATCTGGATTAGTACACGATACTGTCTGTAGCACCCCTGCCAGACACAGGTTCCGTATCCATGGCCAGAGAAGGTGATCTGTAAAGCCTGCCAGGTACAGTCTGTAGCTATCTCACAAATCCCCGTATATGGCAGCCACATGGTGGAACTGTGTGCATGCAGATACACACACATAAACCAGAACCCTAGAGCAAACACATACCTGCACACATGACATCAACATTGGCCCATAACAGTACTCATGGCCCTCACACACACACTCACACACACATGTTGATTGTATGGCTCAGTGTATGCCTCTGGCAAACCAACAACAAACCCTGTGCATATGATGAAACCTGTGCCACCTCCTGTCATCTGTAACATTGATGCAGGAACAGGCTAACATGGTGCTGATGCACAGGGTGACTTTAATAAAGTATAGCAATGGTTGGATGTGTAGCATGTTGTCAGCAGTAAAGTGTAATGATATCCTTGAAGGTGTAGCTGAGCAGGCATGATGCATTAAAGTTGTAATTAGCAATGTTGTATTGTTTTCACCAGTGTTTATTCCAATTGTGTTTTGTTTTCCCATGTGCCACTTGGCTGATGTGTGTAGTTGTGTCAGCATGCGGTATATAGTGGACAGTAAGTGTGTGATGTGTGCAACACAGGTTTACAGGTGTTCATTTGTGAACATGGTGGAGGTGCACTGTCTGCACGTACATGCATATTGGACACATGGGCAGGGTGACATGCCCTGTATTGGCCAGTGTTAACACACCATAGTTTCTGTTGGTGGCCAGTATGCATTGTACTACACACATTTTGGAACTTGAGTACGCGTGTGTGTGTATGACACGGGTTGACACTGTGCTGTGAGTGATGCTGTTGTTGCTATCTGTCATTGGTTTGCATTACTAAGGTTAACACTGCCCCAGCTGCATAATCCTTTAGTAATGCACACTGTTCACCTACAGGGTTTCATGGACCATGCTATCACAAACACAAGAAATTCTCACTTATACAGTAAAAGTGCATTAGTCTCATAGACCCCTGCCATAAACTAAATATATAATAGAAGGTGTGAAGTTGTACCAAAAAAGAGTTACATACCAAAAATGGATAACCTCTCTGGTCAGTATAATTGGGAAAATAAAAGCCCTCAATCATACAAGGCAAGCTTCTAAATACAATTGGCAAGGATTCCAAAGACAACACTAAAGCTTTCTTTAGTGTTGTTTATAATCTACAGGGGAAATCGTCAGATCGGGTCACAGTTAATGTAAATGGTCATAAAGTATACTTATCTGACTGACATTACCAATATCTTGTCAGACAGTTTGAATGCGGATTTCACCACCCTGTTGTTACACAAGGGCCACATTTCCAGACCTGAAGAATGTAAAACCTGATGATTCACAGACACTCTAGTTAAAAAAATCTCTTTACCAAAGTCTAAACCACTGTGGCGATGGTACTGGACAGTGTCCCTGGCTGTGTCATACACAAACTGACATATGAAGTCACCACTCTCCTAAACACTCTGATCAGATGCAGCCTCTATACAGGTTACATACTTGTGTAATGGTGCACTGTAATGGTGTTCACAGTCCACAAGGGTTGAGCTACAACTTTTTCTTCTTCTCCTTTCGGATGCTCCCATTAGGGGTCACCACAGTAGATCATCTGTTTCCATTTCTTCCTGCCCTCTGCATCTTGTGCTGTCACACCATCCACCTGCATGTCCTCTCTCACCACAGCCATAAACCTCATCTTAGGCATTCCTCTTTTCCTGTTACTTGGCAGCTTCATCCTTAGCATCTATTTCACAATATACTCTGCATCCCTCCTCAGCACATGTACCAACCAACGTAATCCTGCCTATCTGGCTTGGTCTACTAACCTTCAAACCTGGGCTACCCTCTAATATACTTATTCCTAATCATGTCCACCCTTGTCACACCCAGTGCAAATGTTAACATAACTTGATTAAGGGTAGAGCTACAACAGATCCTGGAAACTCTCACCCTATAAGCCAGACAAATGTTATCTGGAAGGCTATGGAGCACAGCATTATGGAACTCATTAACAGAGACATTATGAACCTGCAAACACTGCACCATACCCACCTAGGTTCTCTGAAGGCCAGATCATGGCTCCTACACCTAGTTGACTTCAAGCCAGTTAACAAGGTTATAGGTGAGGGAGGAGAGGTCCACACAGCCAAGCTATAGCTCACCAGCAATTCATACCCATCCCACATTCTGGTATTATACATAACCTCAACAGACTGACCATAAACGATTGTTAGATGATGGATTGACAACCGGCGCATAGATGTAGGACACACAGTAACATCTGCAGCCTCCATGTACAATTCTATGCCAGTAACAAGTGGTATTCACCTGCACTCAGTCCTGGGACCACTCCCGTTTGGCATATAGCTTTCTTAGGTATAAGCAAACACAGTAGGGATGTGTCTGCCCATGTATGATGAAAATGCATACTGTGGGCTATACTTTATTCTCCAGATGACACACACATTCTCCAAAAGGGTATCATAGAGACAGATACCTGGTGTCAAAATCATGCTGTAAAGCTATAAGCCAAAGAAAGCATAGTTATCCACTTTTAGAAAACAAAGTATCCCCAGAGTGCCACATAGGTAGTAGCCTCCAAAATGTGGAACAGGTACTAATGTATACATAGAGCCATGTGTTTAGTCATCTCTCCATTGATAATCACATTACCAATGGGTTTTTGGAAATTCCTGTGTGGAGCACATAAGCAATAAAGGGTTTGCATGCAGATCCACAGAGGTTGTTGCACACCTATAATGATTAATCATCTTTGCCAGACTTTGCTTGCTTTGGAACAGGATTCAAATATACCTCAAGCATAAACCCTCACTCACACTCTTCAGTAGAAACCATGATGAGTGGATGTGAAACAGAAGACGTAGCCCAGGGATCACTGCAGTGGCTAAGCTTGTCACAAGCATACAGAAGTGACCTAAGGTCTGGAAAGCACCAGCATGCTCTGGGAAAGATAACAGATGCTTTCATGGAGAAAGCAGAGTACCCACCTATGAAATAATTGAGGTCACATGTATGTATATGTCTTTGCCCCACAGCTACCTTACATGTGTTATGCATATACAGTTGTCATTGTGATATGTCATACACTAGAAAAATCAAAATCCACTCCATGTTGACCAACAGTGTCACACACACACACAGTTGGCAAGTGCAGGATTCAAACCCCTACCCTATGATACTACAGCAGTACACATTTATACAATGCGCTATACACATTAGTGGGGTTTTATCTTCCCACAGGTGTATTTGTAGGATGGTGACATCATCAGACTTGACAAAGATGAGTAGATCACTTTTAAGAGGTGTGAGTAGTCTCCAAAAAGGTTAATCTCTCCCCAAGGAGACACACACAGTTGGAAAGTGCAGGATTCAAACCCCTATCTAACTACAGTATGATACTACCACAGTACCCATTTACACAATGCGCTCTACACATTACTGGGATTTTATCTTCCCACAGGTGTATTTGTAGGATGGTGACATCATCAGACTTGACAAAGATGAGTATATCACTTTTAAGGGGTGTGAGTAGTCTCCAAAAAGGGTGCACCCTCTCCAGGGAAACACATACAAAAGTTCACAAGTGCAGGATTCAAACCCCTACCTAACTAGGTTATGATACTACAGCAGTACATATTTACACAACATGCTATACACATAACTGAGATTTCACTTTCCCACAGGTATATTTGTAGGATGGTGACATCATCAGACTTGACAAAGATAAGTATATCACTTTTAAGGGGTGTGAGTAGTCTCCAAAAAGGCTGCTCTCTCCCCAGGGAGACACACACCCAGTTGGTAAGTTCAGGATTCAACCCCCTATCTAACTACATTATGATACTACAACAGTACACATTTACACAGCACACTGTACACATTATTGGGATTTCACCTTCCCACAGGTGTATTTGTAGGATGGTGACATCATCAGACTTAACAAAGATGAGTATATCACTTTTAAGGGGTGTGAATAGTCTCAAAAAAGGTTGTTCCCTTCTCAGGAAGACACATACACATACTTGGTAAGTGCAGGATTCAAACCCCTACCTAACTACATTATGATACTAAAGCAGTATGCATTTACACGACACAGTATACACATTACTAGGCTTTCACATTCCCACAGGTATATTTGTAGGATGGTGACATCATCAGACTTGACAAAGATGAGTATATCACTTTTAAGGGGTGCGAGTAGTCTCCAAAAAGGTTGCTCTCTTCCCAGGGGGCCACACACACACACAGTAAACAAGTGCAGGATTCAAACCCCTACCTAATTACATTACGATACTACAGCAATACACATTTACACAACACACTATACACATTACACAGATTTCACCTTCCCAGATGTGTATTTGTAGGATGATGACATCATCAGACTTGACAAAGATGAGTATATCACTATTAAGGGGTGTGAGTAGTCTCCAAAAAGGTTGCTCTCTCCCCAGGGAGAGACAGACACACACATACACGGTTGGCAAGTGCGGGGTTCTTAATCAAAACTAAGTACTTCTTTACACTTCAGCAAGCAATATGGAGTTACAGGGTGCAATACAGACATTACTCGCTGACAGTTTGCCCAAAGGTTTTTTTCACATTTGCTAACCTCAGCAGGCTTATCATACTAGATGTATTGTGAGTTTATTGTATGCATAGGCCATGACAATATCATATATGGGTTGATGCACCACATGCTGGCACACACAGGGTCAAACTGGTGGCTAAGCTCTGTCAACCCAATACTGGACAATACAGTCAAGAGGAGTAGGGTCATACAAGTACAACACCAACAGTCTCACATAGGCCTACAATATAAGCACCAGCAAAACACACACATAAATACACATTACCATACTCGGAAAATACAAATATTAATCTGAAAAAGAGAGAGTGTCCTCCTAAGCAGACAAGCAGGCAACATGCACCTCCAAGCACATGCCAAAAAACACATAATACACCAAAGCAGTGTGCATCACAACAGGCCCTAAGGCAGAACAACATAGCCAACACACTAGTAATAGGTGACTCCATAGTCTGGCACACAGATGTTCCACTCACTAGGCTGGACAAGGGGAAGGTTACTGTCAGTTGTCTGTCAGGTGCTATGATCCACCACATAACACAAGCACTTAGATCACTCCAAAACAGGTACATATATGATGTGGTCTTTGTACATGTCAGTGTGAATGATCTGAGACATACCTCCCAGGACAAGATGACAAGGGATATATAGTAGCTGTATGATCATGTAGCCCAGGCAGGTATGACCCTGACCTTGAGTAGCATCTTACCTTCACCTACATGATACTGAAATATAATAGAAAGATGATAAACTTCAACAATTGGCTGAACTTCTGGTGTCATTCAAAGGGTATCCAGTCTCTGTCTGCATGGGATGACATGATAGACATGCCTCGTTGCTTCACTAGATATGGTTTGCACCTGTCACCCCTATGCTTCTGAATACTGGCCAAGGCTCTTGCTGTCCCCATATTACCTTTTTTAGGCAAGGCTCAAAGGTTCATAGGTTCATAGGTAGGTACTAGGCTATTGGCCCTGGGAACTATACAAGCCCAGCCTAAAAAGGTACCCTGGTGTTTGCCACCCAAGAAAATTATTTTCCTGTGCCACTGTCGAGCAGAGTCACAAAGGTGATCCCTGGGGTGAATTTCCTATTTCCCATCCAATCATCAAGAGTTTTCTTGAAGAGTGCTAATGAAGAGCTTTGTTTGATATATATATATAGGTAGTTTATTCTGTAGTATGGGAAGTCTCTGGGACAGAAATCTATCCCTCCGGCATGTTCTGTTTATTGTGGTGACAAGGTCTAGGTCCCTGGAGCGTGTAGCTCGGAGGGATTGGGATTTCTTTAAGTGGAGCATGTCCAACAGCTCTGTGTTTAACATAGCTTTGTATGTTAGGCAGAGATCACCTCTGAGTAGGCGATATGTGACGGAGTAAAGCTGGATTTTTTTGAGACAGTCTGTGTAGGGCATCTGCTTGAGGCCGGTAATCCTCTTTGTGAAGTATTTCTGCGGCCTTTCCAATTGTAGATGTCTTGTGAGGTACATACCAAAAGGGGCATTGTACTCTATAATGGGTCTAATGAGTGATGAGTAGAGGGGAACAATGACCTCTTTTTTTCTGGATGAAAAACCTTTTGTGATAAGGTGAGTCACGTAGAAGAATTTCCTGACTACTGTGGCGATGTGATTATCAAAGGAGAGACTACTGTCCACCTGTGTCCCAAGGTCTCATATCACACTTTTGGTGTTAATTATACTACCGCCTATGTTGTAGTTCATGGGTACAGAGTTTTTACCAAAGGGGATGACAATGCACTTTTTGGCATTGTGCTTGAGGCCATGGCATTGACACCAGGCATCTGTCTCAGTGAGGCCCTTTTGTATGATGTCCACATCATTAGGAGTTTTGATTATGGCTCCTAGTTTGCAGTCATCTGCGAATTTCATTAGCCAAAGACCTTCTGTGTTAGCCTGTACTTCAGAGAACTAGATAGCAAACAGGAGAGGACCCAGGACTGAACAATGTGGTACTCCACTTGTCACTGGTCTGAAGTCGGATTTAGAGTCTGCTACTTTCACAGTGTAGGTTCAGTCAGTGAGCCAGTTGGGAACCCATTTTGTGACATAGGGATTTTTACCTAATTTAGTGAGTTTATCTATAATTCCAGAGTGGGGGATGGTGTCAAAAGCTTTGGGAAGGTCTAGATAGGCTGTGTGAACCACCTTACCCTTGTCTACGGCTTTGGTGACTGCTTCAAAGAAGTCTATCAGGTTTAGGAAACATGATCTGCCTTTTACAAACCCGAACTGAGTGGGGTCCAGAGTTTGGAGATTACCAATGTCTTTGTTTATAAGTTCCATGATGATACGTTCCATGGCCTTGCAGACCAGGCTCATCAGGCTACTGGGGCGGGAGTTCCCGGGGTCCGTGGTGGCTCCCCCCTTGTGGAGTGTGATAACCGTTGCTGTGCACCATTCAGCAGGCACAAAGCCTGAGGTGAGGCTATGATTGAACATGGTACTTAGTTGGGGTGCCAGTTCATTCTGTAGTTCATGTAGAACACAGCCTGGGATGTTGTCTGGTCCCATGGATGCTGTGTTCCTGGCTTTGGAGAGTATGTTTTTTACCTGTGCAGCCGTGATTACAGGAACTTTGCATTTTTCCGGTATAGAGATGGGCTCTTTAATGGGTGAGAGGGAGGTAAAGTTAGCAGTGAACCTATCTGCCAGGATGTTGGCAATATCAGTTGGGTTTGTATATTTAGTGCCATTGTTCTGTAACTCAGAGCAGATCTGAGTGTTGCCATTGAGATTCTTGACATAGCTATAGAATGCTTTGTGGTTGTCTTTATAATCAGTGGCAATTTTGTTTTTGTAACTAGCTTTGGAGGATTTTATCAGGGATCGCAGTTTCTTACTGAGGCTGACCAGGGAGCTCCTACACTCATGGAATTTTACTCTCTTTTGCAGCAGTTTCTTTCTTCTGTTGTACAGTTTGTTTATGGCAGGGGACCAACAGATTGGCTTCATTTTTTTGGAGGATAGCGTCTTGGTTCTGTTTGGGATAGCACGATCCATGCACTCATGTAAGTGCTTATAAAGTGCAATTGTGTAGGATTGAGTAGTCGTAACTGTATTGTCCATCTGCATGGGTGTCATGAAGTTCACCACTTCTGTCTTAAGAAGCATGAATTTGGCTTTGGAGGAATTTTGTACCATGGTTTCCTTAATGGTGGGTGGGGGCAGAATGTGGATATCTACGGTAATTAGCTTATGGTTGGATCGGACCAATGAGGCGTTGACTTCAGGTGTGGAACACCGGTCACTCTGGACAAACCAAACCCCATAACCAACACAAATAACCACAAAGTGAGCTAAATGCTACTCATTGCCAGAAGTCTCAGCCTCCAAATGCACACGCTCCAGGCACTTCTCAGTATGGAGAATATTGATATCTGTGCAGTAACAGAAACTTAGTTCAAGGGTCCAGACAGCACACCAGCACTACCCAGGATACTACTCATTCCATACGTTCCAGCATCAGAACTTGGATCATAGCGCATAGGGCGGGGATGTATCCATATTCATCAAGGATACCTACACCTCTCTCTACATCCTCTCTACAGGATATGTACCCATAGAATGTTGCACAGCAGCGTTCTTCCCACTCCACAGGGGTGGGGCCACAACAGACCCTTGGCATTCCCCCTCTATGAACCTGATGAGTCTGATCTGCAAGACAATGGAGCCAATCATAATGGAAGTCAACAATAAAGACATTGGGAACCTTCACACAGTTGTGCACACCCAGTCTGGCTTCGTCAAATGCAGATCATGCCTCCTGAACTTGGTGGATTTCTTTGAGACAGTTACCCAGGCTAAAGATGATTGAAAGGAGCTCCACACAGCCTACCTATACCTTGCTAAGGCCTTTGACACCATTCCCCAGTCAGGTATCATAGATGAACTCACCAACCTGGGCATAAATCCATACATCACAAGATGGATTGCAAACCAGCTCACAGATAGATCCCAAAAATTAAGAGTTGCTGGCTACATGTCAGAGTCTAAACTGGTAACAACTGGTGTCCCCCTGGGTTCAGTCCTGGGGCCCCTCCTATTTGGTATATACATCTCAGAAGTACATGCCAACACAGGAGGGTTGTGGTTGACTAAGTTTGCTGGGAACTGTAAAGTGTTTGCCATAATAGATTCCCCAGATGACACAAGTATTCTCCAGAAGGACTCTATGATACAGATGTGTGGTGTCAGAATCATGGTCTCAAGCTCAATGCAAAAGAATGCATAGTAATCCCCTTTGGGGAAAACAAAGTACCCACAAACTACCACATAGATGTTACCCCATAAAAACTGACAAAGTAATAAGGGATCTGGGGACACAAGTAGATAGTCATCTTTCCTTTGACAACCTTGTTGCCAAAGTGATTAGGAAATCCTATGTGGCCCACCTAATCATCAAAGGGTTTGCAACAGGATCAAAAGAGGTAGTGGTGGCTTTCTACTGTTAAGTCATCAGACCCATCATTGAGTACAATGCACCATTTTGGATGTACTTGACTAGGCATATACAGCAGCTGGAGAGACCACAGAGGTACCTCACCAAAAGGATTACTGGCCTCAAACAGTTGTGTTATGTAACACAACTGGAAAAACTAAATCTGTTCTCTGTTGCGTACCGCCTACTCAGAGGCAAACTCTACCTAACATACAGAGCCATGTCCAACACATAACTGTTGAACATGATCCATCTAAGGAAAACAAAATTGAGCTGCACTACACACTCCAGGGATATGAACCTCATCACAACAATGAATACAACATGCTGGTGGGATAGAGTACCATCCCAGAGACTTGCCTTACTGTGGAACAGTGTCCCAATGTACATCAGATAGAGCCCCTTACTGACACTCTTCAATAGGAACCTTGATGAGTGGATGGGAAACAGACAAGTCACACCAGAGATCACATCATCAGCCCCACTAGAATGGGGCTTAGGGTACAAACTATTAGAACTAGGGCTTAGGAGACTAACCAATAGGGTGGTGAAAGCTGCACAACTTGTCTAGGCTAATATATGCCTTTGTGAAGATAGTCTACTACATACCTATGAACCTATGTGACAGGTACATGTCTACAGATAGTAGATGTGTACTTCATTGTACAGTCATGTTGTACAGCAGGCACATGCACCACATACACTGTAATGCTTACAGATACTGTTGGCTATTATGTACAGTGGGTGAGATGTGCACCTCATGTCTTTTGTGCCATTGGGATGTGTGCTGGGTGGGACAGTCCTGGATGGCTCCCTATCATGGTCACCCTCATACACATATCTCTGCCCATCCATCTTTGGTTTATTATACTGTGTTCCCCCTACATATATAGGTGCATAGGTATGTAATAAGCTATCTGCCAGAAGGCATATATTAGTATGGCCAGAGTGTGCAGCTATCACCACACCTGGGGTTAGTTCCCTATGCCTCTGTGTAGTAGAGCTGATGAAGTGATCCATTGTGTGACAGTTCATTTTCACATACACTCATCAGGGCTCATCTGGAAGAGTGTCAGTGAGGGACTCAGCTTAATGTAGGTTGGGAGCCTGTTCCAAAGCAAGGGAAGTCTGTGAGTTAGTAATGTATCCCTCCAACATGTTCTGTTTATTGTTGTGATGATTATATCCCTAAAGCATGTGGCACAGTGAGCTTGGGTTTACTTCAGATAGAGCATGTACATCAGTTCTGCATTGGATATGGACCTGTCTGTTGGGCAGAGATCGCCTGAGTAGACAGTATGCAAAAGAGTACATATTGAGTTACTTCAGTCTTGTTGCATGGGGCAAATGTTTGAGGCCAGTAATCCTCTTGTTGAGGTACTTCAGTGGTCTTTCCAGCTGCTGAAGGTGCCTCGTCAGATTCATCCCAAGTGTGTTGTGGTACTCTCTCATGGGTCTGATGACTGATGAGTAGAGGGAACCTCCTTTGACCTACATGCAAAAACCTTGGCAATTTGTGGGAACACATAGCATGATTTTCTAACCACTTTGTGAATGTGTTTCTGGAAGTAGTGATGACTATCCACATGTGTCCATAGATCCCTTATTATTACCTCCATATTTTGGGTGTTGGCACCTATGTGGTATCTGTATGACTGTAGCTTGAGGCCATAATTTTGACACCAAATCTGTCTGACCGAGACCCTTTTTAAGGATGTCTTTGTTGTTCCAAACATCGATTATGACAACATTTTTGCAGTCATCCACAAACTTTGATAACCATAGCCCTCGTGTGTTTGACTGTACTTCTGAATAGTATACACCAGACATGAGGGGTCTCGGTACTGAGCCATGGGGGGCATCAGTGGTTACCAGCTTACAGTCCAATGGGGAGACCACAATTCTTACCTTGTGGGATCTATCTGTGCCCTAGTTGGCAATCCATCAGATGACATACGTGTTTATGCACAGGTTGTTGATTTTGTGGATACGACATGTGTGTGGGATGTTGGAAAAGGTCTTTTCAATGTCTATGTAGGCCATGTGGAGCTCATTTCATTGATGTATGTTCTGGGTAACTGCCTTGCAAACTGTCTAGCAGGTTTAGGGACCATGATCTGCCCCTGACCAAACCAAAATGGGTAGGGTTGGGTGTTTGTAGGCTCCCAATAGCTCTGTTTATGAGTTCCATAATGATGGACTCCATGGCCTTGTAGACCAGGCATATTAGGCTTATAAGACAATAGTTCCCATGATCTGTTGTGCACCAACACTTGTGGAGTGTGCCGAACGTTGCTGCAACCCACTCAACAGTTTCATATCCTGTACAGATGGTGAGTCTCAACAGACTGTTCAGGTGCAGGGTCTGTTTGTTTTTGAGTTCACATATGACACAGCCAGGGACACCAAGTCATTCCATAGACACCATGTTTTTAGGTTTGGATAGAGCTGTTTAACCATTGTATATGTAATTTCTGGGTTTTCACAATCTCCAGGTATGGTAATGGGCCCTTTTGTCAGTGAGAGGGGGGTAAATATGTATGAACCTGTCTGACAAGATGTTGGCAATGTCAGTCATGTACATGTATTCGTTTACACTTTGCACTAACTCAGAACATATATGAGTTTATACTGATATTTATGACAGCTAAAGAAAGCTTCATGGTTCTCTATGGAATATTTGGCAATATTTTTGGCAGAGCTTGGCTTGGATAATGTTAGGAGTGCTCATTGTTTCATGATGATACTAATTAGAGACTTATTGATCTTCTTTGTATTTTAACTTTCTTTGAACAACTTAAGTACTTGTATTACACAGTTTGATTATGACAGGGGTCCAATATATTATATGGGTATGTTTTCATATCACTGTGTGTGCAAGGCAGGATTGGTGAATAGTGACATGTGTCTGGAGTAAGAACTGCAATTTCCAGATATGTGTGACCCACTGCTGTACTCAGACATGGCCTAAGTGTGTGAGCATGTCCAGCATGACCTTTCAGTATGTTGTTGACTGACATTTGCTTTGTTTGTTTGTGTGTGAGCATGCCCAGTATTACCTTTCAGTATGTTGTTGACTGAAATTTGCTAAATTTGTTTAGTATGTGAGCATGCCCACAATGGGCATATATACTATATGTGTGTGAAAAATCAAGTTGTTTTTTACTTCAGGGCTCACCTTTGTGTTGTACATTGACAGGAAGCATGCTGTGCCTACAGGGCTTCCATGAGTCAATTTGCATAGACTTATCAACATTTCTACATACACACCCGATTGTTACTGTGGGTGTACATAGGATGAGGGGTACACCTGACACTTATACATATTTGCTAGGCCTGTACTGCTATGCCAGGTACTCCATTTCAGTCTGTACTGTTGCCTATCATACTGGCTTGAGGCATACCACTGTACTACAGACCTTAGCTTCCAATTACTCGCATATTAGTTTGTGACTTCATAGCCTACCCAACCCACATCACACTGCCTGGCCTGCTGTTATCTGTCTGCATAGGCCTGGTGGGAGGTTACCCATATGCCTCTTCAGAGGGCATGATACAGCATTTGTTTATGTTTGCATTTGTCTACAATTGTCCTGCTGGCTGTGACTATCAACTGGTATGTGTGAGTGACTTAAGTTGTGTCTGTGCCAGTGCAATGCTGTCATGGCTTAGTGGTTCAGTACTGTGACTATAGTGCACAGTATCCTGAGTTTGAGCCCTGTCACCACTTTTTATTTTCCTGCTGGGCAGACCTAACTGGTTAAGGAACAGTAAAGCAGGTGTAAGCATGTTTACCTGACTTTGCTCAACTTTTCACAACTTTGCTCGACTTTGCCTGACTTTGCCCAACGTTGCTCAACATTGATCAACATTGCCCAACGTTGCACTGGTTAGCACGGTGCACAGCTACGTGCAATTGTATTTAAATATGCTCAATACTGGTAAAATGTGTTTAGCAGTGCTTTATATTGCTTAAAATAGGGCACTCATGCCTCAGGTGGTGCTGCAGGGCTGCCTATGTCGGATGCACATAGTGCACTCCCTATACATGTTTGAAAACAGGTAGTGTCAAGTTAGGCATCCCTTTTACTGTATGTGCGAGTCAGAGAGAGGTGTCATTTCCAGGGTTCCTACTGAGTTAGTGTATGTGCTATGCGTTACCTCTTTGCCAAGGCCATGGCATACTGGGCATGCCTTCTTCTGCCTACTGGGGCAGGCTCAGGTTGTTCCTCCTCCAAGTCACGCTGTGCCTGTGCAGGCCTTGGCAATGGTAGGGGGCTGTTTGGCCCTGCCCCATGCTGTTCCTGCTGCAGCTGTTTCCACAGGATCATATTGTGTAGCATGGCACATACCATAACAATTTGGGTACATGTAGTTGGTGAGTTCTGCAAGGCTCCACCAGATGTGTCCAGGCATCGGAACCATGATTTGAGCATCCCAAACATGCACTCAATTATGTTTCTTGTTTGTGCGTGTGCCTCATTATGGAATTCTTGTTCAGGTGTGTGTGCATTTCTGATGGGTGTCATCAGCCATGGCTCCAGTGCGTATCCAGCATCCCCCACTAGCTGACCATCAGGGATGTCCCCATTGGCAAATCTCTGGTACAGCTGCATCAGATGCCAGATGTAGGAATCGTGATAGCTTCCAGGGCAGCCAGCACACACATTCATTATTATGCCCTGGACATTGCACATGACCTGGCAGTTGATGTAGACCCTACCCCGCTCACTGGGTGGTGATTTGATGCGTATGTGCATGCAGTCTATTGCATCCACTACCTCCGGATATTCTGCTATTTGGTGTAAAAGACGCATATTGCTGGCCAATGCCTCACGGGAATTGGGGAAATACACATGGTCACCAACATGTGCTGACCTGTCATCCAGGAACTGGTGGAGTACCCTGGATGCTGATGCCTGTGAAATCCCCATCATATCATCAGTTGGTCTTTGGAAGGTACCTGTAGCTAGTATTCGTAGGCCAGCACATACCTTGGTATCCACTGGGATGAGTTCCCCTCTGTTGGTTCTGTGTGTGAGGCGTGGCCAGCACAGCTCAACAATTTGCTGTAGGAGGTCTCTGTCCACCCTATAGCACTCCACTATCTCCAGCTCATGTAGCCCCTGGTAGGTTACCCTGGGTCTGTACACTCTTCTCCGTCTCCTCACTGTGGGTTGCTAAGCAGCATTTACAACATCACCACCCTCAGCACCTTGCACATGTTGTTTTATGACAGCAAGAGCAGCCCCTAACATTTTGTCTGACTTAAGCTTTTTAAGCTTTCCCTCTTTGTATACTGCAGTGTTGCAGAGTTCTTGAGAAAAAACAGGAGGAATGGTGTTTTTGCTGGGCTGGACTGGGCTAGTCTGCTGCCTGTGTAATTGGCTGATTCTGATATATTTCACCTGGCAGCTCTGCTAGTTCTCCTTGGTTAATTTCCTACTACTTATTTTCCTTCCTTCTGCCTTTCTGTTTCTGCCTGGGGCAGAGCCATGCAAACAAGTGCAAACACGCACACACAAGCGCATACGAGCACAGATGAACACACATGCTGTGTGCATGTTTGCAAGGAGTTTCCTATCTTTTAACAGTGTGCACCTTTGGTTTGGGGTTTTCAAATAGGACAACTGTAGGCACGCCTCTTGCAATCCTGAGCAACTCAGGACAAACACAAGCCACTGTGCTCCAGTTAGCATATAGCCTGTCTGACACACCCCCTCATGATGTCACCTATATTCTACTCTTCTGCTCACCTACTCCTACTCTTACACTCTTGGGACATGCCTCACATGCTGGGGAAAATTGGGATTCACTATTCTTATCCTCATTTGCATAGGATTGCCTAGTAATGCATGGTTACATCTCTCGCACTGAGCCTCCCCCCTTAGCAACCACTACTCAGTGGCCATGTTGTCTTCAGCCTGCCATTTACTTGCATGGCAGAATAAGCTTTTTAGTGAAAATGCCTATTTTTGGCTTTTTTTAAATTATTTTCTTGTTTTTATAAGCGCTGCATGTTTGCGTGGTGCTGCGCTATGCTTAAATATTGGAGATCGGGGGGAAAAAGTTAAATTGTTATATTTTTAAACATTTTATAATGCCAATGGTCGTATATTTGCCCATTGGCATTCTTCCTCAACTGCATGCATCCTTTATTTGGAGCTGTCATGGCTCCGTTTAGCTATTTGCAGAAATGTACTCTGTTACCAACTGAGTACATTTCTACAGCTAACACTAATCTTCCACGGACAGGTTAGTGTTTCCTGGATCGCAAATTTACATCATTTGCATGGCTTTCACCAGAAAATGAGGTAATTTGCATACCATGATGCTGTCCATGCAAGAGTAGCTTTAGCAGCTCTCGTGCATGCCCCTGCGGGCTGTTCCTGGATCGCACAGCAGACATATTGCTGGCGTGAGCTCCTACACTCTTCTTGCACTCCGTGCAAGCTTTCATAAATCTGGGGGAGAATGTCTTCAGCTTTATACATCCTGGAATATATGTTATTACATCCTAATAAGCCCTGTAAATCTTGTCTGGTTCACAGTAAGATTGCTTGACAGAGAGTACAGCTTTATGATATCTGATGTTCCATAGAGAAGCCCAAACAGTAACTATTAGTTAGATCCATTTTTTCATTCTGAATATGTTAGTTTGGCCACCTATACAATCTGAGACAATAAATACTATTTGTAACATCAGTTAGTTGCTACATTACACAGTACCATAAAGTAAAACACCCTAAATAAGTTAATCAAAAATGGAAGCTACATCAAAATTGTAAAACTGAGTGGTTTATGAAGGAAGTAGCATTGGAGTCAAAAGATAGGACTGGATACAATTCTGAAGCAAGTGTTCAGTGGTTCTTTAAATCCTCTGATCAGATCTGAGGCAAAATTATTTTATTTATTTATTTATTTACGTTTGTTTACCGAGAAATTCCAACTGGACACTGGTCCTTTTTCAGCAGAGGCCCAGGGAGAAAAGCTCCACAGAACAATAAATGAGCAGCAGATAACATGAAGAACAATTGAGTAGTAGTATGTAAGAAGTGTCTTAGAAATATGTTTTCTTGTAGTAATAGCTAGGAACTTATAAGAAAGTTAGACAAGTGTTTGTAATATCAGAACTTTCCTACTGTATTGTTTTAAGTTTCTGTATGATCTCTGAACTCTTAGATATCACTGTGGTGTAGTAGTATTATCTTGTGTTTTTAATTATTTATTCTTAAATATTTTTAAAAACTTTTACCTGTGGCTGGTTTGTGTAGAGATAAGTAAGCTCTAGAGTACATTGCATATTTATAGAGTTTATTGTAATAAGCCACTCTAATAAGCCTTAGACTGAATAGTCACATTACCAATTAGATAATAATATTGCACAGTAATAATTGGATACCGTTTTAAGGGCCTTTGGGTAGCTGATAAATATTAGCTGGTGTTGGCATAAATTACTACCATATAGTCTGGGTAAAGGGGCACAGCTGGAGAATCTGTGTCAGCCTTTCCCAGAAGTGTCTGTGAAGTTGTATAAATACTTATCTCAAAGTGTGTGTGGTGTGTCAGCTATCTGGGCAGGGACACAAAGCACTGATGGGACAGAGAGGGTACTGGAGGTTAGCTTGCCAGATAGGCTGAGATCTGGACCCTATAGCTGTGCCTGTGGGGAGTCTTATTGGAGATCTGGAGAGCAAGGGAGCAACCAGCCCCAGACTGACTGTGATCTCTGTGTGCACTTAAGGTAAATTGTACTTTACTGTGTGTATTGGTTATCCTTTCCTCTTATATGAGATGCACTCCCTGGTGTTAGTGGTGAAGATTGAGGCTCCTTGACTGCTGGGCCAAGGCACAGTCATCACAGTATAGTCCAAATGTTCCAATAAAACAATGGGGCCCTCATGAATAAAGCTACATGCTCTACAACCTAAACACTTCACCATACCAGTGCTACCCATTTTCGGTGTTTTGTTGATTTTTATGAATTAGTTAAATAAGCTAAAGGATTTTTGAATATCTTGATATTTATCATTTTAAGAGTGCTACTCAATTTTGAGATATAGACACTTGTACTTTTAAAACTAATTCAGAGCTTTTCTAAGATCTATAAAATATGTGTTTATCTTTTAGCATGATGAATACATATGTGCATTAATGTTCCTTTTCTATAATAGTTAAGTATGGTAGGATTACCTGTCATGTGTAGGCTTACAGATATCTTTATCTCTTCAGGTCACTCTTTGTTCTATTTATTTATTTAGAGACTTAGTTACAATAATGCTGAATAAGTAAATAATTTAGGAATATTTAATGGATAATTTATACAATTACATAAATATGTATATACTACACTAATTGTTGGATTAATTAATCTTTGTGATTAATAGAAAAGGATTATTAAACTTTTATGTAGTAATGGGGAATCATTTTAAATTACAAACTATATAATTAAATGAATAGTCTCTTATTATGTTTAATGTGTATATAATATTAGATTAATTATTTGTAAGTCATGGTAGCTTTTAGCTGGTTTTTAGATTAATTTTTAGGTATTGGTAAGTAGAGAGATAGTATATAGTTTGTCTGTTCGACAGGCAAACTAGGAACTTTATCCGCTGTAGGTTATGTTTTATTAGTAATATATAAAGTTACAGTTGTAGCTGTTTTTTCTTTGTCACTTACAAGATTTAGGACTTTAGTTTGCAGAAAAGAATTATAAAAAAGTGGACTGTTAAGACAGTGGTGGAGGAATGCATTAGAGTCTTATATGCATTTAAATTAATATAGTGGATAAATGTGTCATATTATCTTTTAAAATAATTATTTTAAAAACAAAGTATGGATAGTTTTTATCTATTATCTATTAATGTAAATGGAATAAATAATGGCAACAAAAGGAAATCATTAATGTGATAACTAAAATTAAATAAAGGAGACATATTCTTGCAAGTGACTCACTTGATTGATAAAGATATACAACATTTAAATAACTTAGGTTACAAAATGTTATCATCTGCTTTTTTAACAAAAAGAGGAGAGGAACAGCTATACTTTGGAGAAAATCTGCTGTAATGCCTAAGATCAAAGAATCCATTAATAATACCAAAGGAATGTATACATTTGTAAGAATTAAATATAATGACAAACTCTATACACTAGCTAATGTTTACTGGATCCCTGGAATATATGCAAGAGTGGAGAAATGTCACTTAAACTTACTACAAGGTCAGTGGAAGGATAGTTTAATTCTAGCAGGTTATCTTACCTGCATAGCTAGTATAGAAGATTTTTATTTATTTTATTTTATTTATGAATTTATTTAACATTTGTTAACTGGGAAAGTCCAACTTGGAATGACCCAATTTTCAGTGGAGGCCTGGGGAGAAATGCTCCAGATGCATGTCTTTGTAATGTGGGAAGACACCGGAGCACTCAGAGGAAATCCACACAAATGCAGAAAAGACATGCAGACTCCACATAGAAGGTAAGCAGGTAAGAATCGAACCTGAGAACCTCTTGTTGTGAGGTGACAAAACTAACTGCTGCACCACACCCCCAACCAAAGATGGAAGTGAATAGAAGAAAGCTAAAATTCTGGCATCAGCCAAAGGACTAAACAGATGGATTAGGAATAATAATTTAGTTGATTTAATAATAAAAGCAGACAATATATCATTGTTCTTCATTCATTATTCTTATGTGCATGAAATGCAAACTAGAATTGATAAGATGTATGCCTCTATGGATTTACTTAATGTGAATTATTTTAAAACTATTGTCCTTTATCTGATCATAATGTACTAAGTATTAATATATTAATGGATATAAGGACATTTCAGATTATTTAGAGAATCCAAGTATATACAATGAAATTAAAAGAATTTAAGTGTTATCTTAAGGAACAGATCAAGCATTTTTTATCTTTGAATGATAATGGTCAGGTTAGTAAAGTCATACAATGGGACTCCTTAAAATGTGTATTAAAGATTGAATGTGAAGATGTGATAGACATAAAATAAAAGAGTGGGATAAAGAGTTGTCAGAAATACAAGTTGAAATGCACAAAGTGAGGTTTGAACAACAAAGAAATTAAATAATGCTAAAGTCATTAACAAATAAATGACAAAATATCAAACAGTTTTAAAGCATAAAGTGGAGATAGCATTATAAAAAATAAAATTGCAGTTATGCAATGACTTCAAAAAATCTACCCAGATTAACTAATAGAAGTAAGATGTTAAGCAAAAAGGCATACACTCATAATATCCAAAATCCTCACATTAATAAGCTTACTTCAGATATAGAAGAAATGCTTAATACTTTTAAAAAAAAATGCATGAGGATCTTAATAAAAATAAAAATAATAACCCTGATGATTACAAAATTGGCAAGTATTTAAAGAAAATATGAAACTGATGAACTTAATAACCACCAAATACCTCTGTTGAGTAAGCATATTACCCTAATAGAAGTTAAGGACACTTTAAAAAGGGGAAAATATTAATGCTCCAGGGTTAGATGGTTTAAGTATGGAATTATATAGTCTGCTTCCATTTAATATTTTAAAATTACTAAGTGACATTTTCAGGATAATTCAGAGTGACAAAATAATTTCTCCCTCATGGCAATTTTTTGTAATCTCACTTATTTTTATTTATTTATTTTATTTTATTTTACATTTGTTAACTGGGCTAGTCCAACTGGATGAATATCCATTTTCAGTAGAGGCCCGGGGAGATAAGCTCCAATTTGTACAATTTGTTAATACTAACTTAAACATCTAAGCATAAAATTGACAAAAATAAGAGAAATCTAAGGACATTTTTAACATTATTCCAACCTTGATAAGTAGAAAGCAAGGAAAAAAAAGAGAAAGAGAAAAAAGATGAACTAGGAGTTATAATATTATAAAAAAGAACCTTGTTCATATATTGTGAGGAAAAAATAGCAGCAAGAGCAGACTTTGAGAACTTGAGAAGTTAGTATTCTCATATAAAACCAATGCATTATTAAATGTAGACTATAAAATGCTTACTTCCATCTTCCAACTTATACTTAAACACAAAAAGTATAAGTTACTATTCTCATATAGAACCAATGCATTATTAAATGTAGACTATAAAATGCTTACTTCCATCTTTACAACAAGATTAAGACATACTGTAGATAACTTAACTAATAAAGATTTAATAGATTTATAGTCAATAGATTAAGGTATGATAGTAAAAAAAGCATAGTAACTATCTTCAATTTAGCAAAAGGAATGAGCAAGAAATTGGCCCTAATTAGCTTAGATACTGAGAATGCTTTTGATTCTGTAGATTGGAACTACTTGTTTAAAACTTTATAAGTGTTTACATTTCCAAAACAATTTATTGGAATATTAAAAAACTGTATACAGACTCAAAAGCATATGTTGAATCTTACATTTCTCAAGGATTCACTTTAAACAAAGGCACCAAACAATAGTGTCTGTTGTTCATAGGTTCATAGGTGTGTACCAGGCTAATGGCCCTGGAGCCTTTACAAGCCTCTACTATTTTATTAGTTATCAAACATTTAGCTGATAGTATAAGAAGCAATTAAAAAATGATGGATTCTCAATTAACAATAAATTGTCACTCTAAAATACAGCTTTTTGCAGATGATATTTTATTAACTATAAGAGATCTGATTTATTCAATTGATGAAATACATGAGGAAATTGAAAAGATTTAAGAAGTATGCTGCTGAAATTTATTAATAACAAACCTGAAACTTTACTGTTAAATCAATTACTAGATAAGTTTAAAGATAAATATACATATAACTAGGATGGAAAAGAACTAAAATATTTAGGAATAAAAGTCTACTGAAATGTGAATATGATTATTAATAATAATTTTGAAAGTTAATTGAAGTGTTACTTCTTATTAAAAATGGAATTAATGTTTTTTGTTATTTTTTTTACTTTAGAAGATAGGTTAGTGCTTATTAAAATTCTTATATTACCCAAGATGATATACATATTGTGTTCAATAGCTTTAATACCTGACAAAATATTTGAAAGAAAATAGAAAAATAATGTTAACTTCATTCTTATGGTATCCTAAAAACCTGACAATTGCTTACAGAAATCATATATTAGATTATCGGACTATGATTATCTTCCCAGATGTAGAATCTTATTCTATTGCTGCACATTTTAACTCTATTATACTCTGAATAGACTAATTTTAGTCATGGAAAACCATTCAAAAGCAGATTTTAATAGATTCTTATACGTTTATCAAATATGATAAATTAGAAGTATGTAGCAATCCTTTCATCTGATTGATAAAATTAACCTTACAAGGAAAGACTATACACATATGAAATCTATTCTTAAAACAGTTAAGAAATATGTTTTTAAAACTCCATTAATATAAAAAATTAAATATTTGTGCTTTCCCATTGCACATGCGTCTACATTTAAGGAAACTCAGAACAATGTTAAAATTATTTTACTAAAAAGGAATGGGTTAGTATTATGGTCTAACTGCTTTAAAAAGGAAAGATTAAATTGACAGAATATTTCATGAAAGATTATAAGCTGGAATAATCTATTAACCAGTTAGTATTATCCATCAGTAAGAATTTATAGATAATATGAGTGAAGAGGAACAAAACACTATTCCACCATATGAATACTATCATAGAGGGTCAATTGACCTACAAAGGAATCTTGTCCAAGTTATATAAGTTAATTGTAAATAATAATAATAATAATAATAATAATAATAAAAATTTTGATACAAAAGTCTTGACTTTTTAGATAATAGTGCATTGAGTGACTCAATAGATGGTAAGAATAAAATGTTATTACTTAAATCAGTTAGTCAAACTTCTTCAAGTTTATACTGGAAAGTTTTTATATGGAAATATATACATAGAATGTTTGTTACTCCCTATAAAAACTCCAAGGTTAGTAAAATGATGTCTTCAATCTGTTGAAGATGTAGTAAAGATGTAAAAGCTGATTGGATGCACTTGTTTGCGGATTGTAAAAACTGAATATATATTGGGAAGAGATAAATGTGTTTTTAATGGGTTATGGTCTGATAATTGTTCTTTAACTGGATCAATAATACTAATGAATGTTCTACTTCCTTTATCTGTGAAAGCCAAACAACAAAAACTGTTCTGGAGTCTCTTGTCAGTTGCTAGAAAAGTTATTACAAAAAAATGGAAATTGAATTCAGTTTCTACATTCAAATAATTTTTAAATTTAACAGCAATAACATGTAAAACTGAAAAAGAAGTGATCGGAACAAGATTTATAAATCATACTAAGACTTTTAGTGGTTGGGATAGCCTTGAAATGTTGCTATTGAAATATCAAGACTCAATGCGTTAATTGTATAAGATTACCTTGATGATTCAATGTATTCCTAACATTGTATAGCAGCATGTGATGTTGAATTCCTTCCTTTCTGTGTATATATCGCAAATATTTTAAATTAACAAAAACGTTCTTAAAACAAAAGAAATAGCATAGAATTACCCATTCTAAAGACCTAAACTTTGTCTGTGGTATAAATATGATCTACTAGACAGACATGTATGCATCCCAGAGACTACCCCTTCTCTGGAACAGGCTCCCCAGCCATGTGAAGCAGAGTTCCTCCCTAAACAATTCAAGTGCCACTTGGAGCATTGGATGAGGAGTAGGAAATTTGTCTTTCATTTGGCATCTATGTCTCTAATGGACAAGGGCAGCCTGTAAATGGTTCATCTCCCATGTCTCTACTTGTAAATGTTTCAATTCCAAAGCTACTGATTACACTTACCAAGAAACCAAAACTTGTCAGGAATTTGGAATGCATAGCCCCAGTGGGTATTAGCCTAGTACACACCTATGAACCTACAAAAGGATTAAGAATCAGAAGTAAGTGGATCTTTTCAACATTGACACAGGGACATTATCTAAGATTTTACGTGAAAGACTAAGACTTTTTTGCTGGAAGTTACAAATATATAACAGCTATGGAATACAAGAGAAAGAAGCACTGTGCAAACTTTTAAAAGTTCTGAGACAGGTGTCTAAAACAACCCCTAACATTGGGACAATTCTAGCCTGCTAGAGATCATATCCTTACCTTGCCATATAATAAACAGCATTGGTTCTCCATACCACCATCAATTGGAATCAAACTCACCACTCATCACTTTAACACCTGACACACCAACCCACTGCACCAAGCAGGACTCTTTGGGTGGATCTATGGTCTATGATCAACCAACTTTTGTCCTGACAAGTGTTTGTTATGTTCTTGTTATGTTTAAAGGTCCACCTTTAAAATGCATCAACCTGATAGACTTCTCAGATCTAATTCCCAAAATCTAGTTGAACTTTGTAAACCTGCCCGCCCAGCAGGCAAACATTTAATGCCCTTCTCTCTTGCATGCCACTGGAATTCACTCCCACCTCTCATCCGTACCACCAACAGCCTCCCTTTATTCAAAACCTTACTTTGCTCATACCTAACTTCACAATGAATATGCTCTTGCACTCATCCTACATAATCTTCCTACACTTTAGTAACTCTGTAGAAGCTAAAACATCAGTAAATAGCCTCCTATAGTTTTATATCTCCAATAAACTGTAGGAATTTGCATAACTTTTAAGTACTCTAGGAATTAGCAATTAAGTTATAAATTATTGTAACTAAGACAACTCTTAAGAACTTGACTGAAGAAATTTCTGCTTTGCATTGTGCCAATTTGTTCCTTTTTGATTGTCTCTTGATGATACTTTAATACCCTTACTACTTTTTTTTGGGGGGGGGGGGGGTATTGGAAATATAGAGACATTTTCCATTGGCTTTGCTTTGTAAAAGTAGCTAGAATTCAAAAGGGAATTATTTCATGCATTTTTTTCATTCTGTTTTAAGACATTATAAATTATAACCCTTTTGTGCATGTGACATTGAACATACAGGGAATTTAAAACTTTTGTTGCACATATAATATACACTTTTATATATTCATACACACTGGAAACTACATTTCTATATCCCAGTTTTACACATCATGTGTTGTTATATTTTAAATGGGAACATATGTTACACATTTTTCTGTTTCCCCCTGCACAGACAGACACATACATTGTTTATGCACAAAGTTTGCATTGTCTAGCTACCTAAAGCATATAACACTTAAATTAGACTTAGGTATGACTTAAAACAAAGTTTTATGTCAGTTTATCTTCACATTTCCATATTTTTATAATTAATTTATAAGCTTTTTTGCTCTTAGAATTGAATCTAAGTATTGTTAAGGCAAATGAGTTAGATAGATTTTTCAGTAGTTTGAACTTTTTCTTACAATTACATCCAGACAGACAGTAATACTTGGAATTTCTACTGTGCACAGATCTGAAGAAAAACTGAAGGCAATTTTAGTTATAACATTTGAGTAAATTAATATGGTGAAAACATAATTTTATTTTATTATTATTTTTTGTTTTATAAGGATGCAATAAATAGAGAGACAAATTTTTAGGAATGTTGAATAACATGGTATTTTAAGTTAGACTGGATTGTTTTTATTACTTTATTTTAAGGGAAGGAGTGGGGATTGGTTTTTACTACAGCTGGACTGATTTGTATTTACAGTGGAAACTTTACCACTCCCACTTCAATTTCTATTTAAGTAATTGTTCTTAAATGTATTGACCATTAATTCTTATGGATCACTTGGCTGTGCTTACTAATAAAAAAATTGCAAATTCAACAAATCCTGGATTGAAATTTTGACTAGATTTTTTTGTTGATTTATGATGTTTAAGAAATTTACTTGAGCAGACAGCTTTGTTCATATATATATATATATATATATATATATATATATATATATTTTTTTTTTTTTTTTTATATAACAGTTAATACCAATTCTAGGTTCATATGGTTTTAAATCTGGGAAGTATTTTTATATAGTCATTCTACTCAGAACACCTGGTGGAAAGTTTCTTACAGTGTTTGGTTTAAAGAAGTCTTAAGGCTAATATCAACAGGAGACAGGGAGCAATTAGAGGTGACACAGTTGAAACCTCTTAAATGGCATTGTTTTGTGGTTGAATATAAATAAACTTGTAGGGGTAGATTTTTTTTGAAAAATGGATGAAAGGACAGAGGAATGATATATTGATAATAAAAATAACTAAGCACAAGGTCACTTCATGTATATGGCTGCTGGTATGGAACACAAGAAAGATTTTTTTTCAAAACACATTTTTCACATCCCCTGCAAATGAAATATGCTAACTCTGAGATCATACTACAGTGAAGAGAAAGGTAATGTTTCCATTCTGCACTGTATAGTGATCTACATTACTGTTCTCTTCACTGTACAGTGATCTCGGAATTAGCATATTTAGGTTTTAGGTTGCAGGGAGTGTGGTGGGTGCAGGATGGCAAAAACATGTTTTTAAATGCTGTCATCTTTTTTTTTTTCACAATTTCTAGATTCCAGAATCTCAACATTATGGACTCGAGTTTTGACAGTCGAGATTGAGGGATTGCGAGATTTAGAAGTGGACCCATATATATATATATATATATATATATATATATATATATATATATATATATATATATATATATATATATGGGTTCATGCGACAGTTCATTTGATCGACAAACATTTGCCCCCTTCCCCAATGTTGTGCGACCCTGGAGTTGATATATATAGTTAGGGGGGTGTGGGGGGCACAGCCCCTCACATTGGGGGGTGTGGGGGGCGAAGCCCCCCACCTAAAATGCTTGTCGATCAAATGAACTGTCGACCAAATGAACTGTCGATGAAATGAACTGTCGATCAAATGACATGAACCCATATATATATATATATATATATATATATATATATATATATATATATATATATATATATACACATATATATAGTTTCACCTCAGAATCTCGAACTGCTGAAATATCAAACTTCAGTAGCTCAAGACCGAAGTGTCGAAACTGCACTTGCCCAAAAGTGCAGAATACCGACTGCAGAAATGCCGAATGTGAAAATGTAATGTCGAATCTGCAGTGTGGATGTAGCTACAGATTCAGGTAAGTGAAGTTTACTAGGGGTTTTTGTAGGGATTTTAGTGTGTGTGATTGTGTTTAGAGTTTTGAGTCTGGGTTAGGGTAGGTAGGTAAGACTGTGAGTGTGTAAGTGTTGCGAATGGTGGTATTTGTACATATATGATGTGTGTTTGTGCAAGGGGAGTATAGAATGTGTAGTGGTGGTTTTTCTGTGTCTGTGTTTTTAGTGTGACCTTGGAGTTAGTAGGGCTTGTCTCCCTGCATATATGTAGGGTCAGCATGTGTGTTTTGTTGTGTTTGCGTGTGTTGTGTTGGTTTATAGTGTAGGGAGGAAGGTGTATGTGTGCTTGTTTCTGTGTGGAGTGTGTATGTGGGTAGTCGCATATTTGAATTTCTTGCTTTTCAGGTTTCGGGTTTTTAAATTTTCGGCTTTACAGTCTAAAGATACTGAATTTCGATATTTCAGTATTTCGAGAGTGTAAACACGGTTTCAGACCTTTTCATAGCACTACTACTGCTCTCCTTTCCTTCACTGACTTCATTAACAAAAACCGCAATAATAATACCCTATCTTCAGCACTTTTCATTGACCTATCAAAAGCTTTTGACATGGTCAATCACCCTCTCCTCCTAAAAATCTTGGAATCACTTGCTATGGAACCAAATACCATCCAGTGGTTCTCCTCCTATCTTTTCAACAGGAAACAAGCTGTCCTCTGGGAGAATAAACTCTCCTCTCTTCTCCCAATCTCGCTCGGTGTACCACAAGGCTCAATTCTTGGACCCCTTCTTTTCTCCCTATTCATAAATGACTTACAAGTAGCTATTCCCCAAGCCACAGGCATACAATATGCAGATGACTCCACACTCATCTGCTCAGCAAAAACCATCCCAGAGCTTCAAACTATTACTCAAAAGGTGTTCCATTCTGTTGAAGCATGGTTCTTAAAACGCTGCCTACTTCTTAATGCCAAAAAAACAAAACTCCTCCTTTTCAAACCCACTACCAGATCCCCCCCTTTGGACTTCTCTATCTCTTCTATTAACAATACTCTCATATCACCTGACACTTCTACCAAACTGCTAGGTGTGACGATTGACAACAATCTTACCTTTGATTATCACATAAACAACACTATTAAAACTGTACATAGAAAGCTGGGCTCCCTCTATAGAATTAAAACATTCTTATCCCCAGCAGCCAAAGCTACTTTGGCACACTCTCATCTCATTTCCACTCTTCTCTATGCCTCACCAATTTACACTAACCTAAAGAAAACTAATCTTTCTAAATTGACCACTACTTACAATAGTATAGCAAGATTTGTTACTGGTAATCAATTCAGAACTCACCACTGCCTGAACCTACAACAACTTCACTGGCTTGAATTACAAAACATGTTGCTTCTTTCTCAACTTCCCATAATCCACAGATCTTTTTATCTGCCAAACAACACTCCTTCATTTTCTAACCTCCTCACCCCTTATTCTAACCTGAACTCACTTCGCTCCTCTAACAAACTCCTAGTTACTGCTACCAAATCCAATAACCTTGCAGGTGACTCCCTGTTCTCTAACTCTATTGGTAAACACTGGAACCTATTGCCCACTGAACTGACTTCTATTGTATCTCCTGTCCTTTTCAAACAAAAACTTAGACTCTACCTTACAAAACACTGGCTATGCCCCTGCCTCAACCCAGACTGAACCTATGTATTCGACTACCCCTCTACCCCTTCATCTCTGTGATCTCTCCCACCCTCTGTTTTTACTTCCTCACTATTCTATTACTTACCCCTCCTCTTTCCTTCTCCTTCCTGATTATATTTCTCAGTTTACTGTAGGTTTCAAGAAATATCTAATCCAATCTAATCTATTCTAATCTACTTACATAGTTGTCTTTAAATACCCTTATCTCTTTCTTATGATGTTTGATTTTGCTAAATAAGTTATGCCTGTGTTCTGCTTCCAAGAACGATGAGTACACTATTGTAGAACTGTTTATTCTGTCTATAGTAAGTTTGATTTTTTTGGTATAATATTTTCCTGATACAGTATAATTTTTACACTGCTCTTTATTGTATCATATGTAATAGTTACTATGTCTATGTGGAGCTTTTCTCCCCGGGCCTCTGCTGAAAATGGAAATATATCCAGTCAGACTAGCCCGGTTAACAAATGTAAAATAAATAAAATAAATAAATAAATAAAGTGAAACCATATATATGTATGTATGTATATATATATATATATATATATATATATATATATATATATATATATATATATATATATATATATATATATATATATATGGGTCTACTTCACTTGAACTTAAACTCATTTGACTTGCACCCATTTGACCAACACCCAAATGACCTAAATTTCATTTGTCTGATAACTCATTTGATTGACTCCCATTTCACTGACAGCTTACGATGCTGAATTTCAACGTACTAAATCTTAAAATTGAGGATATAGCAACAGGAGGAGCCAGGCAATAATGAAAATCCCAAATCCAGGCAAAAATGAAAATGGTTCAAACCACAAATCAGCTTATAGATATAAAAAGACAACTGGATGTAAAATCATGAAAAACTCCTTTATTGTAGTCGACCATAGGTGAGCGCTTTCACAGCACAGCTTCATCAGACCATTAAACAACTACTAAAATGGCCCTGTATATAAACCAGCATGAATTAAGCAACAGCCAATAATCAATTCACTTCAATTCAATCATGAAATGAAGCAATAAAAACGTAAGAACATAAAAACATAATATAATATATAACTATATAAAACTATATAAATGTACATCTATATAAAGACACAAACACACTGACAATAAATGCACAAACATATAAAAACATATATAAAAATATATATCAAAAGCAAACAAGGACAGTATGAACCTTTTACTTATGCAGCCTCCTTTTCTTCAAAACGGGCTTGATAGAGGCCTTCTCATTTAACCCCCTGCCCCTATCTGCACGGAGCGTGATGATCCAACAGACCTCTCTATGTTCAGTGTGTGTGCACAAATCGCCTCCCCTAATACTAGGATTAAAGGTTTCAATAACCCTGAAGCTGAAGGTATGAGACACCCCAGTCTCTAGAACATGTTTAAAAAGTGCATTATGCACAGAGCCCTTCCTAATGTGATATACATGTTCCCTCATCCTATCACATAGGACCCTGTTGGCTTTGCCAACATAGAAGGAACAGCAGATGGTACATTCAGCCAAATATATCACATGAGGGGTCACACAATCTGCAGAGGCATGGAAAACAAATTCCTTGCACAAATCGGGATGAAAAAAAGATGCAGTAGTGTTAATAAAATCACAAGAACTACAGCTACCACAAGGTAAAGTGGAGCCAGGAAGTAAAGAAACATTGCTATAGTTCTTCTCATAGCATAAAAGTCTTTTCAAATTCTTACAGTTCCTAAACCGAAAACTAGGTTTATCACCTACAGCCCTATGTACATCCTCATTCACTTGCAGAATAGCCCAAAACTGACTAAACAACAGAGTAAGATAATGATCACTGGTATAAAACAAAGGAACCTTGACTTCTGAGGTGAGTGGCCTCTTCTCAGGGCCAACATGTATATCTGATATAGGTCCAAAATACGGACTGGTTGTGGTCAACCTTAATGAATCTAAGTCTGACCATTGCCTATCAATCTCAGATGAGGTATAACCTCATGCCAGCAACTTACATCCCAAACTATCAATCTCCTTCAGAAAACCAGACGTAGTGGGGTTCAATCTAGAAGCCATTATCTGCTGGCCTCTAATCAGGTTCCTAAAAATATACCCTGGATGCATGCTAGATCTAAAGAGAAATGCATTCCTATGGCAGATCTTATGATATACACCAGTGTTAATAATATTGCCTGGTAACTTTTCAATATAAAGGTCCAAAAACTCAATATGATCAAAGGACCAGGTAAAAGTAAACTTCAGACAGTCTATTAAATTGTTCATATCATGGAAGGCTATCAGACTATCAACAGGACCCCTCCACAGCAAAAACAGGTCATCAACGAAATGTCGATAGAACAGGACATGTTCTTTAAAACCCTGGGTGGGAAACAGAGTAGTATTCTCCCAATGTGCTAAAAACATATTGGTGTAGCTATTTGCACAAGAAGTGCCCATAGCTATACCATGTTTCTGAAGATACATATCACCATTAAAGGTGAAAATATTGTTTTCAAGCACCATCTCTAAAAAATAACAAATAAGATCTATTTGTACTGGAGTATACTCACTCTGTGACAAAAGGTATTCACGTATGAACTGTATACCCAACCCACTGGGTATCATCGTAAATAAGGACTGAACATCAAAAGTAACAAAGATAACACCCTCAATATCAAAAATCGAGGAGATACACTGGTAAAAATTAAATAAAAATTGTTTCAACTCCCTCAGAACCACAGGGTTCAAATTTATAATTGGTCTTAAGGCCTTCTCAACATAAAGGGAAAGTGGCTCTGTAACCCACCCACCACCTGCCATTATTGGTCCCATTGGTGGATCGGTGGCATGCTTGTGAATCTTGGGGAGGCCTTGTATGAGTGGAATTAAAGGATTAACTACCTTTAAGAAAGAAAAAACATCTTCTGTAACAAGATGGGTGGAAAAAACATCTAATATACACTGACTAACCAAGGACATCACTCTGTGTACATCCTCTGTTGTGATCCTCTCATAAAAGTTACCATCACTCAACATTAAGAGCATGGACCTCTCATAATGTGACCTATCCATCACTACTATCAGGCCTCCCTTATCTGCTGGCTGGATCACTATATGGTTGTTATCCTGTAATGTTCTCAAAGCTCCCCTCTAAGCATAAGACAAATTGTTCTTATAATGTATACGCTGATCATCGCGTGTATCATAATAATTAAACACTTGATCTTCAGTAAATTTTAAATACGCTTCAACAAGGGGATGATTATTAGGAACAAAACTACTCAATTTCCTAAGGTTTGAAGGGCCATAAGCTCCAACATCTGTAGAATGTATATTGGTAGCATCTCCATAAATCAAACGTAACATTATATTTCTACAAAACACTCTCAGATCCAAAATAGTGTCAGAGAGCTTACTCCTGCAAGTAGGAATAAAATTCAAACCTTTAACAAGGACCTGTTTCTCCTGTAAAGAAAGCTCATATGTAGAAATATTTCAAATTAGTGAGCCAGGGCCCTCCCTCACATTTTCTTCAGGGTTTGGGACTGGCTCTGTTCGCCCGACATTTTGTGTTTTTGGCGCCCTCTGCTTACTGATCTTGGACGCCCTCACCCTTTTTCTGACCATACTGGTAGGGGAAAAGGAAGGTCATTAGCATTACCACTCCTCAGAGCATTTAAGGAGTCAGCATCAGTTAAAATGGTGCCACGCCATTTAGGTCTAACAACTCTCTCAAGCTTGTCAGAACTATCAGCATTATGATGATTATTACTATTATTATTAATAATAACATGAGGGTATAAATCTCTTGTTGGTGGTACCTCTTTAGGTGCATTACCAGTACTTCTCACAACAGGCACCTGCACAGGTTCATGAACTGCACCTTGTTCTTTAGTCTGACAATTGCTATCAGCATAAGCACTCGAAACAGTCTCACTACTACAATTATTATTATTAGAAACAGCAACTTCAGCATTACCATTGTTAAAAACAGTAGCATCAACATCACCATTATTAAACTGCATACTGCTATGTACATTGCTCAAAGCAGGACACTCAGTTTCTACAAAACACTGATTAAGAGTCACAGTATCATTGGTACTGTTAACCTGAGTCAAAGGATTGACAGTACCATGTCCATCAGAGCGTTGTCCATTACGTGGCCACATAAAAACATGGCCCATTCTAAAATCGTTAATGTTTCGCAAAAGTTTTGATTTCTTCTGATAAACAAGTTTTCATTCAAAGACAGCAACGCCATCCAACAGACTCTCAAACAATGGATTTAAAACATTCACACTATAGTCCTTGAGAAGGGTATCTTGCCTTTCTCGTAAGGACTCCCTCAATTTCTCCTCTTCAGGACGAAAATAATCAATTAACAAGCACATGTAACTGGCGCTTACATCTAAGTTCAACTTCTGCCACCGGACAAGTAAATCTGGATTCTGTGCACCCTGATTTGGCATGTTAAGAATGCGCAAGCCTCGTGGCTCAACTTTCTTTTCCAAACAAATTTTGAAATGGAAACGCTGCACCTGCAGCCTCTTTAATTTCAAGAACTCTCGCTCAATGCCCTCTGTAATCTGTTGGAGGGCCTCCAGATCTCCCGTCTCTGCCGCAATGTCATCACCAATGGCAGGCACGTCAAGCTGCCACAAACAACTCCTCTCTCTCTGCAAATACAGAGAGAATCTCTCGGAAAACGGGGCTCCAGTTCTATTAGTTTTAACATTCAGATTATAATCCAGTTCAATGGAAGACAACTGTTCTGATGCCATGTCCACCCAGATAACCACAAAAAATATAACAATAGCAGTAAAAAATAAAAACGTAGTAATGGAAATCATGTGGTAAGTCCTCTGTTGCTCAAATAAAAATAAATATACAGAAAACTGAAGAAATAGCAACAGGAGGAGCCAGGCAATAATGAAAATCCCAAATCCAGGCAAAAATTAAAACGGTTCAAACCACAAATCAGCTTATCCTTCCATGATAAGATGAACAATTTAATAGACTGTCTGAAGTTTACTTTTACCTGGTCCTTTGATCATATTGAGTTTTTGGATCTTTATATTGAAAAGTTACCAGGCAATATTATTAACACTGGTGTATATCATAAGACCTGCCATAGGAATGCATTTCTCTTTAGATCTAGCATGCATCCAGGTTATATTTTTAGGAACCTGATTAGAGGCCAGGGGATAAGGGCTTCTAGATTGAACCCCACTACGTCTGGTTTTCTGAAGGAGATTGATAGTTTGGGATGTAAGTTGGTGGCACAAGGTTATACTTCATCTGAGATTGATAGGCAATGGTCAAACTTAGATTCATTAAGACTGACCACAGCCAGTCCGTATTTTGGACCTATATCAGATATACATGTTGGCCCTGAGAAGAGGCCACCCACCTCAGAAGTCAAGGTTCCTTTGTTTTATACCAGTGATCATTATGATCTTACTCAGTTGTTTAGTCAGTTTTGGGCTATTCTGCAAGTGGATGAGGATGTATGTAGGGTTGTAGGTGATAAACCTAGTTTTCGGTTTAGGAACTGTAAGAATTTGAAAAGACTTCTATGCTATGAGAAGAACTATAGTAATGTTTCTTTACATCCTAGCTCCACTTTACCTTGTGGTAGCTGTAGTTTTTGTGCTTTTATTAACACTACTGCATCTTTCTTTCATCCTGATTTGTGCAAGGAATTTGTTTTCCATGCCTCTGCAGATTGTATGACCCCTCATGTGATATATTTGGCTGAATGTACCATCTTCCATTCCTTCTATGTTGGCAAAACCAACAGGGTCCTATGTGATAGGATGAGGGAACATATATATCACATTAGGAAGGGGTCTGTGCATAATGCACTTTCTAAACACGTTCTAGAGACTGGGGCGTCTCATGCCTTCAGCTACAGGGTTATTGAAACCTTTAATCCTAGTATTAGGGGAGGTGATTTGTGTACACACACTGAACATGGAGAGGCCTGTTGGATCATCATGCTCCGTGTAGATAGGGGCAGGGGGTTAAATGAGAGGGCCTCTATCAAGCCCGTTTTGAAGAAAAGGAAGCTGCATAAGTAAAAGGTTCTTACTGTCCTTGTTTGTTTTTTATATATGCTTTTATATATGTTTTTATATGTTTGTGCATTTATTGTCGGTGTGTTCGTGTCTTTATATAGATGTACATTTATATAGTTTTATATAGTTATGTATTATATTATGTTTTTATGTTCTTACATTTTTATTGCTACATTTCATGATTTAATTGAAGTGAATTGATTATTGGCTGTTGCGTAATTCATGCTGGTTTATATACAGGGCCATTTTGGTAGTTGTTTAATGGTCTAATGAAGCTGTACTGTGAAAGCGCTCACCTCTGGTTGACAACAATAAAGGAGTTTTTCATGATTTTACATCCAGTTGACTCTTTATATCTATGGTCACTTGATAAAGCTCAGAATTTTTCTGAGCGAAAGCGCTTGTGTGTTATCATTCTGTGGTTCTGAATAAAGGAATTATTTGAATTCGTTTGGTGCCTACCTGGATTTATTGAATCTGCTTTGGTGAACTTACAACGAACTGTTCCATCTCCTGGCTGTGTGTGCATTTACTTCCTGGTTTGGTTCTTTGCTGTTTAATTGACTTCTTTATATCTATAAGCTGATTTGTGGTTTGAACCGTTTTCATTTTTGCCTGGATTTGGGATTTTCATTATTGCCTGGCTCCTCCTGTTGCTATTTCTTCAGTTTTCAGTATATTTATTTTTATTTGAGCAGCAGAGGACTTACCATCTGATTTGCACTACTACGTTTTTATTTTTTAATACTAAATCTTAAACCATAGACAAGCACACTTACAACACCAATACCTAGCCCTTTCCAGAACTTAAAAACTACTTACTTACCCTCTTAACAGAAAATGGACAATGTACAACCAAACTAGGTGGGGACTATGCCTCCACACCCCCTAATGTGGGGTGGGGCTGTGCCCCCCACCCACCCCTGTAATTATATATCCTGTCCAGGATTGCACAACAGTGGGGAAAAGGGCATATACATTTAACTTGCCTTCCAGTACTCTACACGCTGCCACTACTGCTGGGAATACACTAAACATTTGCCAAATTACTTTAGATACTTCCCATGAAAATGTGAAGAGACAAGCACACATTTAGAAACACAACAACACTACTTTATACATGACTATCGGAATTCTAACAGTCAGCACTGTAAGTTTCAGTAGTTCTTTTTATCACAAGCAAGTTACAGGTGGAGGAAAACCCACAACAAGTCGGTGAAATGGGAGTTAGTCATATCAGTTGTCAGTCAAATAAAATTTAGGTCATTTGGGCGTCGGTCAAATGGGTGTCAGTCAAATGAGTTTTAGGTCAAGTGAAGTAGAATCATACACACACACATATATATATATATATAAAGAGAGAGAAATAGTGCCATTTATCATTTACAGTATTCTTCCACTCATATGTGTCTCACTGTCAGTATTCATGTCATAAAATATGCTGAAGTAATGGGGAGCAGTGTTTCTTTACAGTACCTTTTCCTTTTGATAACTTCAGTGCTTGGAAATGAAACATTTATACTATCACTTACATTTCTGAGCCCCCCCATTATGAAATGTAGACCATCATGCCAGTATAAATCTAACTTTCTCAAAGTGCATTTCCAGTTCATAGAGAAGTCAACACTCATAGCTGAAACAATTACACAACTTGTTGAACTCTGTTCTGTGTGAGTACCCTAGTTTACCCTATACTGTACAAAAACAGTGCCTCTAGTGCTGTTGTATTCTGAGATACATGTCTAAAGCTTCATCACAGTAACTCAGATAACCTGCATGCTAGCTGCATGCACTTCATATGGGGAATATGTGCCACTATTACAGAATGACATAAATTGTCATCATTCATTCCACTCCCTGTTCATTCCAGCTGATCCCGTGATCTTAGGCAAATCCCTTATCTGCTTGCCTTCTTTCTCCTTCCTTAGCTATATATTCCTTACAAAGAATTCTCCTAAAACTTTTTTTCCTTTTCACATAAGTCTACCCCAGTTTTTGTTACCCCCAAGACATGCATCTCTGTGCCAAGACAGCTTCCACAAAATGAAGAAGTACTTCAAGAGGGAGACCTCTCTACTGTCTTGCTCTCATTCTGCCAGAGTCCACTGTGGTCTAGCCCTGCCTCATTTTAGACAATTATTTTATTGAACAACTGTTGTTTTTGCTTTGTCCTGGGCAAGAGAGAGAGAAAGAGAGAGAGAGATGCCTCTCACATCCTGGCTAGCTCTGGCTAGAGGTGAGATAATACACAATGACAGTTTTTCATGCTACAGACTTTGTGCATTATTCCATAATTATTTCAAACAGAAGATAAAGATAAAGTGTAGACAGAGATACATAAATGTTTATATGTGTATATATATATATATATATATATATATATATATATATATAGAGAGAGAGAGAGAGAGAGAGAGAGTAATATATTATATTTTAATCTGGGACACAATGCATTCCGCACACAATAGTTAGAAGTTATTCAGTGACTTTCAACAACAATTATGCATACTTTTACTTTACAGGGCCTACAAAGTATATATAGTGATTTCATAGAAGAGAGGTTGCTGTCTATGACACCATGGAAATCATAGAATTTCTAGTAAATATAATAGTTTCACATTTGACAATTTATTTAGAAAAGTCCTCTTCATAAACAAATAGACATATTTGTATGAAGAAGCATTTAAATGTCTGTGTCAGACAAAAAAAGCAGCAAATGCAGAGATATGTAGTATGCAAATATTTTCTTTTCTAAAAATGGCATTCATATTTGTCATGAGCAGAGAATATTCATGAATTAAAACAATATTATTTTAATCAGAGTGAATCAACTGACAAGTGTTTTAGTTGTGCAAGATGTCATCATCTGAACTGCAGTGGCCTATTTTAAAAGAAACCTGGGAGTTCAGATAAGATTTTCTTAAAACTTACAGGAAGCTGGCAATTTCCTTTAAAATATGAATATAGCAACATGCAAAGTATGTAAACAAAGCAATATGTCAACACTCTTTTATTTTTTCTCATATTGTTGACACTACAAAAATCTAAGCACTAACTTTACTTACAATGCAGTGTCAAATATTTCAGTACAAGATTGCAAATATGTAAATAAACAGTCCAGTCTTATATTATTCTTCAATAATAGTGCAATCCTGAATAGGCTGATTTTTATCAATATTTATTTAAGATTATCAGATGTTTAGACCAACTTTAGAAAATCTTTTTGACATCTTTGGAGTTTAGTGGGAAGCAGATAACCTACAGTAAGCTACAGCTGAAGAAAGTAGTCTCAGTGACTTAACAGAATGCCATGTTATTTGTGTTCTGCTGCAATGCATCTTCTCGTATTATAGGTCTATGTTTGTACTAAAACTGAAAATCTAGAAAACAGAAGTAAGCTTCAAATTTGGGAAGAAGCACCTTTATTCTGAAAAAATATAGATGCTTAACCTGTTATGCAATTCACTTTCACAAACGTAAAGCTTTTAAAGCTGTTTTATACATCAGCTGGACACACATCTGTCCTTTATCTGTGTGGCTGTAGTAAGCATTTTATGGCTTTCAAAGCTGTAAAACATGCATTGATCCTACACTTCTTTTTCTGGTAGTACATGAAGCAGATAATGGTCATAGCACTACAAGGAATTATGATTGGGTCGGTTTGATCAAAGCTACTTATCATGGGTTTGAGACTAGGGTTGCCGCCTTTGAAATAGTCCAAAGTTGGACTCATCGGGTGTGGCTACTATATGACAGTATGGGGTGTAATCATGGGTAGAGAGTGTGGCCAAGCATAATCCCCAGAGCGTGCACAGAACATGTTAATATTTGTTAATTCAATGTTTTTACATTGATCTCCTGGCTGTCGGCAGATATATATATATATATATAGATATATATTTATATGGATTCACTATACAATCTCGAAATACTGAAATGTCAAATTTCAGTATTTCGAGACTGAATAGTCGAAAAACCACATACATGAATACCCACAATCATGAATACTACAATCGCAACCATTCACACACACACACACACACACACACACACACACACACACACACACACACACACACACACACACAAACCAGGACATAATCACACACACACATACACCTACCTATCTAAACAAACATAACAACACACACAAACATACTTAACCTACCTAAAAAAGGGGAGCAAGCCCCCCTGCACCCCCCACACTCCCCCTGCTTATATATTTCTACTCCGAGGTCACACTAAACACACAAACACACAACAAACACCGCTGCACACGCTCACACACACTAAAATCCCTACCCATTATCCTCAAACACACAACATCCACAAACTGCACGACACGTCACAAACGCAACACCACGATAGCGGCAGATTCGACATTTGTGGATTCGGCATAGTGTAGTTTCGGTTAACTGCACTTTCCACTATTCGGTCTCGATGTACTGAATTTCGACATTTCAGTACGTCGAGATTGTCTGGTGTATCCATATGTGTGTATGTGCGTGTATACACATATATATATATATATCCACACTCATACACCTTTACCTTTAAAATTTAGCTCTTGTAAATCATTCTAAAACAGCTACTATAAAATCTTTTTGCAATGTGCAATACACCATTAAGAAAAATAACAAAAAGGAAAACAAAAGAAATATAATACATTTCAGCCTTTAAATATTACAGAACTAAAATACTAATTCTACTAACCAGTACAGAGCAGAGCAGACAACCATGCTCTTTACTTGGCTGGCTTCCTGCTATCCTTACCAACTCCAATGGTTAGCTGTCTAGCTTCCCTACCTTTGGGCGGTTTGATGTCCTTCCCCACTGGCTGGCATCCTTACCTCTGGGCTGGCTACTTTGCTGATCATCTTGTTGGTCTCCTGGCTGGATTGCTGGCAACCTTGGTGGCCTCCTGGCTTATTGGCCACATTACTGGCTGACTCGCTGACCACCTTGCTTGCTGACCTACTAGCCTTTTTGCTGGCTGTCTGATTGGCTTGATGGATGCCTTACTGGTGCCGCCTGACTGGAAAGCTGACCTCCTTACTGGCTTGTTGGCTGGCTAGCAAGCTAGCTGTCTGGTTTGCTGGCTGTCCTCCTTTCTGGCTTTCAGGCCTGCTTGTTTAAAAAACAGATGTTTTTTTTTCTACCCGCTGCTGTAAAAGTGTTGATATAAACATGCTCAACAGCTGTGGGGTATGTAGGACTCTTCCTCATGTGAGCTCCCACACCCTACATGAATTTCTGAATTTCAGCCAGTCACTGCACTATTTTCACCACCTGTGCCTGACAGCTCTTCCTGATGGTCTGGGTTGGTGACATCTTTCTGAATTGCCAAGAAAAAGTAAGAAGTACATGCAGCTTTTTTCTTGGCAATTCAGAGATTCAATGAAAGTGCAACTTTCTGTATTCCTCTGCTTTCTGATATGGGAGACAGGATCGTTTAATCCAAAACTTGAGTGTCCTGCTGTTAAAGGGATTATTTTTTTGAGACATGAATTTCAAGAATCACATCTTGAGATCTGCTTTCCTCTGCTTTCTTGACATCCATGTTTTGAACATCTAATGAGTTAGTTCTGATCAGGCATCTGATCATAATCATCTAGATCATACAAGAAGTATGCCAATTACACCACAAAATCAGGAATCAGGAAAAATATATGGTATCAGAGAGGTGAATAACAGAGAAATGGCTAAAGAATGAAACAAAACCTTGTGAGATAGTCCCACCAAATTGTACCATACTCAGAGTAGACAGAAAACATGAGAGCAGGTGGAGTTTCAGTAATCTATATAAACACTCTATAGTTCACCCTATCACCTCCCACCCCCCACCCCCATTTTGCAAAACTAAAATCCTCATATCTACTCTCACTAAATCAGTACAAAACCGTCTACATAATAGGAGCTTATATCCCACCTGGAAACAATTTATGCAAAGCAAAAGATATCTTTTGCTGGGTAGCATCCAACACCCCCCCAAAAAAAAAAACCTATTAGGTGACCTTGGTATTGATTCTCTCTCTCTCTCTCTCTCTCTCTCTCTCACTCTCGCTCCACTAACAGCTCCACTCATACCATAAATCTAAATGGACTAATACAACTGATCACCACTCTCACTTCAACAATAAAAATAACAAGAGCACCACAACAGACTGGATACTCTCTTCTATGCCAGGTAAAATCTCTATCTTCTGGAACATCTCAGACTTTTTAAGCAACCGTCTCCCCATATTTGCCATAAGAAAGCAAACAAAAATTCAGAAACAAGACGACTTTAATGTGACTCACAACATCTCAGATGTCAACAAGGACACATTTATCTCATACCTAAAACAGTATAGCTGGACTAACCTAAAACACCTATCACTTAATGACACTCTGTCTCACTTCAGTAATTTACTCCTAAATATCCTAAATGAAGTGACCCACTTAGAAAAGAAGTTTAGTCAAATTCTGCTCACTGTCTATTTAGAAGCAGAAAGCATCTCATGAAACATAGAAATGCTGCCTGAAAAACTTGGACCACAAACAATACACAACCAAACTATCAGAAAATCAAAGAACTTAGAAACAGAGCCAAAACCATACTACATTAGACAAAAGTATTATACTAACCTCTAAAATAAAAATTATCAGAACCCCAAATTATTCTGGATTGTCAAAAATCAGCTTCTAAATCTTAGTCATTCAACAGTGCCTTCAGCTGCAGTCAAATCTAATAAGTCTGTTGATATTGCTAATGAACTTAACTATAATTTTATTAAATCAGTTTCTTCCTTATTCAACAGCTCCACACAAAACAATGCCATGAACACATTGCAAACTTAAGAACTCCCCATACTCTGTCTCTCCAGCCAGACACTACTGCCATAATCAAAAAAATACTGCTTAAACTAAGACCCTATAGTCCTATAGTGACATTCTCTGCACACTTCTGAGATTTGATTGTGAAGAAAATTAAATGAATAATCACCACACTGAACCCAGCCTTTACAAGAACTATAACAACCTCCAGTACACACCTCTGAAGTTTGTGTAAGGAAAGTTTAAAAAATGACCACAATTTCCCCAGCTCCACACAAGCAATACTGACATTTTGTGCAAACCTCTAACATTTGATTTTAAGTAAAATTAAAGTAATAATGACTATACTATAGCCATCTCCCACATGAGCTAGTATAGCCTTTTGTGTATGTACCTCAGCAAGACTGCATTTATACTAGGTGGGGCTCAGGCTAGAGGCCCCTACTAAGCATGTGTGTGTCAAAATCCATTCAAACATTGTAGGATGTAAGGACCACCATGTCCTTAGAAGATATGACATTTTAGGTGTTCTGTAATGTATATTATGGCTTATTTTTGTAATATAATGATTTGCTAACTGCTTTATCAACTATCCAGAATATGTATGTACCCACCAATAATATGTGTGACCACAGTGATAAAAATTGGTAATATTATTTTTTTTTGCATATAACAAGGCAGGTCTGCCTCACAATGCACTGATTTTTCATACACATGCCACTGCCAGGCCAGGTCTATAACAAGAAGCACCAATGCACACACACATACACACACACATACACACACACACACACACACACACACACACACACACACACACACACACACACACACACACACACACACACTCACACTTCCAATTTGTGGAATACCAATACACAAATGTAGAATAAACCAGAACAACTGACAAAATAGCACAAATAAGGAGTATACACAGCCTTAATTTCTAAGGCAAGATGAGCTATATCATATGTTAAACAGAGATATTGAGCTGAGAGACACTATTTCCTAACATTCCCAGAGAACACCTTGGAATTAATGCTACTGCTGTGCCCCTGGTGAGACAGGAACAGAAAGATATTTTATTCTGATGGTCTCTGATAAGGCAATGTATATGCAACTTCACCGAGTGGTCTAGTTGAAGTTTTGCTGAGAACCTCTTCAGGGCCTTAGTGTAACTTGGCTTTCTGTTGTGTGCAGCTGCTATAGATACCTACTAAGAGAAGACAATAGGAAGGGCACTAAACCCATAAACATCTGGGTTAATACCACTTAAGAAGGATTTTGGGATTAGTGCTACTTTACTTCTGGGGAGAGAAGGAGCAAAGGATCATTGACTCTTATCTGTATTCAGCTGTGTTGAGACTAGTGCTATCTCCCCTATCAGACAGATAGCAGCTCCAGTAATCAACTCACCCCTTCCGACCCCATTAGTAAGCACCTGCAACCACATACTTGCACTTTTCAATGATCTCTATAGCCAGCTTGGTTGCAATGGACATCCAGAGACAATGTAGCAACTGCATCATGTTTAATGACAGACATCTATTACTTATACAAACTGACACAGTATGTAAGAGATGTAGTTATGTAATGTTATTGGAGGCAAAGTTCTCACATGAACCCCAGAGCAAATAACATGTGGAGTGAAAATACTATACAACAGAACAATAAACCAGTCACACAAAGCTCAGACCAAATACATACACCATCATATGCCTCCTAAATGTAGCTTAAGAAGCAGGTTCCCTCAGCAACTTCACAAATACACAGCACAGGCAGACCCCACCATGAAATATATAGCTAAGAGTCACAGAAGAGTCACAGTGTCTCAGTTCAAAAGCCCACAAGGCAAACCTCCAATATCATAGTCATAGGTGACTCCATAATGAAACATACGGATGCATCACCAAGATGTACAAGAAGAGGGTCATAGTGAGTTGCCTATAAATTGCATGGATTTGCCACATTATGCATGCACTCACATCTTTGCAATACAAGTACACATATGTCATAACACATGTGGCTGTTAATGATTTGAGACATATTTCTCTGGATTATATGAAGAGAGACATGATGGAGCTCTCAGAATATGCATCTGACAAAGGCATGAACTTAGCCTTGAACAGCATTCTACCATCACCAAAAATGGGCTCCCTATATAAATGGTGGCACTCATAATGTCAAGTGAAGACACACCAAAAAAAAAAAAAAAAAAAAAAAAAAGAACAGAATTCCAGGAGAAGAGTAAATCTTCAACATTATTCTTCTCCTTGAAATGCATTTTTTGCAGAGGTGCAAGCCCCCCTCCACCACCCCTATGTGACAATAGTTGTCATTAAACATGAGACAATTGCTACATTCTCTCTGGATGCACATTTCAACCAAGTTGGTTACAGAGATTTGGAAAGTGTAAATATATTGTTCCAGGTGCTTACTAATGTGGGCTGAAGGGATATATATATATATATATATATATATATATATATATATATATATATATATATATATATATATATATATATATATTTATATTTGTTGACCGGGAGTGTCCGACTGAACATAGGTCCATTTTCAGTGGAGGCCCGGGGAGAAAAGCTCCACAGTTAAAATAAACAGACAGTAGTTACATTGGATTACATAGTGATTAACAATTTACATTGCAATTACTTACAACATATTTACAGATGAAGAACATAGTACATCAGTAGACAACTAGAAACTTTATCTGTGAAGTACATAACAGACATTAGCAAATGTTAAAATACGAAGTTCCTGCTGTATAAGTACTAGGCTTATGAGCATCTGAGCTTGCTATAATCAAGGTAGTTAGTGGAGTGGAAAGAAAGGTAGTGGTTGGATGGGGTGGGTGATATTAGAGTGGGAGTTGCAAGGGCATAGCCAGCATGTTTTTAGGTGTGCTTTTAGTAAAGTTTTGAAGTGGGTGCACGATGGTGCGGAGGTAATTGTGGGTGGGAGGGAGTTCCATAATTTGGCTATGGTGCAAGAGAATAGTGCTTCACCAGCAGAGTTATTAGCTTTAGTGATCTGCAAGTGATTTTTGTTGCTGGATCTTAGTGGTCTGGTGGTGCGATAGGGTTGGAGTAGATTCTGGAGGGATGGGACATTTAGTGGATGGTTTACTAGTTTGTGGGCGAGTGAGAGTTGATACCATTGAAGGAGGTGAGGGAGTTCAAGCCAGCCCAGTTCAGCAAGTGAGAGACAGTGGTGACTATGGTAGGATGCCTCTGTGGCGAATTTGGCAATTTTGTTGTAGCAGGTCTCTAGCTTGTTTAGATTGCATTGCCTTAGATTGGTATATATTGGAGAGGCATAAATATAAATATAAAAAAATATATATATATATATATATATATATATATATATATATATATATATATATATGTATGTAACGTAATTGTCACTCATCCAGTCAGGATAAAACAGACAAACACTTGTGAGTTCACTTCAAGCAGCCTTATTATATACAAACACATTATGATTGAGGCTAAGTAACATAAACTTAAATAACTTATAAACAGACTGACTACTACACTCATGCATGTTAACAGTCTTGCTGCTCTCCCAAAATGGTACTGCTGCCTGCACGTGCTTACTATTTATATGCACGTGCCTACACTTGGAAATGCTTCTTAAAGTTGCAACACACACTCTGTCCTACAGCCTCCCTCTTTGAGAAATAGGTCATACATGGAATAACAGTATTCAATGACATGTAAGTATGCAAAAAAGATTCTTTAACATGCAGTTATACAGAACTAATTCTTTGACATGCAATTATACAAAACTATACACATATAAAACAATCATGTCCAGGTTGCTGTGCACTTTACACTAGGTCTAGAAATATGACCTGATCATGTAACATAAAAATCAGAATTGGATCTAGCAACGGGGAATGTCCTTGAAGAATATTCGACTTTAGGGACATCTGGGACAGCATCAGGAAAGGGAATAAGTGTCGAGACATGTTCTTCAATATGGACATTGTCTGGGCTGTTCTGAGAGCTAGAGTCTATATCACAGATACAATGCTGCGATACTGATTCAGACACAGAAAGATGATGCCTGTGGTTTTTCCTGTATTCTATACCCTCATATTCCACTAAGTAGGATCTTGGCTTGGTACATATACATTTCACTTGACCAATTCGATCAAAGCCTTTCGACGTTTACATCCTCGCTGTTTCTCCTTTCAACAGATGAAGAAATCTGCTCGATTTATCATAGCTGGACTTCTGAAAAGAATGCTTCTTAAAAAGTTGGGCTTTGATTGCTCTGTTGTTTTTAATATTAGGCATCAACAAACTAGCACTGATAGGCAAGGTTGTTCTGGTTTGCCTAGATAGAAGTCTCTGAGCAGGCAAGCCAAGTAGGTTGTCACGGGGTACAGATTAAGTAAATTCAAGAAGATATCGGTATTATCATGCTTCGACCTCTCTAGCAATTGCTTTGCACTCTGTACTGCATGCTCAGCCAGGTTGTTTGACTGTGGGTACTCAGGACTGCTAGTAACATGGATAAAGCCCCATTCTTTTGCAAATTTCTGAAATAATTGACTGGTAAATTTGGTACCGTTGTCAGAAATAACTTTGTGTGGATTACCATAGACTGAAAAATGACATTTCAGCTTAGTAATAATAGTACTGGATGTTAGGTTAGGTAGCAAATCAATCTCAAACCAGTTCAAATAAGTATCTACCAACACTAAGTAATGCTGATTGTTTCACTCAAATATGTCAGTGGCTACTGTTGACCAAGGTAGTTCAGGAATCTGGCTTAGCTGAAAAGGCTCTTTTTGCAAATGCGGTTTAGTACTACTGCATACTGAACAAGATTAAAACACTTTATCAATGTCAGAGAAGGCCAAAATACTAGTTTTCTCACCCTTCTTTTGGTAGCTTTGGGACCTAGGTGGCCACAATGCAAAATCTGAATTTATTCAAGTTGTAAGGAAGTAGGAACAATAACTTTAGGGCCTTTTAAAATGATACCATTTTCCATCAACATCTCATCTCTGTAAGGAAAATAAGGTTGTACTTCTGGTGGTACACAAGATTGCTTTGATGGCCACCCAACAGTGATGAAATGGTTGAGCTTCTGCAAAATTGGATCAGTCTTTGTATGATCTCTCAGCTCATCAAGTCTTGTGGTAGAAAAATTACACACTTCCATGACATCAAAGTCAAAACTCTCTGCATGGAGCTGTTCTGTGGTATTTCTGGGCAATCTGGATAAGGTATCAGCCAGATAAAGAAATTTGCCTTAAGTATAGACCATTTTGAAGTTGTATTTTTATAATCTGGGCATCATTCTTTGCAGTCTTGCTGGAGCTGTATGCATAGGCTTCTTTAAAATAGTGACTAGAGGTTGATGATCAGTCTCACTCTGGATAGCTTTGCCTTAGATATAATCGTGGAACTTCAAACATGCGAACACAATAGCCAAAATTTCCTTCTCAATTTGAGCATACTGCATTCCAGTTTGGGTAAGAATTCAAGATGCATAGGCAACTGGTCTACCCTCTTGAAGAATAACTGCACCAAGACCAAACTTTGAAGCTTCACAGGAAAGAACAACTGGTTTGTGAATATCATAGTACCTCAATGTAGGTGAATTGGCAATTTACTGTTTGAGGTTATCAAATGCTCTCTGGTGCTGTTCCAACCATGACCAGGCAACATTTTTGCATGTCGGGTCTCTTAAAGGTGCTGATAACTCACTAAAGTCAGGGATAAATTTGCCCAAATAGTTACCATTCCAAGAAAATGCTGTAGGGCTTGGACATTGTCTGGAGCTGGCATCTGAAGAATGTTTGGAAGGGTCTGGTTAAAAGCTTGTACTGGTGAATAAATTACCTACACAAGTAACTTCTGGAAGCCTAAATTTATATTTCAGAGGATTGAGCTGTAAGTTCACTGCATGCACTCTGTCCAGAACCAACCAGTAAATTATCCACTATTATAGTACAAGGATAACCTGAAAAAAATTTGCTCCATTGCACGCTGAAAGACTTCACTAGCAGAATTTATTCCAAAAGGTATTCTAAGAAATTTGTATATACCAAATGGAGTACTGAATATAGTCAGTAGTGAAGATTTGCAATCAACCATCACTTGCCAAAATGAATTCTTTGCATCCAAGACAGAAAAAATAGTGGCACTTGGCATGAGGGCAGCAACCTCCTGTACGCATAGGATGATGAGGTCTCTTTAATGGTTTATTTAAGTCTCTTGGGTCATTGCATATTCTGATTTCATCTGAGCTTTTCTTATGAGCAACTACCATGGAAGATACCCACTCAGTTGGTTCTGTGACTGGATAAATCATACCTTGCTGCACCATCTTGTCTAAATGGACTTTGTCCTACATAGCTATTAGAACTTTTCTCACTGGTCTGACCACTAGACTGACCTCTGGGTCTACTTTCATGGAGTATACAACTGGAAGTTTACCTAACTTGTTGTCGAAAACATCATTATACTCTGAGAAAATAGCATCAGTGAAGCACTTTCCTATTTTAGACTCATGATTGGCACCATATTTGCAACAGTTGACAATAAGACTTGACTTGTGTTTTGCTGACTCACCCTTATACTGCACTGAGCAGGTCTGCTTTGCTGAGCTAGTCTTAGATCTTACTGGAAAGTTACGGTTCTCCCTGGAAAACCTGCAGGGGCTGCTGCTGCCATGTGCTTGACCTGTTTCTGCTAGCCATGTGCTGCATGCTGTCTATGCTTGCTCTAGAGGCTGTTGAAACTATACTCATCACTTGCAAGCATACTTATGTGCCTTTCTGTGAGCTCATGGATTTGACAAATCTCTATAGCTTTGCTCAACATTAAATCACTGTCACAAAGCAAAATCTTTCTCACTGCAGCATTAACACCACACACAAGCCTGTCCTTTATCAGCTCATCTTTCAAATCACCAAAATCTTCACATTTTAGCTTTGTTTCTCAAATCAGTGATATAAGCTGCAAAAAGTTCTCCTGGCTTTTGGTCTCTTGTGCAAAATAGATTCCGCTCTAATGTAATATTTGTCTGGGGGTTGCACAGTTCTCTAAATTTACATTTCAAGAACTCAGGATCCTCTCTTGATTCAACCAGTATGACAATATGTCAGTTTCCCCTTCTCTTGCATATACTGCTGGTGCATACACAAATAAATGCTCTCCTTCATTGGCTTCTAACCCTGCTATATTAAGCAAAATGAATGCCCTTGTACATACATCTTTGTCAGAAAAAGCTACTTGTATGAAAATGTCATATTCCTGCTCAGATACACTCCAATTCTCTGCAGTATTATGATCAAACACAAGTGGATTGGGTCTGTGAAATGCCTCTGCCATATAAACACACAGTAGTGAACGTGCTTGAAATCATGGATCTACTAGAGTAGATCAAACTTTTAAATGTTCAAAGCTCATATGGCCGAGTCCAAAAACATTTAAAAGTTCAAACACTGAAATAAAACAAACGAAAAAAAAAAAAACTAAATGTTTGTGCCCCCTGCACCCCCTCACATCCCCCACTAATTAAATATACCAACTCCAAGACTGAACTACATTACGGAAAAGGGAAATCTTCCCGTTTCGCACTGTACACAGATCTCCATTTAGTCCGATCGAACTTTTAAAAGTTTAATCATATGGTCTCAGCCATATGAGCTTCGAACTTTTAAAAGTTTGATCAACTGAAGGGGACCCGAAATCATGTATGAACATACACACACATATATGCCAGAAAATGTATGCCAGAACTTGTAATTATGCCCAGTAGCAGAACAGACTCTTTGAAACAACTGCACTTTGCTAAATAGGTCTCCATAGCACAAGAACACTTTAAAATAACTGTACTTTGCAAAACCACCCTTTAACAGTGTAAGAAATGCTTCAAAATGACTGTACTTTGCAACTAAACTATATGCAGCACAAGAAGCTTTCAAAATGGCTGTGCTTTGCAAAATAACTCTGTGCAGTGTAAGAAACACTTTGAAATGGCAGCACTCTGAGAATAAATGTACACAGCACAAGAAACTTTTCGAAATGGCTGTACTTTTGACTGCAATTTCCAAAATAATTGTACTTTGCAGACAGTAAACTCTTTGAAATAATTGCACAGTAATAAAGCATATACTGCAAACACTTTGCACATTCTGAGATACTTCGAACAACTCTAGTTATGCTTTGAATGGCTCCAGTCAATACAAAATAGTAGCTTATGCAAAAACATGGTCATTTACTAAAAAACATGCAGTTGCCTTGCTTTTCCAAGCGTATTTTGCCCTTTTATTGTACTTGTTATGCCCATTTAGCCTCTTATCATGCTCATTATACTTTTCTTGTGCTCATTTTACTTCAAACATGCTCGTTATGCAAACTGGAGGTAATTCTGAACTCTATATGAGTATTTCTGATCATTTTATCAGATATTGTAGTTTCAAACACTTCATTTAATTAATAATGCATTTTGTGCCTTTCATTTGATTAATAATGCATTTTGTACGACTCATTTGATTAATTATGTGTTTTGTGCTCTACGAATGCTTCATATTGTTTTCTTTGAAAAATAAATCATCTGTGCAAGTTTTGGTTACCTGAAGTTCATTTCTGGACTTTTTTAATTGTTTGAGCATGGTATTACCCAACCTGCTCAATATACCTTCAACATCAACTCTGCACCTCATGGCTTGAAGAAGTTGCACTCTCAATCTCGGTTCTGACACCATGTTGCTCATCCGGTCAGGATAAAACAGATAGGTTCACAGGTTCATAGGTTCATACTAGGCTATCTGCCCTAGGGCATTTATAAGCCTAGCCAGAATGTGTTTGGCTTTCGCCACCCATTTTAAATTTATTTTGCTAAGCCCTTTTCCGAGGTTAGTATACTGTGCCTCTGTCTAACAGTGACACAGAAGTGATACCCGGGGTAAACCTGCGATCTCCCATCCACTCATCAAGATTCCTCTTGAAGAGAGTCAATGAGGGACTCTGCCTAACCTGGACTGGGATTTTATTCCAGAGTGAAGGGAGCCTCTGGGTTATGAATCTGTCCCTCCAGCATGTCCTATTTATTTCAGTGCTGAGGTTCAAGTCTCTCGAGTGCATAGCTTGATGGGATTTGGATTTTCTGAGGTGCAGCATGTCCAGTAATTCCAAGTTGGACATGGCTTTATACATCAGGCACAGATCGCCTCTGAACAGGCGGTATGCCACTGAGTAGAGCTGGAGTTTCTTTAACCGGGCAGCATATGGCATCTGTTTGAGCCCTTTGATCCTCTTGGTGAGGTACTTTTGGGGTCTTTCCAGTTGCTGCAGGTGTCTGGTAAGGTACATCCCAAAAGGGGCATTGTACTCAATTATGGGCCTGATGAGGGATGAGTAAAGAGGCACAATGACCTCCCCTGATCTAGATGTGAATCCCTTCATGATTAGGTGGGCTATATAAAATGTTTTTCTAACCACTTTGGCTACGTGGTTGTCAAATGAGAGAATGCTATCAACTTGGGTCCCCAGGTCCCTAATTACTTCTTCTGTACTTAATGGATTACCACCTATGTGGTAATTTGTGGGCACTTTGTTTTTGCCAAAGGGGATGACTATACACTTTTTGGCATTTAGCTTGAGGCCATGGCTCTGGCACCAGTTGTCTGTTTCTATGAGGCCCTTTTGGAGGATGCTTGTGTCGGCTGGAGAGTCGATTATGGCGCCCAGTCTGCTGTCATCTGTGAACTTGGTCAGCCACAGTCCTTCCGTGTTGGCCTGTACCTCCGAGAAATATATACCGAACAAGAGAGGTCCTAGGACTGAGCCTTGTGGGACACCACTTGTAACTGGTTTGGAGTCTGACATGGCTCCAGCAATTCTAACCATGTGGGTTCTGTCCTTGAGCCAGTTTGCAATCCATCTAGTGACATAGGGGTTTATATTTAAGCTGGTGAGCTTATCTATAATGCCTGAGTGGGGTATTGTATCGAAGGCTTTTGCGAGGTCCAGGTAGGCTGTGTGGACCACCTTCCCCTCGTCAATGGCCTTGGTGACTGTTTCAAAGAAATCAACTAGGTTTAAGAGGCAGGATCTGCCTTTAACAAAGCTGAACTGGGTAGGATCCAGTGTCTGTAGGTCCCCAATATCTTTATTTATGAGGTCCATGATGATCCTTTCCATAGCTTTGCAGACCAAGCTAGTCAGGCTTACGGGGCGATAGTTTCCAGGATCCGTTGAGGCACCACCTTTATGGAGAGGGACCACTGTTGCTGTACGCCACTCTTTGGGCACATATCCTGTAGTAAGGCTGAGATTGAACAGTAGTTTTATGTTTGGGTTTAGCTCTTCTTGGAGGTCATGTAGGATGCAGCCCGGGACACCGTCTGGTCCCATTGATGTTGTGTTTTTTGCTTTGGAGAGGGCGGCTCTTACCTGAGCATCTGAGATGTCAGGGGGGCAGCACTCTGCTGGGATAGATATTTGCCCTTTTGGTGAGGGGGAGGAGAAGTTTGCGCTGAACCTGTCAGCTAGGATGTTGGCAATGTCTGTGGGTTCAGTGTATTTTTTGTCATTTTGGACTAATTCTGAGCATATCTGGGAATTACCACCCAGGTTCCTAACATAACTAAAGAAAGCCTTGTGATTATCCTTAGTGTCCTGTGCAATTTTTCTCTCGAAGCTGGCCTTAGACAATTTTATGAGTGCCCGTAGTTTTTTGCTAATACTGATCAGTGATGCCTTCCCTTTTTGGGATTTTGCTCTATCATTTAGTAGCTTCCTCCTTCTATTGTATAGTTTGTTTATGGCTGGGGTCCACCAGACAGGACGTCTGCCTTTGGAGGATTGGGTCTTGGTTTTATTTGGGATTGCATGATCCATGCATTCCTGAAGGTGTTCATTGAATGCGTTTATAAAGGATTCTGCGGTCTGGGCCGTATTTTCCACAGGCCCGGGGGCTTTGAAGGATTCCACCTTGGTTTTGAGGAGTGTGAAATTTACTTTAGAGAAGTTTTTCACTGTGGTTTTCTGGGCAGGGGGTGGGGTCGGGATGTGAATATCCAGTGAGATTAGTTTATGGTCTGATCTTACCAGTGAGGGATACACTTCTGGTCTGGAGCATAGAGTCCCCATGTTGGTGATGATCAGGTCCAGTATGTTTTCTCCTCTTGTGGGAGTGGTAACAATTGTTCCATAGCATTTGAGTTTATAAATTCTAGGAACCTTTGGGCTAGGGTGTTGGAGCTAGAGTAATGCTTCCAGTCTATGTTTGGGTAGTTGAAGTCGCCCAATATAATGGTGTTTGGAGAGACCTTCATATTTTCCAGTGTTCTCAGGAAGGCCGAGTGGGGTTCCTGGGTTTTGGAGGGTGGTCTGTAGCAGGCTATAAACTGGAAGGCAGTTTTACCCACTGTTAGTTGCACATGGATAGTCTCTGATGCTTCGTGCTTTGCCACCAACCTGGAGGTGTGGGTATCTTTGATGAATATTGATACTCCCCCTCCTTTTGTGGTTCGGTCCAAGTTTTGGGGCCAAAAAGCATGGCATGAGGTATAATCTGGTAGTGCTGGGGTGCTCTCGGGAGCCCTGAACCAGGTTTCTGTTACTGCACAGATATCGATGTTCTCCATGCTAAGGAGAGTTTCGAGTGCATGCATCTTGAGGTGTAGACTTCTGGCGTTGAGTAGCATTACTCTTAGTTTCTTATCCCTTGTGATACCTATGGAGGTGGGTTTGTCTTTTGAGCCTTGCCTAAAAAAGGCACTATGGGGGTAGCAAGAGCCTTTGCCAATATCCGAAAGCCCAGGGGTGACAGGTGCAAGCCGTCCCTAGCGAAGCATCGTGACTTGTCGAGCATATCATCCCAAGCTGACAGGCATTGGATCCCCTTTGAATGACACCAGTACTTAAGCCAATTGTTGAAATTGATCATCTTGTCTTCATATTGTGGCATCATTCTTGGTGAGGGTAAGATGCTACTCAAGGTCAGGGTCATACCGGCCTGGGCTACATGCTCAGAGAGCTCCTTTATGTCTCTTTTCATGTAGTCCAAGGAGGTACGTCTCAGGTCATTCAAACCAGCATGGACAATGACTGAGTCATATTTGTACTTGCCTTGGAGTGACCTGAGTGCTTGTGTTATGTGGCGGATCCTAGTGCCCGACAGGCTGCTCACTGTGACCCTCTCCTTGTTCAGCCTGGTGAGCGGGACGTCAGTGTGCCTGACGATAGAGTCACCTATTACAAGTGTATCAGGTGTGTTGTTTAGTCTTAAGGGCTGTGACTGTTCAGCACACTGGCTTTGTGAGATATGTGTTGCATGTGATTTGTTTTGGGGTAGCGGTTGCTTGGGTGAACAGCTGTGGGTTCGGTTCAGGCAGCTTTATTATTTACAAACATATTATGACTGAGGCTAAGTTATGTAACCTTAAATAAACATAAACAGACTGACTACTCATATACTCATGCATGTTAACACTCTGGCTGCTCTCTCAAAATGGCACTGCTTCCTGCACAAACTCACTATTTATATGCACATGCCTACACTTGGAAATGCTTCTTAAAGTTGCAACACACGATCTGTTCTACAGTAATGATCTCTCACCTTCTCATATCCTCATCCCTACTTTTACTAATTAGTCATCTCATGGCATACCAAGTTCAATTAGATACTCATTGTAACCCATGGCCAGGTCATCCAGTTCATAACATGGCCCGTCCATTCATTAACCCTGTCCCTAGCCTCTACATCCTCACATATATTCACTTGGTGAAACATAAATATACAATACTCTCTAAAATACATCCAAAACATTAAACAAAAGACATATTAAAAATAATATCATTATGCAAAAAATGTATTTATACCCCACCAAGAATCCACCTATATATTGACATTCACCCCAATCTTTGCCTAGGAACGCCAGCTAACTCTAACTTCACCAACTCACAACCCACTTCATATTCACAACATCCTCCTCACTTATTTGCAAATTGAAAATAGAGATTATCCAGAAATCACAAGTCAGGTCTGGTATCCCACCTGTTGCCCAGATGGTGACAGGACTAACTAGAAACAGAGTATAAAGGATTATCCCAGATAAAATCTCTTTAGCTAGCAGATCTAGAGGACTCTGTCTGTCTCTGACACCTTCCCTGTGTGAGGAATAAAAATGCCTTCTTTCCATTTTAAAGTAGTTTATTCAGTTAACCACATAGATGGATAAGTGCTCTTGTAAAACCTTTTCAGACAACTTAGTGGCCACATTCCTACCTTTACATATAGAGTCAACACCCACACTGCAGGAACACACCAATTCAGCTTTGTTCAAAAACTTTTAAATTTTAATGCAGTTTAATTTATGGCAACCTTGAAACTTTACAATTAATCTATACTAAGAATAATTAACACTAGATGAAGATATTCTAAATCTTAAGATATTTATTAATATATTTGACAACCATGCTCCTTTCTGTACAAATAGTCAGATCAAGTCCTCCCCCTTGATTAATACCAAATACTAAAAAACTCATGCAACAAAGATAAAGAGCATGGAAAATGTGGCAGCAAGACAAAATTAAACAGAATCACTAATCCTTCAAACAACTTTGTAGACTTACTAAATCTTAATTCAACGAAAAAAAATTAGTATACCAACCTCTGAAATACTCATCAACGAAGCCCATAATTGCCCCAGGAGTCAATTAAGAACCTATTAAATCCAAGAAAAGTAACCCCACCAAGCCCCACACTAAATAATAAGCCAACCATTACAACCTCAATATTCAGTGCTCACTTCATTCAAACAGTAAATTCCCTTATTTCAACCAAAACGTAATATAATTTCCATGGCAACAATCGGCCCATTTTAAACTACCATTTTCTCATTAAATTCATCTTGTTTCTCATTCAAATCTATCCCAGCTTTGACAATTAAAAATCTTACAGAAACTTGAACTCACTATATTAGCTACAGATAAGCTTCCTTCAGAATACCTAAAACTAGCCACAGATGCTATAGCACACTCAAACTCTATATTCATAAAGAAGTCCATCCAGAAATCCTATGCACCATTGCTTTAGAAAATGTCATACATCGCACCACTGCATAAAGGAGGCACCTCAACTGATCTGTCTAACTACAAGTTAATAATAATTCTACTCACTCTGTCACAAGAGCTAGAAAAATGTGTTCATATCCAATTTCACCAATAACCTCTAGACAATGAACTCCTCTTTCTTGCTCAGTATAGATTTACCCTGGTCACAGCACTAGTACTGCTCTGTTCAGATTTGTTAATTCCATTAACCAGAAAGAAGGCATAGACCATATGGTCTGTTCACTGTTCTCTGTCCTATGAAAAGCTTTTTTACACAAACTTCATGAAAAAATATCCCTCCCCATCTCTACCATTCAGCAGTTCAGTAACTATCTACACAACAGATTTCAGTCACTAAAATAGCAATCTGAATATTCATCCTTTCTCCCTATATCTTTTGGCATACCTCATGGTTCTGTACTACACCTGCTTTTCTTCAACATCTTCATAAATGGCCTGCATACCACCACTAAACAAGCAGCCCTGATTCAGTATGCAGATGACTCCACACTCATCTGCTCTGTTACTGATCTTTATTTATCCATCAAAACCTGACTCAACCGCTCTCAGTTCCTTCTAAACCTTAAAAAAACTAAACTGCAGCTTTTCCTTCCCAAAACCCATACCATAGACAAACCAAATTTCACAATCACTTCCTCAAAGAATGCAAAAAATCAATTTTGTCACTCAAACAAATCATGAAATTTGACCACAGTAATGTACAAGCCATAAAAAAGCCATGAAAAAACTTAACATTCTTGGGAGCATAAGCTCTGTAACATTATTTTATATTTTTATTAAGTTGTCAAAAGCAGTATTTTATGAAGTTTTAAAGTGATAAAATATTCCTTGCAATTTGAAGAAAGGTAGTATAGCTCTATTTTAGTCATATTTCAAAAACAATTCCTATCAGAAACTTCATTTGAAAATAAAACCAGCAAAAGGACTATAACGAGCGACTTGATGAACAATGCACGAGACGCTTCTTTGAAGAAAGAAATTCACTCACTGGTAACACGTATGTAGGGCATCATGACTAAAACTGACAGATCTAAACATGGGCACCTTTAAACAATAATGCAAAAACCAAACAGACATGTTGAGCAGCTTGATAAAACAATAGGGATCACAAATAGCCAGTATGGAAGAAGCATTTAATGACTATGAAGGAAAGATATCTGAAGAGGAATCACACACAGAATTTCTACTAAAGCAACACACTTGGCTTATTCAAAAAATACAGCACATGAAGAACAGACTTAGAAGGAATAATATACAAATCCATGGAATTCCTGAAAAGTTGGAAGGAGAAAATAAGATTAACTTTCTGATTACATGGTTGCTCAAAAACTTAAATCCTTGTCATTTGGAATAGAAAGAGCTCATAGGTCTTTGGTATCACTTCCCAGGAAATAAACTTTACCACCAAGGTCAATTATTGAGGAGAAAGATCAAATATAAAAGGTTGTATGGTCAAGTCCTACAATGACAACTGACTACTCTGGAAAAGTAATGAGCAAAATAAAATCTTGCCTGCCATTAATTAGAGAATTGAAAAAGAGATTGTCAAGGTCAACTTGCTTTTTCCCACAAGATTCAAAATCCACTTACCAGACAAAGTAAAGATATGTAATACTTTAGAAGAAGCAAATGAACTTATATAAAAGAAGAAAATCCTTAACTTGGATAAGGAAAAAGTCACAGTCAGCAGCCTGTCTGGTGCCAGGTTTCACCAAATCATGCATACACTCAGGTCTCTTAACAAGTACCGTTATGACTCTGTCATAATTTATGTTGGTGTGAATGACCTGAGATGTGTCTCACTGGACTGTATGAAAACAGACATGGTCAAGCTGTCTGAGTATGTGTCCCAGGCATATATGCCCCTAGCCTTGAGCAGCTTACTACTCTCACCTAGAATGGTGCCACAGTATAAACAAAAAATGATTGATTTCAATAATTGGTTTAGTTTTTGGTGTCATTCCAAGGGGATCCAGTTCCTGTCTACCTGGCAAGCCATTGTTGACAAACCTCGCTGCTTTGTCAGAGATGGTTTGCACCTGGTACCCTTAGGTTTCGGCTGCTGGCAAAGGCTCTTGCCTTCCTCATAGTGACTTTTTTAGGCAAGGTCTCAAAACCATTACCAATGTGAAATTAATCAGTCAGAACAAAATAAGGGGCATGCTGCTAAATGCTAGTAGATTAAACCAAAATCTGCACTCCCTGGAAGCACTCCTATCACTAGAAGATGTAGATATCTGTGCAGTCAAAGAAACCTCATTTAAGGCCTCATAGAGTACCCCGGCCCTGCAAGGCTACAATGCCTTCCACATCTTTAGACCACAAAATGAACATGTGAAAACCAAAGAAGGTGGTGTTTCAATCAATATTAAAGATAAATTCACCTCACGTCTAGTTAGACTGAACAACTCCATGGAGTTACTTCAGGTCTAGATTACTGTGGGTAAGACCCCCATTCAAGCTCTAGCTAGTTACAGATCTCCCTCCATGAGTCACAACACCTATGAAGCTTACTTAACCAAACTGAAGACAATCCAAATTTTACTGAACACCCTGATTATGGGGTATTTCAATAATCCCACTATCAACTGGGAAACCTACTCTAGCCCAAACTCGCTAGCACAAATGTTTCTTGACTTTCTGAATTCAAATGCCCTGGAGCAAATTGCCCACCTATGCAAGAAGAACAAACATTCTAGATCTGGTCCTCACCAACATGTCAGACAGGTGCACTGCTGCAACTATTGGGCCCTCGTTAGTTAAAACTGACCACAAATCGGTCACCTTCAAACTGGCATGAACACCAGAACTCATAAAGGGTGAAATCCGACTAAAAACTTCACTAAGGCAAACTAGACACTCCTAGAGAAGGTACAAACGCATTCCAAGCCCCACCGCAAGCTGAAAGTAGTAACTACACTGAAGCTTACCCTAAAGCCCTGACAATCACTTGCATAAATGTATAAACTCAGCTGTACCAGATAAAATCAAAGCCAGAGCCCCAAGAAAAATTAAGCTGCCTTGGTAGACTTCCAGCATCAACAAACTCTACAAGAAATGCAAAAGGTTGCTGTTCAAGAAAACAAAGACAAGGACCCAACAATGGGAAAGCACCCTCCTCAGCCTTAACAGGCAAATAGGACAACTTGTTAAATCCTCCAACAGCTCCTTTCAGAGAAACCTAGCAAATACTGCCAAGGATAACCATAAAGCCTTTTACAGCTATGTACATAACCTAAAGGGTAGGACCCAAGCATGTACAGAACTGGTGGCCAATGGTATCACACACACTGACCCCACAGAGATAGAAAACCTGCTAGCAGGTAGGTTTGGCAAAAATTTCACTCCCGTGCCCCCCTTAGCTTACAACAAAGCCTCCCCCAACCCCCCCACAACCTTACATATCTGAAGAGCAGGTCCTCAAAGCCCTGTCCAAGGCAAAGAACACAGCCTTTATGGGACCAGATGACATCCCAGGCTGTCATCTAAACAGGATAAAACATGAACTAGCATCACCACTAAGCACCCTTTTCAATCATAGCTTAACCAGTTACTTTGTTCCTGCGGAATGGAGAACAGCTACACTTTTTGTCCTCCACAAAGGTGGCCTTGCAACAGACCCTGAGAATTACAGACCCATAAGCCTGACCAACCTCATCTGTAAGGCCATGGAATGTATCATTATGGGCTTCATAATTAAAGACATAGATGACCTCTAAACCCTGGATCCTACCCAATTCAGTTTCATGAAGGGCAGATCCTGCCTGTTAAATCTGGAGGATTTCTTTGAAAGTGTCACCAAGGCCATTGATAAGGGCAAATATGTGCACACAGTATACCTCAACTTGGCAAAGGCTTTCAACACAATCCCACATTCAGGCATTACCGATAAACTTAGGAAACTGAATGTGAACCTTTTCGTTGTAAAATGAGTTGCCAACTGGCTCACAAACCAGCCAACACTTTGAAAGTGGAGGACTCCACATCAACCAGCAGACCTGTTACCAGTGGGGTGCCACAGGGGTCAGTGCTGAGCCCCCTACTGTTTCTCAGAAGTTCAGGTCAAAACTAAAGCATTGGAGCTAACCAAGTTTGCAGATGACTGCAAACTAGGTGCAATCATTGAATCCCCAAATGATGTCAGTATAATCCAGGATGGTCTCATACAGACCAATAACTGATGTATTAGTCACAGTCTCAAACTTGACTGCAAAGAAATGCATCATCATTCCCTTTGGCACAAACAATGCCCTTTCACACTATCAAATCAATAACAATACCTTAAGTACCCATGAAGTGGTAAGGGACCTGGGAACACAGGTTGACTGGGACCTTAACTTCAACCACCATGTGTCTACCATTGTAAGGAAAGCTTTCTACACACCTCACTTAATTAGTAAAGGCATCGCCTGAAGAGTAAAAGAAGTTATAACTCCCCTGTACTCGGCACTTATCTGGCCCATAATTGAGTATAATGCCCCATCTGGTATGTACTGTACTAAGCACCTACAGCAATTAGAGAGATCTCAGAGGTTTCTAACAAATCAAGGACCTCCAACATGTGCCTTACATGGACTGACTAAAATCCCTTTCACTATACTCCATATTGTATAGACTTCTTAGGGCAGACTTATGCCTGAACTACAGAGGAACCCAAGACCCAAACCTAATGAACTTACTGCATATCCGTAAATCAATTGGGTCTAGGAATACCCTTCCCAGGGAGTTAAGTATGGTGTGCGACTTAAATAGAATTTGCTGGAGGGACATTTATCTCCCAGCAACTGCGTCTTCGGAACAAGCTACTAATTCATGTGAAACAGAGCACTTCTATAACACTTTTCAAGAGCAATCTGGATGAGTGGATGGGACACCATAAATTCTTACAAGGGATAGCTCCCACAACCCTCCTGGACATGAGCAGTCATCACTAAATGTAATCTTGAGTATTGACTAGTACTTCTATGGTATTACATTGGGTTGAAACTGCTTGGCTTAAAATTACCTCCGGGTCAATAGCCTAGTAATCTGCTATGATCCTATGATCAAAATATATGGACTGCAATGCTATATCTCTGAAGAAGCAAACAAAAGTTAATAAAGAAAAGTCAAACAATAAATCTAAAAATTAACAAAAGAATGACTATTATTGTTTGATTAGTTTTAGATTAAATCATTTTACATGTAATCAGATGATATATATATACATTAGTATGTTGGAAATACATATATTAAGTAGGTATAATATTAATATAATTATTGTTTTATAATACTCTTCTTTCTTTCCTATAGTTCATTTGTTTAGTAACATTTACAGTAATTATAGTTTGGTATATATTTATGACATTTTTTAAATTTAAGCTAATAGTTCTCATAGTTTAATAGTGATTAGTTATATAGATTAGAACACAATAAGTTACAGATGTCTCATCAGTAATGGTTAAATGTGGCCACATTTCTTAGTAGTACTAGACAGTTTGAAAAAATAATAAATAATATATGTTTTTTTTAATTTAACTAATATTAGTATAATTGTCTTCTACTTGTAAACAGGTTTATGAATGTTTTATTTATATTTCTGAGTTAATATTACAGTTACAGTTTAAAAGTAATCACACAATAATAGAGCAATCATGTTTTCATATGATATTCAGGCTTTTTGATGGTTCTTATCAACTAACAGATTCACATTATATATTTTTATTTGAATAGCCTCTAAATGATCTTGAGACATTTAGGGGATTTATACATAGCTTGCAACTTACTTTGCTGGCATTCTGCATGTAGCTGAGACAGTTCATGGTTGCTATTTGTTTTCTAATGCTTGTACAACATGAGATAATGCTCTTACAACAGAATAAGTAGTAGGGGAAAATACTTAAGATCAAGATCCCCATAAGTTCAAATATCGAAGTATTTAAAAAATACTTCATTATATTTATAAACATATAAATGATACACAAAGTCTGAAATGAGATCTTGTGGTGAAAGGAAGTGTAGCTGAGAGTTGGCTGGGGAAAGTATAAGAATCTGAAATTACATGGGATTGATGCTTTCATATATTTGTTTAACACAGGGTAGCTGGTTTCACATTGAGGCAAGCTTTGTTTGTACACTTTCTGATTTTCCATTGTTTATTTGCAATTAACCACCAAATTAACTACAGTAATCCTTTATGCTTTTAAGTGCTAAAATGTTCAATTACACTACACAGCATGCATGCTGTTATCATTATTAAAGCAGAATATAGTATTAAGTTGGCTAGAAAAATTAAATAAACTTGCAGTAGTAGAACCATGTCCTGTTTTATTAGCATTGTCCCATAATATTTGTCTGCATGACTTCTCCTAAGAGGAGCTATTGCCACAAATGCATTTCATAAGTGGATTTTCAGTGCTAAAATTAGCAGTTATATCATTACTCCTCCACAGAGGATTGATAAATCTTGTTTCTTTGCCACTTACCTCTCATCAAGAGTTATGGGGTTTCTACGTTGTCTGTTAGCCCATAAGACTAAGGATAGATATGATACACTAAAGCAGTTTTGGTAGAGTGCTCACCTATATAGGCCTTTGACTAATAGAAAGGCCAAGACATGGTGCTGCACAACCATAAGTCAAATGGGACAGGAATAACTCACTCCAGAGATCTCAATCTAGCCTGTGACATTAACAAAACATGTTGGACAGACAGATATATCTCCTAGAGATTGCCACTCCTCTGAAATAAGCTCCACTCCATGTGAAGCAGAGCTCCTCAATGACCCCATTCAAGTGCAATCTTGACAACTAGAGGGGTGACCATAAATTCACACCATTGTTGACTCCTATGCCCCTCATAGGCAAGGAAAATCAGTGCTGATTGCCAATTCACTCTGTTAAGAATGACCATTGAATTATGGTCAAAAAGGGTGCTCAGGTTTTTTACATGGCTAGACTTGTAAAGGCCCTTGAGTCATTACACTAGTAACCTCCTATGTATGAAGCTATAAATCTATGTAATTTCTTATAAATAAATGATCTTAAAGGAATGTTTTTGTTGCTAAGCTACAGTAGATTAAATATCTGGTCACAGATTTTTTAATGGCATGCTCTGTTACATTTGATTGTTAAAGAGAGGGAATGAAACTACAGGTTAACTTCTATACTATATCTATAAGCAGAGCTGAAATTCTCTTGTGAAATCAGCTTCTTTGGATGAGTGAAATAGTGAGGTTGAAGAGAGTTGAGTACCTGAATTCTTGGAGTGCTACAGGACACTTGTTACACTGTTGTAAGTGTAGGTGAACTAATTTAATGGCTTCAAAGTGTTTTGCAGGGCAGTGACACAGACAGAGTATTTATTAGACACAGGAAATATAGTTCATGATGACTGGTTTTGATTGGGATTTAGAGATAGTTATCAATAAAATATTGAGAAAGGGTATGTGCGAAAACGGATGGGGTTGAACTTTAAAAGGTACACTAGTCATTTAATTATTTATATGAATGACAGCACATATGATTTTTGGGAATTGTTTGTGAGGGATGTTTTACATAATAATTTTTTTTGGACATTAATGAGAAAAATTCACCACAACTGGTAGCTAGTATAAGGGGTAAGACTGTTTGCTGTAGTTCCTGTCATATAGGGTTTGATTCCTTGAGCCCTTGCTTATCTACTGTGTGACTTTGAGAAGGTCACTTAACCAATCATTGTTCCTGGTTTGGTTCTGAAGGGGGACTGTGTGTCCAGTAAGCCTACCTGGTTAACAAATATATCACTATAAGCTAGGTACTATATGTAGTCTATAGTATGTGACTGAAATGAAGAGGTCTGTGAAGTTTGTAGTTTCTTATTAAGAAGTAGTAAATGAAAATATTGCATCTCACTAGTATGCATAGTAAAGTAAAACCTACTGATAATTCTTAGTATGATTTACAATTTTAAATAATATTGATTTCAGAAAAACATGACAATAGTTAAATGTATTTAAACTAGCTGCCATGGATGACAGCACAATCTTTATTACTATAAAATTCCCCTAACTATTCATGTCTCTGGCCATAAGTAAATTAAAATTATAAAAATGCATATATAAAATATGGATTAATGGCCATTATTGTTGAGGTCATTAATGAGATATCTTTTATCTCTTTATTTTTATAGTTACATTTCTTGTTAACCTACAGTTTTCTATTATGCTTGTTGTAAGCATGTAATAAATGTAAATTATGGGGCAATCTAGTATGTTCACAAAAGATGAGGAAAAGTATTTAAAATGAATCTGAAATATCCATGCATGCAGTTTATAAAATTAATTTGAAAAATTAAAAATAAGGAATATCTGATGAAAGCTTTAAAGATCATTGTTATATCACGGGCTGTCCCATATGAACTAATATTAAGTAAAAAAGTCATCAAGGCCATAATAACATGTTTGCTCTGATGTCTATTGATAGTCATCATTGTGCTAACTCTTTGAACTCTTTTTATATTTAAGAAAAATGGAGATGAAAGATTTATTACCTCCTGAACAACTTACTGAACAGAGATTGAACCATTTTATCAGAGACTGAAAATTTCAGTGTGAGTGTAAATGCATTAAAGTAACTGGATCTGCCACTTGACAAAAACTCATGTATAAATGTGTGTGTGTGTGTGTGTGTGTGTGTGTGTGTGTGTGTGTGTGTGTGTGTGTGTGTGTGTGTGCGCTTATAAAAGTGAATGATAAATAATCGACCCCATGTAAGTGAAAGCTTAAAATGTCGAAACTTCAGAGCAGCAATTTTTTCCAAGGGAAAAAAAAAATCACTGTTCCGAAATAAAAAAAAAAAATACTTTAAAACATTGCATAATGTGGGGAGTTGTGCCCCCCACACCCCCCTACTTAAATATACCAACTCTGAGATTGCACTACAGTGCCAAAAATGGCAAAGTAATGAAAGCGGCCAAGCAAATTCTTTCCCAGGGAAATAATTAGCTGAAAAGCTGCTTCGTTATTTTACCTTTTCTCTCTTGTCAGTTTGATAAAGATGTTTCACCAAACTGCGTCTGCGATCTGTTAATAGGAACCCCTTCAGCCTTTTTGCCCTCAGTGTTAAAGTAGCTCCGCAGATGGTACTCAGATATCATAATACTGGCCAAAAAGAAAAGGCTCCATTAAATATAAGATATAACAAAGGTCATAATTTGTAAAATAATAGTTAGGAGTAGGATTTCTGATATCAAAACCTGTTTATGATTTAGTGAAGCACATAATTGATTTGTAAATTAACATTAAACTATAACAAAAAGACTAGCACTATTGTTATAAAATAAGACATTTACTTACCATGGTTAATGTTTTAATGTTACTAGTGGAGATTAAATTTACTTTAGTTGTTTCTGATTTTTACTTAATGTTAAATTTCTTTCTAAAAATAGTTACAATAGCTGATCTCATATTTAATAGTAGATTAAGAAGGCTACTCTTAGATAATTTATTAGATTAGATAGATTAGGAACTATTCATGGATTATAGAGTTGTAAATATATTATTATTTAATGCTAGAATGTTGTTGCTATGAGTTAATAGGTTTAATGAGCTAATTCTTAGAAAGGAAGATATATTATTATGTATTTATTTATCTTTATGCAAAACAAAAGCAAAAAAGAGAATCTTCAATTTATCCAAAAGTCTGATACATTAATAATAAAAAAGAAAACATATGAACATTTTGAAATTAATAAGTATCAATATTAATGGATTAAATAATGGTAATAAGAGAAAAATGTCTAAATATTTGAAAATAAATTAAGGAGATATTATATTCTTATAATAAACTTATTTTTGAAAGAAGATATACATGTGGTTGATCATACAGACAATGAGGTTTTGATATCCTCAAACCTTTGAAAGAAAAGAAGGGGCACTTTAGTGCTCTGGAGGAAATCTGAAACCATACCTAAAATTTTAAATGCCATTTGTGATCCCAGAAACATGCTTTCAGTTGTGGTTATTCTATATAATAAGATTAAAAAAAATTAAATTAGCAGATTTGTAGTGGATTCTTGGCTTTGGAGCAGAAATGTCTAATAATTGCCCAGAAATGTTACAATATATATGGAAAGGTAGTTTAACTTTAGCAGGAGAATTTAATTGCATTTGTGATAGAATAGACAAAAGTAGTAGTAAAACAAAATTATAAATTCTGCAGCAGCTAAAATTTTATGTAAATCGGTAATTAATGATAAACTTAAAGATAACTGAAAAAAAAACAATTCTATCTTTATACACATTATTTGTAAACTCAAGTAACCCAGACAAGTATTGATAGAATACATGCTTCCACTAACCTTCTAAAATAAACTTGATTTTTTTTCCCAACTATTGTATGCTCACTCTCAGATCATAATGCTTTATGCATAGAATTAAAAATGGACAACAGAAAATTTGTATTCTTAAGTAAAACTCCTAATTATATCAAAAAATTAAAAAAGTAAAGTTTATCTTTTGGGGAAAGTTAGAATTTTTTTATTAAATGATGAAATTGCTTAATAAAGTAATTTATGGGATACATTAAAAAGCTTATTAGAGAAAAAAATGAAATAATGTAATAAAATCAAAGAGTGGGTTAAATAATTATTAAATATTCAAGGTAGATGCATAAGGTGGAGACTCTGATAATAGTGAAATTACAAAATTATTAAATGTACAACATCAAAATATTTATATCATAAAGTTGAAATTGCTTTGAAACAAGTAAAATACACAACTATGCATTGTCCCCAAAAAAATGCATAGACTAGCTAACAGGAATAAATTAATGAATATGAAAGCTGAAATACATAATACAATTAATCTAAAAAAGTAACACTGTTACATCAGATATGATTGAGATTTTGTTTATTTTTAAAAGCTTATGAAGAATTAAATAACAATACAAATGGGTCTTTGGATGAAAGTAGATTAGATGAAAATAAGTAGGATAATAACATAAGGAAAAATAATGCAACAAAATTAAATAAAGATAAAAAATATTAAGGAAATATATTTTTAAAGAAGTTAATGAGGCACTTAAAATATTAAGGTTAGTAAAGCACCAGGTTTAGATGACCTAGCTGCAAAAATGTATGATTTACTTTCATCTGAAATACTTTAATTATTAAATGATATGTGTCTTAATTCAAAATTTCAAATTAATACCCTTTCATAGAAATTTGCTCTGATTTCTCCTACTATTAAACAAGGTATGGATAAAGAACAGGTTTATTCCTATAAACCATTTTCATTATTAAATGATGATTACAAGATTTTTACAATGTTATCCAATAGACTAAGACAGATAGCAGAAAATATATAAAATGGGATCAAACAGGCTTTACTATGAATACATTATCATTTGCTACTAAAAGAGTTATAATATTAATATGAAAAAAGGAAAGAAAAACTCTCTGATTATTTTTTTTATTTAAGTCTTTATTTGTATTTGAATTTCCAGATAAAATAGTACATAGATTATATGAACATTCTAAGGTCCTTGTTAAAATAAGTATGTTTATCTTTCAAACTTTTAATATAAATAAAGGTAGAAGACAGTGTTGCCCATTATCCCCTTTATTATTTGCATTAGTAATAGAATTATATACAAATTGTATTAGATTGAAAAAAAGATTTGTTTTAATATTAATAAAAATTTTCAATTCAAAATTGAATTATTTGCAGATGATATTTTATCAATAAGACAGAAAAATGAATCATTTATTGAAATAAATAAAAAGATTGAGCAATTTTTAATTATTCTCAGCAATGAAATTTAACCATAATAAACCTGATACTGTCTTAGTTAATCAGGAATTATTAAATCCAGTATTAAAAATAATTGTAAATGTAACTGAGAAAAAAAGAAATAGATATCTATGAATAATTATTTTTACTGAAATTAATCAAATTACTAATGCTAATATTTCTAAAGTTATGAGTGAAATCATTTTATTAACAAAACACAGGAGTTTTTTTTACCTTAGAAGAAAGATTGATGCCAATAAAAAAAACTATATTACCCATAATTCGTTATAGATTACAATCAATTTGTGCCCAAATAAGATATTTATGAAAAATCAGATATGATATTAATGTGATATTATGGTACCCATCAAAACCTAGAAGAAAAAGATTAAGGGAATAGGGTGGGATAAGTTTTCCTGACTTAGAATCTTAACTTTTAGCAGCAGTCATTAACATAGTATTATTGTGGTTGGACCCTTATTATTCAAGCTATTGGAAAGACCTACATGAACAAGTAATATTAAACTCATATAATCGTAAAATAATTTGAGTAAAAAAGATATTATAAATAATAATTTTCTATGGTTACTTAAAAATTTAATTGAAAAAATGCAACAATAAAAGCAGATTCTAAGTACATAATGTTTATTTTGAATACTTTCTGAAACTTTATTTATACTTTTTCTTTAAATAAAAAATGGAAATGTGCATTTTTTTTCCTTTTCCATGTACATATGGTTTCTTAGAAAGCCAAAATTTAACTAACATGTTTACACTGAAAAACTAATAATTTTTGGTTGTGACATGGTTGTTTAGACAAGGGTCCCTCATTGTTGGCTGATCAGACTCTAAAGAAATGTAATTTTTATATTTCTTATAGGTTATTAATTCAATTACTTCATAGAAGACTAGCAGATTATTTATATTATTTAAGTGAAGATGGGAAAATATATTTTCTAAGATTCATGAATTCCTGATATATATTATAGCAAGTGAAATTTCATCTAAAAGACATTTAAATGAATCATATAAATAATAACAATAATAATAACAGTAATAATCTAGATAAGACATTTTGGGAATTTACAGAAATAATTGGCATTATTAGAAGAAAAAAGTAATTTTAAAATCTATTGTCTCAACAGTTTAAGCTTCTGTTGGAAACTTTTCATTTGGAAAAACATTCATGGAAGTCTTATTGCACCTTAAAATATCAAAATTCATAAATGTGGATCATTCTAAATGTTTGAGATGTAATAAAATATCAAGATCGGACTGAATTCATATGTATGGATTGTGAAAAATTTGTTTAATTCTGACAGAATGTAAATGATTTTTAAAGGTATTTGAATAAATAATCGTGATCTTACAAGAGCAGCAATTCTAATTAATTCTCCTATTCCAATGGTTGTAAGTAGCAGTCATCATAAAATGTTCTGGAGTCTTCTTGCAGTAGGAAGGAAAATTATTACTAAAAATTGTTTAAAGGTTTTCTGGATTTATACACTATTTAATGTAAAAATGAAAAAGAAATGTTGACAGTAAGATCAGTAAATAAAATGACAACACATGTGGCTGGAGTAAGTTGGAGATGAATGCAAAATATAACCAGTTTAGAATTGTTAATATATTGAAATAAATAATTTTATTTTTTGAAATAATGTAACATGATAAATTTTGACTATGTCTAATATCTTCCTTTCTGTTGTATATATTGTATATATGTTAAAATCAATAAAAATAAAAAAACTTGGCTCTCTATATAGATCCAAACAATACCGCTCAGGAAACATCAGGAAAACTACAGCCACCACTTACTTTCTGCCATCACATCTGTATGTCTCACTCATTCTGACAAACCTTCAGATGTTTCAAAAGATCAAACTAGGACAATGCTACAGTAAATTAGTGAAGGTAACAAAGTTTGCTGTCAACCAACCACAAATGTCTCATCACTGCAAAGCTCTCAAACAGTTCAACTGGCTAGAACTATCAAACTACTTCAGCTATGTCATATTACCCACAACATAATCCAGAAACCACACAAACAGCCTAGTCTATCACCCAACAAAGCTTACCTACTAGAAGGCTGTCCTCTAAGAGCAAAAGCATGCTCCTTACACAAAAATCTCACAACTCTGCTGGTGATACCTTGCACTGTAACTATATATCCAGGATCTGGATAACTATTTCCCTCTGTCTTAGGTTCACAGCCAGTCTCTGCACAATCAAAACTGAACTAAACATTTTTTATCTGCCTCTTGGATCTTCTAATGCCCATCTACTATTAATCTCATACTGACTCAAGCTATCATGCCAATCATTAACACCTCTGCCTTATATGTAATATAGATATTCATCTAATTATCTCTCCTATTACTACTTAGCTCTCTTTACGAGACATTGACCATGTTGTTATTACATAAAATCTCATATTTCTTACACTCCTGGCTTTGTCAAATTCAGTAACTGACATTCTCTACTAATGTAACTTATTAGTACTTTAGAAGAAAAAGGGGTCTTTTATACATATATATTCTTCCAACAAAATAGCACCAATACATAATAATATATCTAAAGCATTGCATCTTACATAATGACTAAATTATATTTCTGCTCTGGCATAAAGATCATATTCTCAATGAACAGACAACTTAAAAACCACGTTCCTAACTGTAATGTGTCATTTCTTCCTATCTTATATATCTGTACCACATTTTTGTTCATTTGTGTACAATGTCTCTTGTATTACCTTGTAGTAGTTGTTTATAACAAATTTATACACTGTACTGTATTAGACTGTACAGCTCCTATGATTGTACAATATGAATTTATATAGTTTTATTCCATCTGAGTACTAGACTGTAGTAGCTGTATTAGTAAATATCTACATGGTAGAGTAACATTAATTGTATTTCTCCTTGTACATAGTTATGCTTCTGTAATACTGTGGAGCTTTTCTAACTGGGCCACCATTGCCAGGGCAGTTTATGCCCAGTCAGACTTTCCCAGAAATTAAAAGCAAATAAAATAAATACAAATGTAAATTAATGATTATGATCCTGCCACTATTCAGAGACAGTTTATTATGTGTTTGAGAAATGGATTCCAAGACAACAAAGTGCATGTGGTGAATTTTAGAATCCATTTTGAGAACATGCAACAAAGTGGAGCAAAGACTGGTGACACAATCAATTTTTTTCTAATTATATGGGAGCTTTAGCTGCCATGATGTAACCCAAACAACACAGCTACACAGGCAGAAGAGATGTGCAGATATCATCAACCAACATCTTTCAAAGCTGTTAGACACTTCAATCTCTCAGACTCTTTTTTGTGTTTATGTGTGATAAAGTGAAGTATGCTACAGTTTTAAAAACTTTCATGTACTCTGGAGAAACATTAAGATGGCAGGCTCAAAGCAAAACAGTACAACTGAGCTATGAGCAATAAACAAGCAGCTGAATATGGATTTCTTGGGGCAGTATTAAACTACTCTGACTGATTTGTAAATGGCATGGCTAGCTGCAACATGTACTTATTCATATGCTGCCTGAAAATGTGCATTTAAAATATGTACTATGGCTTTAAATATTCTGCAATATGGAGCTTGGGAATATTTCCACAGTAGTTATCAAGATAACATGGTTTTAGCTGACAACTACAGCTGTGTATAAGAAGGATACCTAAAATCAGCAAACCAGGAATGGAGTTTCTCACGTAGATGATCACTTCAAAGAACATGAAATGAGGGACCCAAGTCAGAGCTAACCTATGGAATGTACCTTGTGGATGTACATTCTTACAGAGCTGAAAGTTTAGCTTTGAGAGGCCTGCAGCCCTGAACTTCTGTATCATGGAAGGGATATGTATACTGCAAATTGTGGGCTAAAACAACTTAAAGTGTTATGTATTTTGTTTGGATCTGTAAAGCCAAATGGGCTACGATTTATGTTTTCTTTTATCTTGTAAAAAAATAGGCTTGTTACCCTTGTTACCATACATACTGTGTCCTGTATCTCCCTGGATAAATATCTGTAGATAATGTAGGCATCTGGCCAAAGACCTCCTAATTTTCAGTTCATCAAAGTATCTCTGCTGCTAACTACAGACTTTATTTTTATTACTAAATACCTTACAGCAGCATGACTGCTTTGTATGTTAACTGGTGATTGAAGCCATGAAAGAATCATTAAACACAATTGTGGAATCACAAATAGTAGCTGATCCAGAGCTCATGTAACTACTGCTCAACAACCAGTCGCACAATGCAGTACACATGCCAATTACACCACTATATCACCTATGAAGAAACTGAACAGATGAATGACCTGATGTCTTATCTGGTAACATCCAAGTGCTATGCCAACACAAAGAACTGCAACTGAGCAATTGGAAAATAATCCTTTCATCGTGCCTGACAGGAGGAGCACTGTAAATGTACATAGATGTGGGTGAACCTGAGTTCATGGACTATGTTATAGTTAAAAAAGAAATGTTGGTCAATTCTGGTATGGCTTCTAGGTACAAGCAAAAAATTGCATAGTTGGACTTTCAATATGGCTAATTTAGTAAGTGCACAGATGCAAGATTTAAAGCATACTTGAAAATTCTGGCTTGAAAACTTGACAACAACTGTAAATAACAATTGTTAGAAATGTTGCAGTAGACGGGTATACAAGAGCTTTGTCTAGTCATGTAGGTAAAATGAATACTGCAATGTGATCCCAAGATCGCTGTTAAGCTAATAGGTTTAGTAGAATGCTTTTAGTTAATGATGCAATATTTAAAATGAATTTGTCTGTTTTGAAAGCTAAAATCTTAATAGAAAATTTAACATCTTCTGTGCAGCAAATGTCAGCAAGTAATGTTTTAATTTATTGCAAATGTGGTTCAGTCACATTTCTAAGCTCTGTGCTACTAACACTGAAAAGATTATTATTTACTAAGGAGTATGTTTCCGACAAAGTAATGTTGTTATGGATTATGATACAGGTATAGCTAGGGTACGTGAGACAGCTCAGCGTCACTATATTATAAACAAACTAGTTAAATGCATTGTATGATTATTAGAAAGAGGGGTTTAAGTTCTTCTAGATTCTGGGAGCATGATTTCCTTGCTTAATCATCCCATGGTGTACAAACCTTAGACTAGTAACAACAAAAATTGGGAATAAAAAGCATTCAAGGGTGAAATAAAAGATTCTTTACACATGTAGAAATTCAGATAGTTCTAGGAAAACTGTTGCATCATGTGGTTGTAACTCCTGGTCAGACTCATGATATATTATTTGGAAAAGATTCTTCTCATTTCCATGCACACTGTGGAAAATGTGAGAGGAAAAGGAACTGCGAGAATAGTTGGAGCCACAAACCCTAAGTCTTTTAGAAATTCTCTGGCTGAGGCAGACGTCTGTTTGGCCAGATTTAGAAAGTAGCTTTTGGATGCTACTGTTTTGTGTGGTAGGAGAAAAGCTATCTGTAATGCAATATCTATTAAGAAACATAAGAAGACCACTGAGAAAGAAAGGTTTGGGGAAGATTTCTTTAGACTGATAGTGAAGCCTATTTCCTAAAGATGGTTCATGGAGAATTCCAAAGTCTTTAGTACCTCTGCATAGGAAACTGCTTGAATTAGGCAATTGTCCAATTAAGGATATATGTGAATTCCTTGGAGTCTGCAAAATGCTATAACCAGAGCCAGGCAATTTGTAAATATCTTTGGTACTGTAAAAAACCCAAAATGGCAAAAAAAATTAAACTGAAAGACCAGGAATCTTAATTATTTTCTTTGAGTTTTGCAGATAGGAATTTGTAGGTAAGCATATTTTAAATCCAGAGCAACCAAACAGCATTTAGGTGCAGAAGAGGCAATAAAGTTTGGAGGGTGAGTATTCTGAAGAGGCGAATCTCAAAGGGTGTTGAGTCTAGAGAGGTTTAGAATGAACCCTCATTCTGCTTCTTCCCATGTACTGATAGATGTGGAGGTACTTCTATCACTCCTAATAGAAAAAGGGTTGAAATAATACAGGCTACAAGATGTTTCGGCTCTTCACAAAACTGAGGAATTCCTGAGAAGGTTGATTTGGAATCCCACTGAAGCTTGTAACCTATTGTTATAATGATACATAATAAGGAATCTGAAGTGATATGCAAAATGCAAGGAAACGAGAAGGTTTGTCTGCAGTTCTGGGTGAAGGGGTTAATTGGATGCACTGGGGAAGAGGAAGGGGGGTTAGAAATGGATAGTCAGGCTGCTCCCTATTATTGTTTTATCCATGGAATCCATTTTTCTTGGTCTTGTCCCTTGTCATTTTTTTTAATCAGCTTTTGTTTGATTTAAGTTGTTTAGATTTAAACTGCTTTCTAAAGAAAGGATCCTGTCTCTTATAGTTGGAAACATGCTAATGAAAGAGTCATCATACACCTTAAACCAATAGCTCTGCTCATACCTTGTGCAGACAGATAGGGCTGTTAAATTTCAGATAAACCTGCTGTTAAGGTACCAACAACTTTCATATGACAAAGTTCAGCAGATAATAATAATCCCCTTTATTGCAAAGAGAAACATGTACATGGGAGACTAAGAAATCAAGGTCCTGTCTCCTCAAACAACAGTCACACATTTTATACCTTTTCTCATTAAAAGCAACATTATTGAAACAATCTTGGAACAGCTACTGACCAATTAAAAATGAACACTACAGCATTAGTTTTACTACGATCTCATTATGTATAACTTTTCCGTATTAGGCATGAGTTCCAAATTCCATACTTGAACTTTTTACAAAGCACAGAACTTTTCTACATTTTTACCATGCATGAAGAATTTTAAAATGCTTCCTCCCCATCTGGAGAAAAGACTCGTTAACCATGCCCACTGGGAACTATCAGCTTCTTTGGCATGTAACTTTCTGAATTTTTTCTAAGTGACTATGAATGGTACCAGTATTATCAGAGATAAATGTAAAGCACTCTGTTTTGATGAGGGTGCAACCCTTTTTAGAAATGAGAGTGAAATTAAGTGCCATGCAGTTCTCTAGTACCACACTGCATATTGCAGTCAATTCTTTGGGTAATCAAAATAATGGACTGAAAGGTGGAGTTACTCAAAATTTCTAAGAGCTTAGATAACTTCCTAAGTTCCCAGATTGGCTTCACTGCCACATAAGTAGGTATAATACCTGCTCCATAAAAGAACCCATCATCAAGAGCAATACCTGCTCCAGAAATGACCCCACCATCGACAGCAATGTGAGCAAGCCTTTTTAAAGCTGTATTTTGTACAGCATTATGATAAACCCAGGAGGAATTTATTTTTCCAGCTGGGTTAGGAATGCCTTTATTATTTCTCTTGTGGTGACCATTGCAAATCTTTCCTTCAGGTAAAAATCGATGTATGTCATATAGCTGGAATAACACGACCTATACAATCTCCAAAGACAGTGGACTATGTGAAGCAGCATGATACACTTGTAGCTTGAATAATCTCCAAAGATTTTATTAACGCAAAACAAATTAAATTCACAGCGTTTTCGTCCAACAAATATCAGACTTCATCAGATAAACAACAAACTCAGCACAGTACCTCCATATATACACACACCCTACCAATTAAACAATAAAGGAATTAATGTCATAATCTTTTTTTAAAAGGACTAGAGTTCTAACAAATATAAATATCAAAAGAACATATATAAAAACAGTAATGCACAGCATAAACATTCATACATATATTAAAAATAGATTTTATAACAATGTCAGTATCAGAAATGGTAAAAACAAGAATATAACGTACTCTTTGTAAGTATTAAAAATACCCTAACAAAGTCTATAGAAATATTTCTTTGTTATGGACTTTGTAAATAATTTGTTTCAGTTTTGAGTATAAATATGTTATTACTGTTATTATTCCTGTTATAAAAAAAAATTTAAAACATTTTTGAAAAAAAAAAAATACCCTAACAAAAACAAAATACAGTATAACTACAGGACTGTGGTTCAAACCGAACCACTCACAACTTAGCCAATCTCAATTTCAACAAGGGTGTTAAAGAGATATTATCATTTAAACCAGGGGGTTTATTTGCCTGTAAAGTAATCTGCCAAAATGTTTCCCTGTATGTCAGTTGGGATTCCCAAGGTCCCCCCTCAGATCCCTATAGACCGTTTCTATTACAAAGAATCCATACTTGGCATTGGGACAAGACGTAAGATGTCTAAATAATGCATTATGATTATTTTTGTTACTAATATTATTCATGTGCTCGTAAATTCTCCATTTGAGCTGCCTCTCAGTTTTCCCCACATAAAAACTTTGACATAAACTGCAAATAACTAGGTAAACCACCCCAGAACTATTGCAGTTAAAATAACTTGGGGAAGCCAGAACCTTATTTCTATAGGCAACCAAAACTTCTTCCTGCTGGATTATATGAGCACACTGCCTACAGGCACCACACCTGTATGTCCCTTTTCTTTTATGTGAAAGGGCAGATATATAATTTGCCCTCTCCAATAAACTCTTGATGTTTCGTCCTCTTCTGAAAACCACCTTAACTGGTTTATCTTTAAGATTCGGCAAATCAGTCAATTCAAAGAATTTTTTTGCACTCATTCTCAACAATTTTTTGATGTAATGTGCATTACCACTAAAATTAGTGATAAAAGCTCTGTTGTAACCTACATCCATACTGGTGAGTGCTCCATGTGTGCTTGAAAAATCAATACCCCTTCCCAATACGGGACTATATTTGTCTTTCCTACCCTGTGTTATTTCCTGATGAATACTAGAAATTAAAACATCAGGGTAGCCTCGTTCCAAAAACATGTCTCTCAACAAGGAACATTCCAACTGAAAATCAACCTCATCAGATGTCATGCAACTAGCATGAACAAACTGGCCTTTAACAATCCCCTTCTTTTGAAAGAAGGGGTTCACACTAGTAAAACTAATGTATGTATTTGAAATAGTTGGTTTTCTGTGAATAGTTGATTTAAACCCTTGCTCGTGTTTGAACCCTTGCTCATGTTTGAACCCTTGCTCATGCTTACTTATATGAACATCTAAATAATCCACACATTCAAAACTAACTTGTGAGTAAACTGAAAGAACTTGGTAGTATGATTAATATACTTGATGAATTCTTCTAATTTCTCCAAGCTGCCCATCCAAAAAATGCACATATCATCCAAAAACCTGGTATATAGCACCCAGTATTGGATGCATGGACAGTTATGAATTAATTTCTTTTCCCAAGTAGATACTACCATGTCCGCAAATATGGGGGCACAATTAGCCCCCATTGCCACTCCAGTTTCCTGCTTAAAAAATTCACCTTCAAAAAACAAAAATTTTTTTTTCAAAACTAACTCGGCAATTTCCAAACACACATAGATCTCATTTTCAGTTATTCCAGGTCTAGTTCTTAAGGCCTCTTCCATCCAAGCAAGACCTATACAATAACAACTAGACCAGCCTGGAGGTAAATGAGGATAAGCTTGATTTCCATAAATGTAGTAATATTCATGGAATGCTGCCATGCCTTGACCTCCAACCCCATCATAAACATTCCAGGTGAAATTTTAAGCACTATTTTCAACAAAAAGTGTTCCATTTTATGATAGCAGACATGTCCTTTAACAGTCATTGATAGCTGAAGTGGCATTACTGTAAAGGTGATAGAAACACGTTTATTCTTTCAATTTTTAACAAGAAAATTAGACAAAATGCAGTATGAAGCTTTGACGTAGTCACTGAGATAGGAATCAATGGAATATCCCAATCATGTGCAGTAGGCATATGCACACAAATTCAGCATTTGCTAGCATTGAGGGTCTATGCATAGCTTTGCAAGGCAGTAGAAAATGTATTAAATCTCAGATGTGATTCAGGTACTCTTGACTCAATTTTAATCAAACACTCATCTCTACTTTAGCAATACATGAATACCTATAAAGAAATGATTCAGTACTTACAGTTTCAATAGTTGCAGATGATGATGATGATGCGCTAACAGTTCTGGATGATAAAAGCAAGCAAAATAAAATGATGATAAAAATCATAGTAACTGTCCCAGTGATAGACCCATAAGAAAAAAAAGCATGTTGGGGTTGGAGAGCATTTTGAAGAAACTGCGTACAAGGATGTTAAGTTGATTATACACAGTTCACATGAAATCAATCACCAAACAGTTATAAACAAAAAGCTTTAATTGCAGATGACTTCACAACTGAATTTCATTTGGATAAAACAATGTCTATGTCAGTGTCTAAAAGGCATGATCTGCAATGTTGGATTCAGAAGCAAGAAAAAATGCTGTCGATGTTGAAGAACCACTTGAGTTTATTCAGACCATGATGAAGTAGATGAGTTACATGATTTAACTTGTTGATCTGGCAAAAAAGGTAACAGTTACATTCAGTTTCAGATTCGATCTCGATGGTGGATGCAGCATTTACTTGGATGACAAACAGTTCACAGTTGGTTCTGAATTTCGTTTGGATAGCAAAACATCAGTGGCTGTCATTTTCAGTTGCAGTGATGTCTGTTTTTTTCATCTGGTTCTGCTGGTGATAGGTTCTGTTGTTTATGTGGTATGATGTCAATGGGCTCACGACTGTACTCATCACAAGGGAGGGTCTTTTTGACATGCAACACATGGATCCAGGTGGGTGGAGTGTATTTTAATGTAGAGAAAGTCTCTGAGTTGTAGGCCATGATGTCATGACTGTCCTGCTTTATAGATCATTGGACTGCATGTAGGACAGTGACGTGGTATTTTTACAAAACAGAGCAAAGAGATCTGCAATGCAAAATTAAGGGCTTATCAACATTTTGCAATTCTAAATTCTCGGGGAGGGGCATAGCAGGCATTTTCATGGGTTTGTCAATGAAGCTTTCATGAGGAGACAGTTTTCTAATAGCACTAACTGCACTTCTCATACTTAATAAAGCTAAGTGCAAAGCTTCTGGCCACGTGAGATCAATTTCCTCACAAACTTTAGTTAATCTTGTTTTCAGAATCTCAGCTCTTCTCACTGTTCCTGAGACTTGTTGTCTATAGGGGCAATAAAATTGCCATTTCACATTCAGGGTTTTACAAATCTGCTGAATTATTTGGCTAGTAAATAATAAGTGCCCTGATCTGATTGAATACTACAAGGAACACCAATTCTAGGAATCAATTTAGTTAAGAATTTTTAGCTACTGTTCTAGCATCATTTTATAGATAAGAATACATCTCTATGCATCCAGAAAAAAATGTTGGATACAACTAATACATAACTAAATTTCTGCACTGAGGAAGTTCAATAAAATTTCCACTGTAAACAGCAAACTAGTCCCCAAGGCTTTTTCAATGACTGAATAGGTGCAACGACTGATTTAGACACATTATGAGCAAAACAATCTTTCACAAGACCCAGTTCAGCAGAGAATATTAACCTCCTTTATTGCAAAGAGAAACGCATACATGAGAGATTAGGAAATCGAGGTCTGGTTTCCTCTAACAACAAAATTATATAAATGTTAGACCCTTTTTGATTAAAAGCAGCATTATTGTAACAATTTCAGAACAACCACTGACCGATTAAAATGAACACTACAGCATTAATTTTCCTGGCTCTTTGTAAATTTTCCATATTAGGCATGAGTTCCAAATTGCATAATCAAATTTTCTACAAGAGCAGAACTTTCTACATTTCTGCCATGCTGGCAGTTTCTAACATTAGGCAGAAAGTAAATCAGATGAATACTAAAAAGCACTCAGGAAACCATCTTGTAATGAAAGCATATTAGAAATGGAATACACACAATAACATTTTTCCTTCTCTGTGTGCCTCCCCTTCACATTGTATACCATAAGAAAGAAAGATTTGATTGAGTTTCATGTTGACTAAAAAACACAGAGGACTTACAGGTATTGGTGAACTGAAATAGAACTATATACCTGTGGATGTAAGTGGAGACTCTCTGGATCCTGTCCCAACATCTAGCACTACACTGTGTGACTCTGAGGAGATGGTACCCTCTTTAACAGTGGCCAGGGACTCCTCCATCTTTGTAAGAGGTGTTTCACTAGACATCCCCCCCCCCCACCTGTTGCCCTATGCTCTTGTGCCCATTCTTGATACAGAGACCCACCCCCTCATTTCTTCAAGTGAAGGAAAAATAAGGACATCGGCTTTCACTGTAGCAAGCTGACTGGTGTATTTGTATGAATAGGCTACCTACAGAATCCATATCGCCCTCAGTTCTTCAGCAAAAAGCAAAAAAGAAAAAAAAAAGGACTCTGGCTTTCACAATAAGCCAGTTGGGACATCAACCTCAGAGAAAAAAAAGACCTCCTCCACCCTTTTTTAATGCAGAAACTGAACTTCTCAATTGCGCTTCCTAACAGTAGTTCTGCCTGTGTGTTGTTGTCCTATTCATTTGGGAGGAAAGTATAATTTCCTAATTAACCGTTTAGGCATAGAGCCAATGTAGAAATGTTGCCTGAATAACATACACTGGCATTGCCGATCATCATGTTTCACACCTTAAACTAAACTTAAATTTAAATACTAGAATGCCTATATTTTTTTTTTAGTTGCCATCCATCATGCAAGTGAGTCGCTCATTAATGCCCTCTGTTGCATAGAAGATGGTACACATGAGACCTGATTTGGGTATCAGTCCTCTGCCATTTTTCCCTGAGATTCTTCAAGGTGAGACATCGTGAGTGGAACGCATAAGGTGGTGTGTGGAGGAGAAAAAAATATTTCTGCATCTGCTCCATCAGGATTACAAGCACTGGCTCCTGTAAGAGAACTGTGAAGGGCCTCAGTATAAGGCTGAAGCCTGGAATACTTTTGGCCAGGATGTAACCTGTGCATCCGGCATCCCACCATGGAAAAACAATACTGCCATTATTATAATGACATAAGGCATCACAATCCTGACCACCTTGGTTGATGGAGGCCAAAGTAATACAGCAGGCACCACCTATGCACTGTAAATATACCTTATTTCAGCTACACATTTAAAGTTGCACTACATGCCAGCCATAGATAATATGCAGTGATCTTTATACATCCATAGACCCTGAAGAGGTGGAAAGGAATAGGCCAATGCCGAGGAGCAGACTGCAGCACTTCAAGGATCGCTAGGGTGAGCATGCTTGCTACATTGTGTCTTGTGCAGGGATTCAGTCAAAAATGTATAATTTTCATACCCCAGTGCCACTTCTGTCTTTACTGCTAGAGCTCAAATGTAGCACTATGACTGTTCAATGTTATTGATGCTCTTATGCATGCACCCTGCTGTTTAGGTGGGCAAGTTGATAAGGTTACTAAGGTTCTGTTCTCACACTCCCTGTGAGTTTAATACTCCAACCTACTGTTGTGGTGTCCTGAAAAATATTTAAGGCTTGTTTATCTGCCTCATTAATACAACTGCAGCATTACCTGGGCCAAATATTTCAGGTCAGCATTTTTAGTTGATTTGACATGGTTCAATATAAAATACCAGTTTTATCCATTATTTATCACCCGTGAGTGAGATATCTATGTGTAAGTCCTTTGTATATGTACACTAGTCATAGATATCAGTACTGCATCTCTGACTAGAGGCACTTGTTGTTTTATCTGAATAGCTCATCATATTTGTTGTCTATCTAGCAAACTGCATGCAATTATACCACTGTTGATTTAGATCCAACATGCATTTATAGATACTAACAGGCTTGTTAAATTCATGGGTATTATTTGGTCCAGCAACTATATTATTTATAACTGTATCAATTTCAGCAGAGTAAGAACTTCAGTTTTTCACTTTATTTGCATTTCCTTCATCGCTATCCCCCCTCTCTCTCTCTCTCTCTCTCTCTTACATGCACTTGTTTTGATTATCACTTTGTTTCTAGCCATTTGTTTTACTATTATATGTAACAGCACAATGACCTGCACCTATCTCAACAACAGTATCTGTTGACCTCCTCCCCACTGCTGACACCACCACCATCACCACCACCAAATGTGCCCAGCACATCTGAATCTCAGCCTGCCACAGTTGCCTCCAAAACTCCTGCCCTTCCTGTAGCTCTACATCAGGGATTGGTACATTTGTACTCACCAGTAGCAGCACAAGTGGAGGTGATGCCTTTGTCACCCATCAGCAGCTACCAGAGATTGTGGGGGATATCATAGATAGGAGGTTGGATGGCCAACTTGTCCAAATGCAGAACCTGCTGTGGTGACTCATTGAGTTGCATCCCTGCTCAGTACTGGATCCACCATCTGAGCTAAGGCCCACTGGGGACAGTAACTAGAGTGATAACTAATTTCCCACTGGGTCTCAGCTGGCAGAAACTGCAGCTGTCAACACCCAATCTCATCCTTCAACCTGGTGTTTCTTCCATTTTTTGTCCATGCCCACCCCTGTTGGTCATTTAATCCTGCATTCATCATTGTCTTGACTCTAATTGTCTGATATTGTGTTCCCTCTCACTTGTGTTTCCTCACACCCTGTCAGTCATGTCTGTCTTCCCCTGCAACCTGACCATACCTCTCAACCTCTTAGTGCAAGAACACTGGACAAAGCCTGAGAAAATGGGTGGACAAAGGCCCAAAAATAGGGACAGATTTTAAATATTGCTCTTAGAAGCTTTGAAAGTTGCTAGAGTAACAGGATCTGTGTTAACATACATTTTCTGAAGGATTTGAAGTCTGAAACTCAAATCTATGTCATTATTTAGTGACTTCAGTCATCAGACCATCCCAGTGGTTTGTCAGAAAACCATACATTTTATGAGGAACAGATCAAAAATATAAGCCAAAAATCTGGGCATTCTGCAAAAATCTGGACAGTTGAGAGGTATGAACCTGACATAGCACTCATCTCTCTCTTACTTCCTTTACTCTTTTCTCCAGCTTACCCTTCTCTTCATAAAAATAAACACACACACACAGATGCACACACACACACGCACACACGCACACACGCACACACACACACACACACACACACACACACACACACACACACACACACACACACACACACACACACGCACGCACACACACACACACACACACACACACACACACACACACACAGACGCACACACACACACACACCTTAGGCATACTTTTCTTACTTACTTCCACAGCAAATTTCTTGCCATATATGTATCTCTAAGTTACAAAAATTGACACGCACACAAGCACTACCAGCAGTACATGTGGTTTTGTGCTTACTGCCCTAGAGACTTGTGCTTTCTCAACATTACTAGAGCTGGTCTCCCCACAGATCCCTACTTTGGCCAATAGAAGGAGCAATTCTTAATCTCCAGGAAGGTCTCTTTATGTTGTTCAGATATTGCACTGTATATTCGACAATAAAACATTTAAAAAAAGATCAGCTCCACTCTGTGGACATCTAACAGCTCTGGAAGTAAGACCAAAAGGATCCACATCTACCTGTTGCTTATTCCTGTCTATACAGAATTATATTGTTATTATTTTCAATACTTTATTAATGAAGGTGTCTGTCTTCTGCTTGGTTTGGTTTCTTACTTTATGCAGACTATATTTCTGCTGAATATTTATCTTGATTTTCATTTACTTCCAATTTCTAACTTATTTTGTGTACAAAATTAAACAATTACTCATCCAGGAGTGTTTATCCTAGTTTCTGTTACCTTTTTGATACCCACATTGCTCACAAGTCAGTTCTGCTTTCGCTTCTTGTTGGTCACGCTGAAATGTGTTCCAGATGTTTTTGTGCTTTACTTGGACAGAGAAACACAGAAAAATGCATGATATGGGTCTTACCTTTCAGATTAGTATTTTACTTCTTAAGCATAGCATGCATTCATGCATTAAATTTAAGTCGTTTTAACATCTCTCATTCTTTTTTAGTGCTGGAAGATTGCTACATACCAGAAAAACGTTATGTCAGAGAATATTATCTAAGACTACATAACAATACAGTAAGCAAATGAAGTACATTAACTTACCATAACAGTAGAAGTTTGAATAGATCATTGTTGCAGTACCCTTTAGCTATATGGAAAGTATTCTACCAAGGATATCAGATATCCAGTCAGTATTCAAAAGTTTTGGGTGCCTTCTTCACTCACTGTGCGTCTACTCAAGTAATTGAGGGTACTAGTATAAAAAGGACACACAAAAACCAAAATACAGAGCCTTCTTGTTGTAGCCTAATGCTCTGAAAAGTATGTGAAGTAATAAAATGTCAGGTTAGAAAAAAAAGAATGACAGGGTCCTCATCCCAGCCAGAGGAAGATAGGAAAATAAAACGGAAATAGAGAGAGTGTGTTAATACTGCAACAGTGATCTTTTCAAACATCTACTATTATGGTAAGTTAACTTACACAACTGCACTATGTTCACCATTACATCACTGTTACAGTAGCCTTTAGCTATATGGGACAATTGCCAAAGCTTAGGAAGCAGGTGTGGAGGCAGTAGGACCAGAGTCCAGAAGACCCTGGAGAATAGCTCTAGCAAAATATGTTCTGGCTCAAGAAAACAAATCAGTGTTATAGTGCATAGTGAAAGTGCATACTGGTGACCAAGTAGCTGCCTCCTGAGTAGCTCAAGTCCACTCCCTTTCCAAAAGGCACCAGAAGTAACCATGGCTATGGTCGAGTGAGCCTTGACATTCTGAGGGGGCTTTTTTCCGTGATGGAAATAACATAATTTAATAGCTTGAGACAGTCACCTAGAAAGAGTGTGCTTAGAAACTGTCTGTTATTGTTTACTTTCCACCAAAGGAAATAAAAAGGTGGCCTGACATTCTGAAATCTTCCATATTATCTAGGTAAAATCTGAGTTGATTTTGGACATCTAAGGTGTGCTGAATTCTCTCTCTCCTCTGTTTTTGAGTTTAGGGAAGAACACAGGGAGATGAATAGAGTGGGTCAAATGAAATTAAGAAACAGCTATCGGCATGAAGCATCTTTTGGTTCAAAGACTTATCATGTCCTTATGAAAAATCAAAAAGGGTTGAAAAGAATGAAGGCCTGCAACTCAAATACTCATCTAGCTGAAATCAATGCAATAAATAAAGCAGTATTCTGAGTAGGAAATTTCTGTGAAGAGGAGACTGACGAAATAGTTAGCTTACCCAACTCAAAATTAAGATCCCAAGCTGGTGCCACCTGTTTTCTAGGTAGTCTATATGTAAAACCCTTTTTCTCTAAAACTGTTTCACTTGGAATAAAGAGGAATGGGGGATCTAATGGCAGACAAGCAGAAATAAGTGTGCACTTTAATACATGTGTAAGACAGGCTTGACTTAAACAATTCACACAGGTACTGGAGAACCATCAGGCATGCCTGCATAGAATGGACCCTGGTCTGTTTCATGATACCAACTAAAAAATATCTTTCATTTGGCTAAATATGAAGGTTTTCAAGCCCCTTTTAATACCCATTGTATGTGCTCACTACTCTGAAAAAGGTGTCTAAATGGGATCAAAAGCCTATCGTTCATACATTCAAGCAGAGGATGAGAATACTGGGGTAGATGAGAGATCCATTAATCAGGTCATCATTTCTTTGAGGTTTATGTGCTTGTGCTTGACATGAGGCTTCACATGCCCAGGACATTAAAACCTTGAGAAACTGATCGCTATGCAAATCTGAGCCATTCATTGTGATTGGTGGAGAAACAATGGGGGACAAAAGAGGGAGACCTGGATTTTGATAGACTTGATAGGTTCTCCAAAACAGTTCCTTTTTATGACTTCTAGGACTGGATTAGATTTGTAGATTTGTAGGTTTTCCAAGACTACTGAATTTCATGACCATTCTTGTCTTGCCAGTACCCTCTTTCAGGCAGCACCTTCTTTCTCCAACAGGATCATACCAATCATCCTGGTGTAAATTTGTGGATACCCATCCAGTCGTCTGATTTATGTTTAAAGGAAGATAGTGAGTTGCACTGCTTAATATGCAGAGGAAGTTTATTTAAGAAGTTTGAGAGGTGCTGGGTTATAAAGCTATCCCTCCATCATATTTTATTCAGCTGTTGGTGAAGATTTAGGTCCCTATTTCTAGTATTGGTGGAGATATTGGATTTGGGGAGAAAAAAAGAGGTCTGGGACAATCAGGTCTCTAATGACACAGTTAGAGAAACAGACCTCACCTCTAAAACATGTATATGACACTGAATAAAGTGAAAGAGCTTTCAGTCTCTCTTGGTAACTCAGGGACTCTAGGCCTGTATTCTTTTTTTGTTCTGAACCTTTCGGAAGAATGGAGGAAGTTGGTGATGAGTCCATAAAAATTGAGAAACCACTGAACTCATGAGGAGTCTGGCTGAAATAATAATGATGATGGAAGAAGGGGGGAAAAGTGTCTGCAAGAGTAACATTTTAAACTTTGATACAAGGAAAAGGAACTTAGAACTAAAATGTCTAAAATTGGTTTCTAGGTGCCCAGTTCTTGGGTACTAGAAAAATAATTGAATAGAAAGCCTTTTTTTCCTTTTCAGAAGGAGAAACAGGGTCTATTACTCATTGTGGCAACATATCTGATGGGATTTGTTAACACTTATCAGTTTAGTCCATTAAGGGCAGAGGAATCCCAGACTGAAGTGGAAGAGATGCCCATGAAATTGTGTAGTTATATTGAATTCCTTTCAGTGCCTAAATATCTGAAGTTACCTATCTCCAAATATGTAAAGAGGTGGAAATATTGCCTGCAGGCTGAGGGGGTTGGAGGTCCAAAGACAGTCATGTATCATCATTCCTATGAAAGGAGGTTTTTTTTTACCCATTCACATTATTTTTTCTGTCCAAAAGCCATTTTTCTTGAATTGCTGTTTTGAAGATTTCTGTTATGAAAGTTTTGAAGGGTTTACAAAAGAAAAGTCCATTGCTAGAATATAATTATTTTGGTATTTAGGGACAGGGAATAGATAGCACTGCTGGACCCTGTGCATCCATTTTTCTCTCTCCTATGACTTCTTCAGTGCCTCAGTTAAGGAATTTCCAAAAAGTAACCCTTCTCCAGAGGAACATTTGAAATATGAGTCTTAACATCATCAGGAAATTTCTGCAGTCTGACCCAGGCATTAATCCACATCACAGCCCCTGAAGTAGTACCTCTGGATCCAGCATCCACTGCATCATGTGCACATATTATAGAGTGCTTGGTAACTTGGAAGCTAAAGCTGATCATATTTAATAAACTGGATTTAGTGTCTGAAGCAGTAAGACTAGCAATTCATTGTTGTATGTCAACAAAGATAGAGAGCAAATACTTTGGTATGTGAGTCTGACAATTAAATACTGTAAAACCTAATGCAGAACACTCTTAAACCGTCTTCTTATACTTACTATGGTCCATGCTATCTTCTTCATTTTGGACAAGGTTAAATGAAGAAAAAAGTTTTGAAGGACTGTCTCTGTCTAGAAATGTAACAGCCAGGATCAGCATTGGGGTTTCTGAAAAGGTACTTATGAGAATCTGGTATTACATGGTCTGTCTGGTTTCCATGGAGCTGTGGTTGTGCATCAGGACAAGAAGAAGCAGCATTAAAAACATCCTCCAAAGTCCCCAAAACTAGAGGACTAGCTAAAGGCTTTGGGGAATCCATAGTGAGCAACTCATGGTATTTGTTTTTGGAGACTCAGAAAATTCCATTCCCACCCACTTAAAGAACTCTTTCTTCCTAGAAATGATGTCAGAGAAAGATCTTTCTTCATTAGGAGAATTGAGGGCAGAATATCCCTTCTTCTTTAAATCCACTGCAGAGGAAGAAAGCAATCTTATCTTTTGCCTGGGTAGGAAATGGAGTGGAAGCCTGGAAAGATTGAATTGCCTTAAAAAGCCCCTGGGCAAATTTAGTCTTCCTGGGAGTCATTCTAACTGGAGGGTGTAGAAGACAGAGACAGATGCTTAGTTTTCTGAGACTTTCTTTTAAGGGTTTCCAGTTTGATTGTTTTAGGATGAAAATCAGATATACAGACCTCCATCAATGGCCTGGCAACTTCCCCTTTGCTGGGATTTGATAGACTCCTCCATCCCCCTCAATAAGAGAAAAATTAGGTTCTCTCATCTTGGCTAAGGATGCTTGAAGTCCGGTCTGACTGGACATGCACTGTTCCTGGGTCTTATTGCCTTCCTATGGAGCATAATCTGAAAAAGCCTACAAATTGAAGTAAAAGTCACAAAGGTTAAATGGCTTACAAACCCCAGTCTGTTCAGAACAACAAGATGCAAATCTCCAGAAAATGCTGTGTAATGGATAGGACCATTAAAAAAACCTCTTTAATAAAAATTAAAAATTATTAAACTCTTATTTTAAGTCATTTTTATTAAAGAAGATTTTTTAACCTCTTTAATAAAAATTAAAAATTTTTAAAATCGTATTTTAAATATTTTTTATTAAAGACTTTTTTTTAACGGTGCAATGGATAGGACCATTAAAAAAACCTCTTTAATAAAAATTAAAAATTATTAAACTCTTATTTTAAATTTTTATTAAAGAGATTTTTTGACCTATTTAATGAAAATTAAAAAAAAATGAAATAAACAAATGCAGTATTCATCTGCCCAAATACTTTGGCAGGGTGACAACCTTGGATGCATCAGCAGGGTTGCAGCTGATGGTAAATGGGGGGGGGGGATCTACCAAAGTTCCCTTTCAGATGTGTAAGTACTATGAGACCTTTAAACATTTGTGCATGGAGGCTCCTGATTTGTGGAGGAACTGTGCCCCTACACTCCTGAGGATTATATTTACCAACTCTGCAATCACTATACCTTGGAATAGGAAACCAGAATGGCACACAATGACTTAACATGCATTTCACTTCTAGGTCTGTATTTCTGAGAATCAGAGGTACATTCCATGGAATTTCACCATCTGAAAGGTAGATATGGGAAGAAAAACAAACAGAAGTACTCACTCCTGCTGATTCTGTTTATATTGGTGATAGTGATGTTGATAATGTGAATTATGAAGATCTAAGAAGGCTGGATATGAGGTTCAATCATTCATTTATATTCAGACCACAGTACACTATTGCTAAAGAATGCAGAAGTACAGCTTCTCAGGGAAGTTCAGTTATTTAAAGATTCAGTAACGGATTCATGATTGGAATATTCAAGGGGTTACATCACTGGCAGCACCAGTGTTAAAGATGGGAGCAAAAGGGAGGAGATCATTCTAAAAAGGACAAGATGAGGCATTTGAGGTGAATATTTTCCCTATACTGGAGAAAAAATGGAAATATGAGGAAGATTGTTATGGCAATGGAGGCAGGCTAAGATAAGTGAAAAGGTAGGGTAGGTTCACTGATGAGCAAAGTGAGGTGGTTAGGATGATAGTTGTTTCCCACCTGATATTTTTTTTTTGCATTATCTGCCACTTTCCCCAAACTGTAATCAGTTTTAGGCATATAAAAATATGTGTGACAGGGATGCATGATACAGGAGGGATGAAGGTACAAAGAAAGGCTTTAGAGGGGGGAAATTTCTAGGTCTGGAAGGAAGTGAAGGTGAAGGATATTTGCATGCATGAAAGCAGAAGAGTTTGATTTCTGATGAGGTGAGAGATCTGTTGGGACTGAGGAGTGGGGACTGGCTGCCATAAAAGGGTATAAAATAAGTGGTGAGGGTAAAGGGCAGTGAGGAAAATGTTGATGGAGCAAGAATATGAGGATTATTGAGGAGATTGTGGGTTACTGAGGGTTAAGTAAACTAATAAAGATATGGGTGAGGAGGAGAAGAACAAGTGGGAGGAAGGAGAAATGTGAGAAGCACTATGTAAATGTGTACTGATCGCAGAAGGCTTGGTCCAATATTTGGCCACCAGATGTTTGTCCTGTATTGACAGTACATTACTCGGGTTAAATTGTCTAAGCAATGAATGGGGGGTAGGTTTTGGAGGTGTTGGAATGAAGAAGCTGACCAAAATTACATGTTATAGGGGTGTAGGGAGTCAAAGGGGCTGTATTTTCAGGTCTGAGTAATAGAGGAAGTAGAAGGAAGGAAGATGTTCTGAGCATGGCATTTAGGAATCTTTGTGGCTAGAAGTGAGAGTGAATAATGGCTTAGGGAGAATAAGATTGTGCTGGTGGTGACAGTATGATGAGTTAGAATTCAAATAGCTAAGCACTGGAAAGGCAGAGAGGAGATGACAATTATGAAGCAGAGCATTTTGGAATGACTATTGAGGGTGTAAGGAGAGCAGGATGATGGGGAGCATTGAGGGTGACAGGTGAAGCAGGATATACACAATAGGTGGTCTGAGAGTAAAGGAGGAGGAAGAAGGAGGGACAGTATGAGAGGTAGGGAGATTAGATAATCTTGCCTGCCCAGGAACCATTCACAGATAGGAACAAAAGAGTATAAAACTTAGCTGGAAGAGCAGGACAGCAAAGCATTAGGAATGCACATGTTAATAAAGTGGCTGAGCTGTGTATGATGGAACATGCTGAAGAATTCTCAACGAAAGATTTATTACAGCCTGTTTATTATAACCTTTTGTTTTTAATATACATTTGGTTTTAGTAACAGCTTATCCATTTCACTTTTTTTTTATTGTTCGTGTACTGATGGGTACAGACATTACCTGTGATTGTGACCAAATCATTGACTATACTGCAAAGTACCTGTTCACCTTCCTTCTTGAAAATGGCAGTGATAGTAACATTTCACAAATCCTCTGAAATGGTCTTATATTCATAAAATTACACAGTGAGTTTTTAATTGTTTATTAATTTATACCACTGACAATACCTCAGCAGCCCAGCAGTTAGTGTTGCACCTTCAGTTCATCTTTCAGATGTAGTGCCTCCTATAAAACTCTGCATGTCCTTTCTGTGCTTATATGGGTATTTCTGGTGATTTAATTTTATTCCCACATTACAAAGACATGCCATAGGTGAATTGGCAATCATCCATTTTGCTGCAGGTGTGTGTATCATTTGTGTCAGTCTATCTCTTTATCCATCCAAGTGTGTACATATCTGTGTTTTTGTGTCTGTATAGCTGTCCATCTGATTGTGTATGTGCGTATGTTTGTGTGTGTGTGTGTGTGTGTGTGTGTGTGTGTGTGTGTGTGTGTGTGTGTGTGTGTGTGTGTGTGTGTGTGTGTGTCTATATGTCTGTCCATCCCAGTGCATATATGTGTGTGTGTGTGTATGTGTGTGTGTGTGTGTGTGTGTGTGTGTGTGTGTGTGTGTGTGTGTGTGTGTGTGTGTGTGTGTGTGTGTGTGTAAATGCATGCATCCTGGAATTATGCTGGAGTCATGTCAAGGATTAATTTTCTTCTCCTCGTGCCTGCTGAGTGCAGGGATATGCTGCATTTTCCCATGTTCCAAAAATGGATTAATTGGGTAAGTAGAGAATAAATGAATTCTTACTGAAGTCATAGGCTGTTCCTTTCACCCTTTACCACCATGACCCAAGTCAAAGGTGGCTTACTATAAAATTTTTAAAACTGCACTTTTTACATAAATGGTGCAAAATAGCAAATTTACATTATACACAAAGTGTACATCACATACAATAAAGCAGCAGGCCAGTAAGTTTCAATATTTGATATGTCTGTCTTTGAATATATATTTTAATAATTCAGCTGGTGTGCCAAAAAGGGTTTTGGTCTAGAGTTAACAAACGTTTTTAATGGACCAGGCTGTGCTTGAGTAAATATTGATCTAGAGACGTTGTATTTTACTATCCTATAGATAATATATATACCTAACTCCCTACTTCTTTACTCAGTAATTATGTAAAACAGCAAAACTAATGGAAGGAAAAAAGCCCAAAGTCAAAGTTCTTTTTCTAAATATTATTCTAACTCACTTAAATAGTTAATAGAATAATAGGTTTTACTTCAACATGCATTTTCCAAACAATAAGAATTATGAAACTCTAATGTCTGATATTGACTGAGAGTAGTTTATACATCAGATTCAAAAATTTAATGAGGGACAGGGCAAAAATATATATTAAAACCAGGGACATTCTGCAGAATGAGAGTCTGCTGAGATGTATAAATATATGTATAATGTTAGTGTGTTTAATAATTTATATGCAGCTCTATTACCTGTTGTGACAAAAGAGGGTACCTCCAGCACAGCTAGCTGGAATTTTGTAAACAATTGTATGTTATTTGTGAATATCAAACTAATATATATATAAGATGCTTGTGGTACAAATGTATTAGAACTGTACGTCATGTGTATATCAAACTGCTCTGTACAGACATTTGTGTTGAAAAGGTATTTGTAAAGTGCTTGTGTTTAGAATGTATCCACAGTGTGCCCTACTGGAAGAGAACAGAAATGTACATGTACTATTGTAACTGTTTAAATGTAAGTTTTAAGAGAGGAAACTGGGTAGTTATCAGTCCAGCAAACTTTAGAAAAATATCTGAATTAAATGACTTTATAGGCTAGGCCATAAAGATGCTTATATGCAGCTAGACACAAAGTCTGTACTAGGAACTTTCTGCATTGTCTTTGGGGTGAACTAATTGCTACATTGGAAGCATGAAGGAATGCAATTCTTTTATGACTTTCAGCACCTGCCAAAGATCTCAGCAAAAGCCCTTGTGTATGTATCCAACAAAAACCTTACTCCGGTTAAAGGTAAAACACAGAAGGTGGTTCACGTAGCTTGAACAGCGACACAACCAGCAAGTCTATTGGACTCAGTAAATTACCAGCTTGGGCCACGTAACTAAAACAAAGTAGTAAAACACACAATTCCACATCCGATAATGCTCTCTCCAGTCCGTGCATACACCACAAACGCCAAAGGTTACGAATCTTCTTTTTTGAGAATCTTCTTTATTATAACAACTTAAAAACACCGTAGACTGAAAACAATAAAACTGAAAACAACTTCACCAGTTTAGCGCTTTCATCTGCCAAGCGCAGACTTCTTCAGAACTGGTGAATAAAAAACAATTTCCCTTATTTATTTAACTTTTGGCGCCATTTCTGTGATTGTCTTAAAGCAGTATGCAGTCTTCTGAATGTTGAGCAGTATATATATAAAATATATCTAACTTTTCTTTAACCTTTCTAATTACTTACATTACTTAGTTATGATAAATGGGATAAGGCAATGAAACAATATCCTAAGTAATGACACAATGTCATAACAATGAATATAATACAATTGATGTACTTTCTCACTTAAAGAACGATACCATGAATGCATAAGATATATAATATATAAATTCCAATACATATAGATTCCAATACATATATTATAAAATACACATTATAATTGTATGACGTAATAGTATTAATATGCAAGAATAATTGATAATCAATAAATATTATAAATATTATAAATATTGTAAATAATATAAATTAATTAATAAATATTTAAAAATTGCTTAAAAATTACTAAAAATTTTTTTAAAAACGGCATTAGATGGTTGAAATAAATGAAAGTACATTGTTATGACTTAAAATTAAATTAAATTAAATTATGCATCCAGTACCAAAAAAGGTTTAATGCTGATGTATTCATTAATACCTGGACTCCTGGTTGAATCAGTGAGCATCTGCCATTTACTTTCCTTACAGGCTAATCTAGTTTTCCAGTCACCTTCATAAATATTTCCTAGTTCTTGGTCTATAACATAAAATAAAAAGATATGATTGTCCCCATTTTCCTTAATATGTCGGTAAAGGGCATTTTTGCAGTCTTTCTTCTTAATTCTGTAGTAATGTTCGTAAATCCGTTTCTTTAATTGTCTTTCCGTTTTGCCTATATAATAGGCCGAACATATCTGACAACAAGCTAAATACACTATTTGTTTGCTAGAACAGTGTCCTCCTATACTTCTAATAATTGTCCTGTTTACATCACCCAATCGGATATGCGTACCAGTGTAAATGTATTTACACTGGTTGCATCTTCCACATTTCTTTGTTGCCATCTTCTCCTGTTGTTTTGCTATTTTCTTATATTTCGTTCCTTCTAACAACCTTTTTATGTTCGGACCTGTTTTATACACTATTCTGGGTGCAGTCCCCAAGACTTCTCTATGTGTATCCACTACAGTGATGATGTCCCAATATTTACTAATAATTTCCTTTATAGCATTACTGTAGGGTGTATAGGTGATGACACATACTCTACCAATATTTTCCTGAATAATGTTGGTAGTGTTTTTAACCTCTGACACTTTACCCAATAACGACTGATATATACTTTGCCATTTACTACTTACATATTTGGTCGTTTCCTTTATCATTTTGGTAGGATAACCTCTTTTTATAAATAAATCACTAATAAATTCCATTTCTTTATCCAAGATGTCTTTACTAGATGACATTCTAGCCCCCCTAATACATTGTCCCTTTATAATATTTTTAAAAATGTAAGGCGGATGTTCACTGCTGTAAAATAAATAATCATTTGAAAAAGTATTTTTCCGATATACCCTAGATGTAAATCCTTCATTTGTTAAACCAATATAAGTGTCCAGGTAGGCAATACCTTGATTGCTGGTTTCATAAGTAAATGTAAGAAAATTTGTAGTTTTATTTAAATAATCTATAAAATCCTTAACATTTTCTTCATGCCCTTTCCACAACAAGAAAATATCATCCAGAAACCTAACGTAAAATTTTATATGGGGGTAGTATTCACTTTTAATAATAAATTCATCTTCCCAGTCTGACATAACCATATTCGCGAAAATGGGCGCACATGATGCGCCCATAGCTACCCCCTTACACTGTCTGAAATATTCACCCTCAAAGGTTAAAAAATTGTTATCTAAAACTAATTCCATCATACCCATTATTAAATTGATTTTGTCCCAACTAAGATGAGAATATTTTCTTAAACTATTTCCAAACCTTTCGATGCCTTCCTCCTTTGGTATACTTGAAAAAAGGTCACATACGTCAATGGTAACTAATGTTAAGTTATCAGACCATAAATCTGGTGTTAATCTCCTCAAGAAATCCCAAGAATCCTTTATAATAAACGGGATATTTTCATATATATGCTTTGTCCATCTGTCTATCGTCTTGCCTATGTTAAATGTTTTTGATCTGGAACCGGAAATAATAGGTCTGAATGGGGGTCTCTCCACAGACTTGTGCACTTTAGGAATCCCCACTATGTGAGCCATAACTGGAGTTTCTACCTTTATAAATTCGTATATTTCTAGGGTAATTCGATTATCTATTAAATATTCCTCAAGTATCAGATCTATTCTTCTGAAACCTATATTAATTTGGTTAATAGATACTGTTTCATAGTTCCCTGTTTCATACAATATTTTGTATATCTCAGCTTTATAAGATAGACTAGAAAAAATTACCACTCCTCCACCTTTGTCCGGTTTCATAATTCTAATATCTCGATTATTAATAATTTCATTTAAACATATTCTCTCTTCCTTCGTAATATTATCTGCTTGTCTATTCTTTGTCTTTATTACTTGAATTTCTTTGTTAAGACTGTATACCTCTTTGCATACCATTTGCTCAAAAACATTGACTTGGCTGTTATTATTGGGCATATAAGTGCTTTTCCTCTTTAATTCAGTGTGTACGTATTGTTCATTACTTTTATTGTCAAATTGTAGTGCCAAATTAAGCCTTCTACTGAATAATTTGATCTCCTTAATATGGTCCACTAAGCTGAATTTATTAGAAGGTATAAATTTCATTCCTTTGCTAAGTAATGTACAAAACTCCTCCTTGATAAAAATGTCGGTATAGTTAAATACCTTAAAGCCATTATACACCCTAATGGATGGCTTAGTCTCTTGTGTAATGACTAATTCCCTTTTCTCTTCTACGGATCCTTGTTCTTTGTTCTCATTGCCAGTCTTGACTACTAATTGTTTTTTCTGTTCCAATTCACTGTCCTTAACTTTGTCCATGGGTACTGTTGTTATTCTTAATATATCCTGTTCCCCTAATAATGTAGTTACCTGTGACCTAAATGGAATGTGCCTCTGTGTTACTGAATGTTTTTTCTGTTCACTCTTGCCTTGTTCACTCTGCCCGCTGTCCTTAGCTTTTTCCACATGTTCTGTTGTTTTTCTTAATATTTCCTGATCCCCTGATAATAAGGTTTCCTGAAACCGGGATTGAATCTGCCTCCTTGAAAATTTCCATCCCTATTTGCGTCTCCCCATCCACTGTTACCAACATATCTATTCTTAACTTGTAATTTTCTATCCTGTGGCCATATATATACTTTATGCGTTTTGTATAAATCCAAGTCTCGGTCAATCTTTCTACTTTTTCTCTCATGTACCTCCTTGGCTCTACTGTCAGCCAAATGAAATTGTTTGTGATATAATTCACTCCATTTTTCAAATTCCTCATGTCGTAAAATTGATTCGTTAATATTTTCAACTTCATCAACCAACATATTTAATTTGTCATCATTACATTCTATTAACGCTTTCATGTACATATATCCCATTTCATCAAAAAGTTCAGTAAATTTCATCATAGTATTTTCATTATATTCCATCCCCATGGGTAACTTAAAAAATCTTAAACCCTTAGGAACAATTTTAAGTTTAGTGCATTGTGCTAAATAGGCATTGTCCACCTTAGCGTTTTGTATTTGTATTAACTTGTCCCCCAAACTGTAAATAATATTTTTTAATTCTGTACCCTCCCTATTATACCTAGTTTTGTTACCATCAATCACATGCGTTCTATCAAACACATATTCAGAAATTCATCTATAACTATATTACTTGAACATGTATTTTTTGAACGTATATTTTCAAAGCATAAGTTTTTAGATGTACTACCATCACATTTCTTATTCTTAACATCATCACATTTATGTCCATTTATTTCGTACTTATTTTGATTATGATATTTGTTGTAAACAGTACCTTTCATGCTATTGGTCTGAGTACCAGCCATAGCAGAATATGTCTTGTAAGTAGCAGGCTTTTTTTGCCTTGTTCCCCCATATTCGGTTTCAACTCGACTGTGAAAAACACTGAAATCAAAAGTAAAATCCTTTTCCGGTGTTAGAACAATGTCACTGTCCTTGGAACTCATGTCAATAGCACAATTTTGTCCATTCGGAATATCGTTCTCGGTGTCGGCTACCTCCAAACGCTCCTCTCTCATATTTCTGGTTGTAGGCAGTGCCCCTATGCATGAAGAAGTAAGCTTCGTGCTTACTTTAGGCTTGGGAATGTCCAATAACGAATTTACCATCTCCATCAGCTTTTTGACATCTTTTTGCAGGTCGGCTACCTCAGCCCTTAAAATAATCACCTCCTCGCTGTTCGATACAGCTGACGTTTCCACTTCCGCCTCTGCCATAACCGGTATGACGACAAATGAATGAATGAAACTGCGAATAGCAACCAACAAAAACCTTACTCCGGTTAAAGGTAAAACACAGAAGGTGGTTCACGTAGCTTGAACAGCGACACAACCAGCAAGTCTATTGGACTCAGTAAATTACCAGCTTGGGCCACGTAACTAAAACAAAGTAGTAAAACACACAATTCCACATCCGATAATGCTCTCTCCAGTCCGTGCATACACCACAAACGCCAAAGGTTACGAATCTTCTTTTTTGAGAATCTTCTTTATTATAACAACTTAAAAACACCATAGACTGAAAACAATAAAACTGAAAACAACTTCACCAGTTTAGCGCTTTCATCTGCCAAGCGCAGACTTCTTCAGAATTGGTGAATAAAAAACAATTTCCCTTATTTATTTAACTTTTGGCGCCATTTCTGTGATTGTCTTAAAGCAGTATGCAGTCTTCTGAATGTTGAGCAGTATATATATAAAATATATCTAACTTTTCTTTAACCTTTCTAATTACTTACATTACTTAGTTATGATAAATGGGATAAGGCAATGAAACAATATCCTAAGTAATGACACAATGTCATAACAATGAATATAATACAATTGATGTACTTTCTCACTTAAAGAACGATACCATGAATGCATAAGATATATAATATATAAATTCCAATACATATAGATTCCAATACATATATTATAAAATACACATTATAATTGTACGACGTAATAGTATTAATATGCAAGAATAATTGATAATCAATAAATATTATAAATATTATAAATATTGTAAATAATATAAATTAATTGTGAGAGAGAATATGTTTAAATGAAATTATTAATAATCGAGATATTAGAATTATGAAACCGGACAAAGGTGGAGGAGTGGTAATTTTTTCTAGTCTATCTTATAAAGCTGAGATATACAAAATATTGTATGAAACAGGGAACTATGAAACAGTATCTATTAACCAAATTAATATAGGTTTCAGAAGAATAGATCTGATACTTGAGGAATATTTAATAGATAATCGAATTACCCTAGAAATATACGAATTTATAAAGGTAGAAACTCCAGTTATGGCTCACATAGTGGGGATTCCTAAAGTGCACAAGTCTGTGGAGAGACCCCCATTCAGACCTATTATTTCCGGTTCCAGATCAAAAACATTTAACATAGGCAAGACGATAGACAGATGGACAAAGCATATATATGAAAATATCCCGTTTATTATAAAGGATTCTTGGGATTTCTTGAGGAGATTAACACCAGATTTATGGTCTGATAACTTAACATTAGTTACCATTGACGTATGTGACCTTTTTTCAAGTATACCAAAGGAGGAAGGCATCGAAAGGTTTGGAAATAGTTTAAGAAAATATTCTCATCTTAGTTGGGACAAAATCAATTTAATAATGGGTATGATGGAATTAGTTTTAGATAACAATTTTTTAACCTTTGAGGGTGAATATTTCAGACAGTGTAAGGGGTAGCTATGGGCGCATCATGTGCGCCCATTTTCGCGAATATGGTTATGTCAGACTGGGAAGATGAATTTATTATTAAAAGTGAATACTACCCCCATATAAAATTTTACGTTAGGTTTCTGGATGATATTTTCTTGTTGTGGAAAGGGCATGAAGAAAATGTTAAGGATTTTATAGATTATTTAAATAAAACTACAAATTTTCTTACATTTACTTATGAAACCAGCAATCAAGGTATTGCCTACCTGGACACTTATATTGGTTTAACAAATGAAGGATTTACATCTAGGGTATATCGGAAAAATACTTTTTCAAATGATTATTTATTTTACAGCAGTGAACATCCGCCTTACATTTTTAAAAATATTATAAAGGGACAATGTATTAGTGGGGCTAGAATGTCATCTAGTAAAGACATCTTGGATACAGAAATGGAATTTATTAGTGATTTATTTATAAAAAGAGGTTATCCTACCAAAATGATAAAGGAAATGACCAAATATGTAAGTAGTAAATGGCAAAGTATATATCAGTCGTTATTGGGTAAAGTGTCAGAGGTTAAAAACACTACCAACATTATTCAGGAAAATATTGGTAGAGTATGTGTCATCACCTATACACCCTACAGTAATGCTATAAAGGAAATTATTAGTAAATATTGGGACATCATCACTGTAGTGGATACACATAGAGAAGTCTTGGGGACTGCACCCAGAATAGTGTATAAAACAGGTCCGAACATAAAAAGGTTGTTAGAAGGAACGAAATATAAGAAAATAGCAAAACAACAGGAGAAGATGGCAACAAAGAAATGTGGAAGATGCAACCAGTGTAAATACATTTACACTGGTACGCATATCCGATTGGGTGATGTAAACAGGACAATTATTAGAAGTATAGGAGGACACTGTTCTAGCAAACAAATAGTGTATTTAGCTTGTTGTCAGATATGTTCGGCCTATTATATAGGCAAAACGGAAAGACAATTAAAGAAACGGATTTACGAACATTACTACAGAATTAAGAAGAAAGACTGCAAAAATGCCCTTTACCGACATATTAAGGAAAATGGGGACAATCATATCTTTTTATTTTATGTTATAGACCAAGAACTAGGAAATATTTATGAAGGTGACTGGAAAACTAGATTAGCCTGTAAGGAAAGTAAATGGCAGATGCTCACTGATTCAACCAGGAGTCCAGGTATTAATGAATACATCAGCATTAAACCTTTTTTGGTACTGGATGCATAATTTAATTTAATTTAATTTTAAGTCATAACAATGTACTTTCATTTATTTCAACCATCTAATGCCGTTTTTAAAAAAATTTTTAGTAATTTTTAAGCAATTTTAAATATTTATTAATTAATTTATATTATTTACAATATTTATAATATTTACAATATTTATTGATTATCAATTATTCTTGCATATTAATACTATTACGTCATACAATTATAATGTGTATTTTATAATATATGTATTGGAATCTATATGTATTGGAATTTATATATTATATATCTTATGCATTCATGGTATCGTTCTTTAAGTGAGAAAGTACATCAATTGTATTATATTCATTGTTATGACATTGTGTCATTACTTAGGATATTGTTTCATTGCCTTATCCCATTTATCATAACTAAGTAATGTAAGTAATTAGAAAGGTTAAAGAAAAGTTAGATATATTTTATATATATACTGCTCAACATTCAGAAGACTGCATACTGCTTTAAGACAATCACAGAAATGGCGCCAAAAGTTAAATAAATAAGGGAAATTGTTTTTTATTCACCAGTTCTGAAGAAGTCTGCGCTTGGCAGATGAAAGCGCTAAACTGGTGAAGTTGTTTTCAGTTTTATTGTTTTCAGTCTACGGTGTTTTTAAGTTGTTATAATAAAGAAGATTCTCAAAAAAGAAGATTCGTAACCTTTGGCGTTTGTGGTGTATGCACGGACTGGAGAGAGCATTATCGGATGAGGAATTGTGTGTTTTACTACTTTGTTTTAGTTACGTGGCCCAAGCTGGTAATTTACTGAGTCCAATAGACTTGCTGGTTGTGTCGCTGTTCAAGCTACGTGAACCACCTTCTGTGTTTTACCTTTAACCGGAGTAAGGTTTTTGTTGGTTGCTATTCGCAGTTTCATTCCTTGTGTATGTATTTTTACAGGTAGAGGCTAAATATTGCCGGTTTCCAGCAGTGGGAGATTTGCCTGGGAACTAGAAGTCAGATGACAAAAAGTAACGTAATTCTGCAAACTATCCCAGCAGTAATAATTTAGATATTTTTTGAGAAGCCTCTTAGTGAGACAGGGCATTCTGCATTCTGTCTTGGACCTGACAAGAACAAGAACCATTCACCAAATCTGCCTTGCTCTATAGTAAGTAAGTTTCTAGGTAAGAGTACAATTCTCTTAGATTCAGTCAATAATATAGTGAAGCTTAGTTTAGATGCTTTTCTTTATTTGTGTGACCCTGTACTGCAATATTATTTTAAATATTTACTGTAGTTTTGAACTCCGATGTCACTGTGAATATATATATATATATATATATATATATATATATATATATATATATATATATATATATATATATATATATATATATATATACTGAGTATTTTTTTGTTCTTTTATAATTTATTATTAAATATATTTAAACATTTTATTGTGGCTTATCTAGTTATTTAAGTTTTGAGATTACTTGCAAATTTATTTGGTGACAGTGTGTGGGCCACTCCTAATAGCCTTGCCCTTGGTCAAACTACCACTTGTATTAGTATTAATATTAAACAGCAAAATTGGACACCCTTTGTTAAGGGCCCTAAGGTAGCTGATAAGGAGTGACTGGTCACAGTGGTAACTACATAACAGTCTGGGAAGAAGGGAGCATAGCTAGTAAACCTGTGCCAGCCTTTCCCAGGTGTGTGTGTGTGTGTGTGTGTGTGTGTGTGTGTGTGTGTGTGTGTGTGTGCGCGTGTGCGCGTGTGCGCGTGTGTGCGTGTGTGCATGTGAGCGTGTGTGTGTGTGTGTGTGTGTGTGTGTGTGTGTGTGTGTGTGTGTGTGTGTGTGTGTGTGTGTGTGTGTGTGTAAATCAAACCTCAAAGAGTGTGTGTGTGTCAGCTACTTGGGCAGGGACACGAAGCACTGACTGAACTGAGAGAGTGCTGGAGGTATTGGTTTGGTCACTCATTTGAGATCTCAGCTGTATAGCTGTGCCAGTGGGGAGTCTTACTGGGGATCTGGAGAGAGAGGGAGAAACCATCCCCCGACTGACTGTGCTCTCTGTGTGCTCTTAAGGGAAACTGCACTTGATGCAGAGAGCTGCATCTGGAAACAGTGTGTGTGCACCTGTTATCATCCCAGTGAATGTCCCTACCCCCCACCACTGTAAGTGGTGAGGATTGAGGCTCCTTGATTACTGGTCCAGTGGTGGGTCATCACACCTGTAACAACAAAGATTTAATGTTTCAGAGACTACACAAGAATAAATTATAAAATGAAATTGCATTTTCCTAAAACTATCCCTAACTTAGATGCTGTGACTACAGACCTGGAGCAGGTATATGAAGATGATACCATTAATAACTGAGATTTTCTGGCTTTCTACCCTTACATCAAGTGGGTGCCAGAGAGAAGGTTGGAGCCATGAGAGGGACAGCCACACAGCTGTCATGTTAGAATTTAGGGTAATGCAGACTTAAGCTTTGCTTTCATAATTTTATGAATTAAAAATTATTTGATTTAATATTGTATAAAACTTCATTACCTGTGCCGCGGTGGTACGGCGGTAGCGTTGTTACCTCACAGCAAGAGGTTCTCCCATTCGATTCTCGGCTTGGCTTGGGAGTGCCTTCTGTGTGGAGTCTGCATGTCCTCCCCGCAGTTGGCTAGCATTCGAAAGACATGTTCATGTCTTATCTGTTGCACTGTACCTAATCTTTCACAAAAAGTTTCGCTAAGAACAAAGGAGAATACTTGTGCAGTGAACCAGATGGTCACAGTCGTCTCTGATTCTACTTGCGTAGAACCAGGTCCATCAGAAAGGAGTCTCTGTTCATGTCCTTTGCCCCACTTACATTGGGAAAGACAGTAAGAGAGTCTTTCTCACTTAGACTGCAGAACATATAACCACAGTTGCTACAAAGGACTGCAGTTCATGTGACTTTTCCATGGTTTAAAGTGAATTACAACAGAATGCAATTATAACAACTTATCGTGGTCATTAGACCTGTTGCCCCGATAACAGAAAAGTACTGCTTTCTCCTTTGCATAGATATTACACCATATTAACTCTCTTTTCCTTTCCTATGTCCATATTTATTCTTCAGACATCTCCTGATCTTCCTGTTTCTTCTTACTTTGAAGATGTGTTCCATCATGCTGTGATGTAATCTGTGTTAGACCTTCTACATCAAATCCTTCACTTCACAGGCACTCCATAACTTCAACTTCTATTTTTTTAACTTCTGCCTTACTAATCTACTTTTCTACATTCCCTCTTTGTGATATTATTTTTTCAGGGGCGGCCCGTGCTATTGGACTGCCGGACTGCAGCCCACTCAACTGTAAAATAAAACAAATAAAAATAAAAAGAAATGAAAAGAAAAAAAAAATTTTAAATTTGCGGACTTCGCACATGCGCACTAGTCCGGACTGCTGCTGAGAGTCTGGAGCATGCGCAGATTGTCTCAGCAGCGGTCCTGATTGGGAAACATGAGGAACGGAGCTCCCAGAAGTCTATGCAGTTTTAAACTGCATAGAATGTCCTGGAACTTGCTGGGAAAATGCGTCAGGGTCGGACTGCAATGTCAGCAGTCTGGAATTTGCTGCAGTCTCGTCGGGGGAAGATCTCGCGGGCCTTTTTGCGCGCAGGGTCAAGATATCATGGGTCTGGATTTGCGCGGGGTTTGGCACTTGCAGGGATCGGGGTTTGGATTTATTTATGGTGGTTTCACTTGGAGGGATTGGATTTATGGTGGAGAAGGACAAGATCTAGTACAGGTAAGTGGGATGTTGCTGTGTGTGTGTGTGTGTGTGTGTGTGTGTGTGTGTGTGTGTGTGTGTGTGTGTGTGTATGTGTGTGTGTGTGTGTGTGTGTGTGTGTGTGTGTGTGTGTGTGTGTGTGTGTGTGTGTGTGTGTGTGTGTGTGTGCGTGTGTGCGTGTGTGTGTGTATGTGTGTGTGTGTGTGTGTGTGTTTGCAGTGCTTCCCTGAGAGGCTGTGTGTGCGTGTGTGTGTGTTTGATGAATGTATGGGTTCTTTAGGATTGATTTCCTGTGAGGCAGGGCTTATGATACATAATAGGCATTACTTTTACTGTAAGTGAGAAGCTGCAGTGGATTTACACAACCGCTCGCTTTCAGCCGACATCAGAATCTGCTGCCAGGTAGGCAGGCCATGCAGTACAATAAGGAGAAGCAGAGACATGACAATATCAGCCTGTGTGCTTTGCACTTGTGTGATGATGTCGAAGGATGGAGAAACCTGGACAAGAGGCCGTGATAAGATTGCAGCATTTAACGTGTAAAAGTACTCAGTGCAAATCTAGAGTGGGAGAGTGTTACAAGGCATCGTATGCATGAGAGTGGGAGAGTGTTACAAGGCATTGTGTGCATGTGTATAATCCCTTACTACACAGACTATGGAATTGTGGAAGTTTATATATTTATTTGTTTTTATTAGCTGGGAAAGTCAGGCTGGGCAAAAAACAATTTTGTGGGGAGGCTTGGAGAAAAAAAGCTTTTATTATCTCTAGTTCTGCAAAGTATACCTCCAGAAAGGCAAAGAGTAACAACAACATTGCTCGATGGATCTAGGAATCTTACTCTCTACATGGTTGGTGGTAGACACACCATCCCAGTTCTCTTTAAAAAATGAATACATTTGAAATGGTGTCCTTACATGCTCAAGAAATACATACATCATTTTCAGATGCTTACCAATACAATCACCACTACAGTCATAATAAACATTGTTTTTGTAAAAATAATTAGATCTTTAAGTAAACTGTATATAAATGTGTGTTGTAGTTATTGTTTTTTTTACTTTTAGGCATATGTTCTCCTCTTTAAGCCATGTTTTTAAGAGACGTCCAGAAGTGAATGTATTTGGCTACAAAGACCATGGTTGTTATGTTTCTGAGACATGTTCAGAATAGAAAGTATTCAAGTGAGTACAAAGAGTATGGCCAGCTACACAATTAAATGTATAACTAAGAAATACGGGAATAATTATATAGTCGTAAAGTCTGCATGCACCATGAGAATAGCTCGGTACAGAATTGAAACAGAAAGAACTTTAAAATTATCATTGTACTATTCAAAAAGAACAGGTTAGGAAGCTCTTGCAGAACTCTTTTTTTTTTACTGAAACACATTTCTTGCACAGATGGTAAATGAAAAAGCAAAGATGGGTTTGACAATGCAGTGGTAGTCAGTGAGGACTCTTACTTGATGGAAAGTCTGGAAGGCATACCTCTCAACTGTCCAGATTTTTGCCTCCTATTTTTAGTCCAGTCCTCATAAAATTTGTGGTTTTCTGGACAATCACTGAGGATTGAAGTCAGTGAATAATGACTATATTTGAGTTTCAGACTTAATATCCTATAGAAAATGCATGTGGTTTGATGGACAGCATTCAAACCTTTCTCTCTATGGGCAGCTAGCCTGCATATCCACTTCAATTCAGCTTGTTCTGTTGTATTTACCATGCCTGGAAACAAGAGGTATGTTCTCTACCTTCCCTTAAAGTGTGTTCACTGTATTCCTGCTGTCTATTCAGACATCCCTCGATTCTTTCCTTAATGTTCTATTGGTTTTCCATAACAGTGCACACAGTGAGCCACATATATAACATTTTTGGTGTTACAATCACTGTTGCAGTGTATTGTCCAGAGATGGTTGTAGCAGGATGTGATTCATCGATGTCTACATTGGCATCCTACCACACTGACTAGTTCTCTCCAACCCTGCTTAATTACAGGTGTTATCATTGGGTTACCACATTATTCTCTTCGCTGTACATATTGCTATAACGATGGAGTACCTCCTACTAAATCAGCTATTAGATTATCAACAGTTAACATATTCCAATGTCTCTCAACTGATTGTTGAGTCCTTACCAAGGTAAGATAATATATCAGAATAGTGCTTTGGTGGTACTACGCCATTCCTGCAGTGTCCTGAGAAAAATAGTCTAGCTCTATTCTCTCTCTCATCTGCCTATATACTCTATCTATCTCATCTAGTGGCCCTAGTGCTAAGTCCTTCTTTGAGTGTAGATAGTCCTGTATTATAATCCTCTGTTCTAGTAGAAAGCCTTGAGACACGCATAGCTTGTCCTTTGATAATGTTATCGAAGATGGATGGTGCATGCAGATCTGTGAAGATGGTTTGTAACAAGTTTTCCTATAGATTCTAGTGTTAATGCCTCCCGACTTGAAGAATGTTACGCCTAAAAGTCTACAGCTAAAGACCAATCCATGGTGAATTTCAAAAATCCATTTTTGAAATTCACCATGGATTGGTCTTTAGCTAGTATAGACTTTTTAGACGTAACAGTCTTCAAGTCAGGAGAAAGCATAAACACTAGGATCTATAGGAAAACTTGTTACAAACCATCTTTTCTTCACAGATCTAGCATGCACCATCCACATATCTTCGATAACATTATCAAAGGACAAGCTATGCGTGTCTCAAGGCTTTCTACTAGGACAGAGGATTATAATACAGGACTATCTACACTCAAAGAAGGACTTAGCACTAGGGGCTATACACTAGATGAGATAGATAGAGTATATAGGCAGATGAGCACATTGAGAGAGAATAGAGCTAGACCATATTTTTCTCAGGACACTGGCCCAGGAACATATCCGAGTAGTACCACCAAAGCACGCACACTTGATATTATCTTACCTTTTGGTAAGGGACTCAATGTGATCCAACAATCAGTTGAGAGACATTGGAATATTCTAACTGTTGATAATCGAATAGCTGATTTAGTAGGAGGTACTCCATCATTTACTTATAGCAATATGTACAGCTTGAAGAGAATATTATGTGGTAACCCAATGATAACACCTGTAATTAAGACAGGGTTGGAGAGAACTAGTCAGTGTGGTAGATGCCTGCAATGTAGACATATCGATGAATCACATTATTTCAGACATCCCGTTACGAACCATCTCTGGACAATACACTGCAACAGTGATTGTAACACCAAAAATGTTATATATGTGGCTCACTGTGTGCACTGTTATTCGTTCTATGTAGGAAAAACCAATAGAACATTAAGGGAAAGAATCAGGGACCATGGGTATTGTCTGAATAGACAGCAGGAGTACAGTGCTTTGCTTAAACACACCTTAAGGGAAGGTAGAGAACATACCTTCTTGTTTCAGGTACTACAAGTGATCCCAGTGGGAAAGAGACTAGGGGACATGGTAAATACAACAGAACAAGCTGAATTGAAGTGGATATGCAGGCTAGCTGCCCATAGAGAGAAAGGTTTGAATGAAGTACTGTCCATCAAACCACACCTTAAGGGCAGGTCCATTAGATAGACTGTCCGTCCATTACTGTCTCGTGGTCACAGTATAGTAATTTATGGGTCACTTAGATGTTAGATGTTTTCATCTGCCTTTAAAGCAATGGTTATAATCACATCATAATACCTCTTATTCCATTTAATTGTTTTTATTAGTATGCATCAGTCTAATCTCAACTGATATTGTCTTATTATAACATATACTTCCCTTGTGTTGTTTATTTGTATATATTTTTTGATTGATATACATTGACGCATTTATGAGTTTGTTTAGCATAGATATATGATTATTTGAAAGCTATAGACAATTTTAGTATATATATTGTGTTTGGTCACCAATGTATATTGTTATACCAGGGATTTATTCTCTGAGGTAGAGGTTGATATATAGACCATACATAGTATCAGTGAAATTATTTTGTCCTTTGGAAATGTATTTATACTTAGCCACTAATTACTTATTTATTTGCACTATTTGTACCCAGTGAGTTACTAACATTTACCAGTTCGTTAGTATGTTGATGTCCTGTTATGTCAATTATTTAGGGTTAGTTTTAGTAGCCATATATGTTTGGATGTACTTGGTTGGATGGTCGTAGCTCTTAGAGATACATTTTTACTGCAAGCTAGTCACATGAGTGTTTTCGTTATTATTATTATCATCATTATTATCATCATTATCATTATCATTACCATTTATATTATTTATATTTATATTTATATTGTGTTGCCTGTATCATGTTACATTTCAAAACACATAATTACTGCCATACCATGCGTTGCATTTATGAGATTCTTTAGAAGTGTTGCGTTTTCACACACTTCAATTCCATCTAATATATTTTTGCTGCGCTTGTGATGTTTATGGAAAGTACTGAATATATGCATTTTTCAGCTAATGTTTTTATTTTTATTTTTATTTTTATATGTTTTACTATGACATTCATGCTATATCACTTTATGTATGCGATGTTCTTGAGGCGAGCAGCTGATGTTGAAGCTGTCACTTTAACGCAAATAGCAAGTCTGCTGATAAGCTTGCGTGGAAGTCATGTGCGTTAGTATTAGTTTTAGGATTGGATGAATGTCCGTTTTTAAAAATATTCTAAATATATTTAAACTGTTTTAAATTAATGATATCTGTTTGTCTGAAGAAGCAGGTGGAGTGCCTGCGAAAGCGCTCACAAATAAATTTGTTCTATTTAACCATACTGGTCATCATTTGGATTTGGCTCAAACATTTTATGCTGAGTACGAGAATTGGACCGAAGGGTTGTGTTTTTGCTAACGTTTGGAACTCTGGAGGTGTGTAGCTGATTATTATTTCCAGGAGTCTTTTGGAGCCTGCATTTGGCTGAACTACTACAATTTGAACAATAGATCTTTGTATGTCCGTCAACTTGTTTGGGGGAGTTGGCGACATAACGTTGAGACTGTTTGGCTCTGGAACGCCCGTCAGCTTGTCTTTGGAAGCTGGCGAAGCTACGCTGAAGCTGTTTGGTGAGTGAAAGAGCTCCTTGTGGTCGCAGCACAACTTTTTCAGTGCTGAATTAATTGCAACAGACGTTTTCTACCATTACGGCTACGTGTTTGGTGCCACAGTTCTGTGCACGGCACCCCAGCACCCTCTTGACTTCCGTAATAGCGTACTAGTCGTTATTGTATTGTTTCTTAGCTCCAGGGTGTGTTTCTTTATATACCTTTGGTCTACGACAGGGTGGCTTATACAATATATATATATATATATATATATATATATATATATATATATATATATACTGAGTATTTTTTTGTTCTTTTATAATTTATTATTAAATATATTTAAACATTTTATTGTGGCTTATCTAGTTATTTAAGTTTTGAGATTACTTGCAAATTTATTTGGTGACAGTGTGTGGGCCACTCCTAATAGCCTTGCCCTTGGTCAAACTACCACTTGTATTAGTATTAATATTAAACAGCAAAATTGGACACCCTTTGTTAAGGGCCCTAAGGTAGCTGATAAGGAGTGACTGGTCACAGTGGTAACTACATAACAGTCTGGGAAGAAGGGAGCATAGCTAGTAAACCTGTGCCAGCCTTTCCCAGGTGTGTGTGTGTGTGTGTGTGTGTGTGTGTGTGTGTGTGTGTGTGTGTGTGTGTGTGCGTGTGTGCGTGTGCATGTGTTTGTGTGTGTGTGTGTGTGTGTGTGTGTGCGTGTCTGTGTGTGTGTGTGTGTGTGTGTGTGTGTGTGTAAATCAAACCTCAAAGAGTGTGTGTGTCAGCTACTTGGGCAGGGACACGAAGCACTGACTGAACTGAGAGAGTGCTGGAGGTATTGGTTTGGTCACTCATTTGAGATCTCAGCTGTATAGCTGTGCCAGTGGGGAGTCTTACTGGGGATCTGGAGAGAGAGGGAGAAACCATCCCCGACTGACTGTGCTCTCTGTGTGCTCTTAAGGAACTGCACTTGATGCAGAGAGCTGCATCTGGAAACAATGTGTGTGCACCTGTTATCATCTTAGTGAATGTCCTTACCCCCACCACTGTAAGTGGTGAGGATTGAGGCTCCTTGATTACTGGTCCAGTGGTGGGTCATCACACCTGTAACAACAAAGATTTAATGTTTCAGAGACTACACAAGAATAAATTATAAAATGAAATTGCATTTTCCTAAAACTATCCCTAACTTAGATGCTGTGACTACAGACCTGGAGCAGGTATATGAAGATGATACCATTAATAACTGAGATTTTCTGGCTTTCTACCCTTACATCAAGTGGGTGCCAGAGAGAAGGTTTGAGAGGGACAGCCACACAGCTGTCATGTTAGAATTTAGGGTAATGCAGACTTAAGCTTTGCTTTCATAATTTTATGAATTAAAAATTATTTGATTTAATATTGTATAAAACTTCATTACCTGTGCAAGGTGGTACGGCGGTAGCTTGTTACCTCACAGCAAGAGGTTCTCCCATTCGATTCTCGGCTTGGCTTGGGAGTGCCTTCTGTGTGGAGTCTGCATGTCCTCCCCGCAGTTGGCTAGCATTCAAAGACATGTTCATGTCTTATCTGTTGCACTGTACCTAATCTTTCACAAAAAGTTTCGCTAAGAACAAAGGAGAATACTTGTGCAGTGAACCAGATGGTCACAGTCGTCTCTGATTCTACTTGCGTAGAACCAGGTCCATCAGAAAGGAGTCTCTGTTCATGTCCTTTGCCCCACTTACATTGGGAAAGACAGTAAGAGAGTCTTTCTCACTTAGACTGCAGAACATATAACCACAGTTGCTACAAAGGACTGCAGTTCATGTGACTTTTCCATGGTTTAAAGTGAATTACAACAGAATGCAATTATAACAACTTATCGTGGTCATTAGACCTGTTGCCCCGATAACAGAAAAGTACTGCTTTCTCCTTTGCATAGATATTACACCATATTAACTCTCTTTTCCTTTCCTATGTCCATATTTATTCTTCAGACATCTCCTGATCTTCCTGTTTCTTCTTACTTTGAAGATGTGTTCCATCATGCTGTGATGTAACCTGTGTTAGACCTTCTACATCAAATCCTTCACTTCACAGGCACTCCATAACTTCAACTTCTATTTTTTTAACTTCTGCCTTACTAATCTACTTTTCTACATTCCCTCTTTGTGATATTATTTTTTCAGGGGCGGCCCGTGCTATTGGACTGCCGGACTGCAGCCCACTCAACTGTAAAATAAAACAAATAAAAATAAAAAGAAATGAAAAGAAAAAAAAAATTTTAAATTTGCGGACTTCGCGCATGCGCACTAGTCCGGACTGCTGCTGAGAGTCTGGAGCATGCGCAGATTGTCTCAGCAGCGGTCCTGATTGGGAAACATGAGGAACGGAGCTCCCAGAAGTCTATGCAGTTTTAAACTGCATAGAATGTCCTGGAACTTGCTGGGAAAATGCGTCAGGGTTGGACTGCAATGTCAGCAGTCTGGAATTTGCTGCAGTCTCGTCGGGGGAAGATCTCGCGGGCCTTTTTGCGCGCAGGGTCAAGATATCATGGGTCTGGATTTGCGCGGGGTTTGGCACTTGCAGGGATCGGGGTTTGGATTTATTTATGGTGGTTTCACTTGGAGGGATTGGATTTATGGTGGAGAAGGACAAGATCTAGTACAGGTAAGTGGGATGTTGCTGTAAGGGTGTGTGTGTGTGTGTGTGTGTGTGTGTGTGTGTGTGTGTGTGTGTGTGTGTGTGTATGTGTGTGTGTGTGTGTGTGTGTGTGTGTGTGTGTGTGTGTGTGTGTGTGTGTGTGTGTGTGTGTGTGTGTGTGTGTGTATGTGTGTGTGTGTGTGTGTGTGTGTGTGTGTGTGTGTGTGTGTGTGTGTGTGTGTGTGTTTGCAGTGCTTCCCTGAGAGGCTGTGTGTGCGTGTGTGTGTGTTTGATGAATGTATGGGTTCTTTAGGATTGATTTCCTGTGAGGCAGGGCTTATGATACATAATAGGCATTACTTTTACTGTAAGTGAGAAGCTGCAGTGGATTTACACAACCGCTCGCTTTCAGCCGACATCAGAATCTGCTGCCAGGTAGGCAGGCCATGCAGTACAATAAGGAGAAGCAGAGACATGACAATATCAGCCTGTGTGCTTTGCACTTGTGTGATGATGTCGAAGGATGGAGAAACCTGGACAAGAGGCCGTGATAAGATTGCAGCATTTAACGGTAAAAGTACTCAGTGCAAATCTAGAGTGGGAGAGTGTTACAAGGCATCGTGATGCATGAGAGTGGGAGAGTGTTACAAGGCATTGTGTGCATGTGTATAATCCCTTACTACACAGACTATGGAATTGTGGAAGTTTATATATTTATTTGTTTTTATTAGCTGGGAAAGTCAGGCTGGGCAAAAACAATTTTGTGGGGAGGCTTGGAGAAAAAGCTTTTATTATCTCTAGTTCTGCAAAGTATACCTCCAGAAAGGCAAAGAGTAACAACAACATTGCTCGATGGATCTAGGAATCTTACTCTCTACATGGTTGGTGGTAGACACACCATCCCAGTTCTCTTTAAAAAATGAATACATTTGAAATGGTGTCCTTACATGCTCAAGAAATACATACATCATTTTCAGATGCTTACCAATACAATCACCACTACAGTCATAATAAACATTGTTTTTGTAAAAATAATTAGATCTTTAAGTAAACTGTATATAAATGTGTGTTGTAGTTATTGTTTTTTACTTTTAGGCATATGTTCTCCTCTTTAAGCCATGTTTTTAAGAGACGTCCAGAAGTGAATGTATTTGGCTACAAAGACCATGGTTGTTATGTTTCTGAGACATGTTCAGAATAGAAAGTATTCAAGTGAGTACAAAGAGTATGGCCAGCTACACAATTAAATGTATAACTAAGAAATACGGGAATAATTATATAGTCGTAAAGTCTGCATGCACCATGAGAATAGCTCGGTACAGAATTGAAACAGAAAGAACTTTAAAATTATCATTGTACTATTCAAAAAGAACAGGTTAGGAAGCTCTTGCAGAACTTTTTTTTTTTTTTACTGAAACACATTTCTTGCACAGATGGTAAATGAAAAAGCAAAGATGGGTTTGACAATGCAGTGGTAGTCAGTGAGGACTCTTACTTGATGGAAAGTCTGGAAGGCATACCTCTCAACTGTCCAGATTTTTGCCTCCTATTTTTAGTCCAGTCCTCATAAAATTTGTGGTTTTCTGGACAATCACTGAGGATTGAAGTCAGTGAATAATGACTATATTTGAGTTTCAGACTTAATATCCTATAGAAAATGCATGCTAACACAAATCCTGTTATTCTAGCAGATTTCTAAGTTTGCAAGAGCAATATTTAAAATCTGGCCTGATTTTTGGGGCTTTGTACCCTCATTATTTTAGGCTTTGTCCAGGTTTCTTGTACTTTAAAGTTGAGAAGTATGCTGGAAGGAGAATAACTGAAAGTCTGGAATTATTGTAACCAGGGGTGCCTCATGGTACTGGTTGTTGGGTGTAGCCCTACTTTAGAAAATGCATTTTTTTTACTTTTTTTCTTTTATATATTATTACATTTAAGCAATACCAATAACAGAACTTCGGTTATGCAATCACCCCTTATTACAGTACATCCTTCCTTTTGCAGAGGGCAGAAATTTCACAAAACTACTTCTCATTGGGCTGCTCAATGAAACAGTGAGGAGCCACTTCTGTAGGTTAAGGCTGCCTCAGGTAACTACCTCAAACTGAGGCAGCCCGAGAATGAAAGTGAAAGAATTAATGGATTATGCAGAAAAATCAGCATGGGAGCAAGTTTTTTTTCTCCTTTTTTCACAGCTAATCCTTCAGGTGCCAGTTATTTTGTATATTGGAAGGTAAACATTGTAAGGGAGTGATGGTTTGTGTTTGTTTATGTAAACATGTAGGTATGTATGTATTTATGTGGGGGCACAGATGTTTTGAACTGTCTCGTTTTTTAAAGAATGCCTCCAATTTGCCTGATGTCAAAGTTTTTGTTTTTTCTTTTGGCAAATGTGTGACATTGCTGTCACTAACTAATGGCATTAATTTGAGCTTCATACTTGATAGACTTTAGGAAAAAGTATGCTAATTCTAAGTCTATGTTGTTGTTGGTCTTTCGGCTTTTCCCGGTTAGGGGTCGCCACAGCGGAACTCCAGTCCGCTAATGATTGGCAGTAGATTTTCACAAACGTCAAGGTGCCAGCTCAACATCCAACCTTCAACGAAGGCACGCCCATTTATGCATGTCTTTCGAGCACCCATCCAACTGCAGGGAGGACATGCAGACTCCACACAGAAGGCACTCCCCGCACTCCAGCTGAGAATCGAATGGGAGAACCTCTTGCTGTGAGGCAACAACGCTACCACTACACCACCACAGATGCATGCTAATTCTAAGTTTATAATTCTAGCAATGTCTAAGTATATATGGACAACTTATGTCCCTGATTTTGGTTCTTTGTTACTAATTTTTTTTTTCTCCTTCATTTTTCTGTTAAGAGGTTGCAAGGCAAGTGGAGGTAAAGGGATGGGGGGGTTGATGTAGGCTGCGCATTGTATGCTGACAGCAGTGAGTTGAGAAGATCTCTCTTAAAAAAATCCTTAAAACAACATCTGTCCTCACAGTGGCTATGCTCCTGTGCTAGCTCCTCACACTCTATAACTTGACTTTTTTTCTCCCACTACCACCTCCACTTCACTCCTTTTCCATCCTACCTACTTTAATCCTTTCTATCTCCTGATTAGTAATCCTTTGCTGCTATTACTTGTACTAGTCAAATCAGTAGAGAGTCTTATTTATAACTGTATTGCCTAATTTTACTTTGTTAAAAACTTATTTCATTGTCAGCTCTTGTTGTAGTTGATAGATTTGTTGTTGTCTGTATAAATCACTATGGAGCTTTTCTCCCCAGGCCTCCACTGAAAATGGGCACGTTTTGGCCCAGTGGACCATCCCAGTAAACAAATGCAAATAAAATAAAAAAATAAATAAAATAAAGATACATTCCTGTACATCAGGTAATTTATATATTTATTTATTCGTTTAGGTTCATAGGCTGATTTGATCAATTAAATTTGTGGAATGTACAGTGATGCAAGTAATTCTAATTGATGGTGGTCACGCCCAGTGGACCATCCCGGTAAACAAATGCAAATAAAATAAATAAAATAAAGATACATTCCTGTATGTCAGATAGTTTATTTATGTATTTATTCATTTAGGTTCATAGGTTCATTTGATCAGTCAAATCTGTGGAATGTACAGTGATGCAAGTGATTGTAATTAATGGTGGTCACGCGCGTGCGAGTGTGAGTGTGTGTTCTATGTATGGCTTTGTCCAGATTTCTTGCTCTGAAGTTGAGAGGTATGAGTGTCAGAGCCATCACTGTCAGCCAGAGACATTTCAAATTGTGACATACTTGTTGCACCCCACTCCCCATTGTAGTGGCTCTGGATGTGTCCAAGGAAGGCAAGGAGCAATTATGCAGTGTAAGTGTGCAGAGTATTCCCCCATCCAAGGTAGACCACAAGTATGACCGTGGCTTTTCATCTGTCCTTGATTTTGCAGAATGTTCTGGTTTTCTGTCATATTTTTATACTGTTGATTTATGCTTCTTATTATTCAGGAAATGCATGCTGTCACAGTGCCCTGTTGCTCTGTTTAAGTAGCAATGATTTAATGACCATCAGGTAAGCTTGTCAGAGATTGTAAGATGCAAGTAAGCTTTAATAAGCGTACTGTTAAAGAATTACCAGCAGTGAAAGCCTTTTCATTGTTGCCATGCCGAGAATATTTACATAACTAGATAATGTATAAGCCTTGGGTATTGAAATGCATATGACAGTATTTGTAATAAAAGGACAGGATTACAGTATTTTCAGAAGCTCATTACAATTGTTGGAGACTTACAGTCATCTTTTGTTGGAGACTTGCAGTCATCTTTGCAGGCTTACCTGTAAACTAAACAGAATGCCAGTCTATCATGTGTGGTCCATAACTTGTGCAGGAATCCTTTAAGCAATTTATCTTGAGCTTGTTTCTTGTTTGCTGTTCATTTTTTACTTTGATCATGTCTTCCCCATGAAACAAGTAGATAGTTGTGTCAGGCAGCAGGTCTTTTTTGGATAAGAAACATTTTTACAAGTGGGGGTATCACAGAGATTGCTACTTTCAGCATGTTACTTGGCAATTTTATAAAGCTGAATATAAATTATAATTAGAACTGCAGTGCAAGGAGTAGTGGTTTGAGTTGAGTGCTGTTTGTTTTTTTATACTTGATTTTGACTGGCATTCCAGTAATGTATTTAAAAAGTAATTTATTTTTTCATGCCTCACAACCTGTTTCCATCTGGATATTAAGTAAGTTGTCATGTAGCCAATACATTGAAATATTTTTTCTTCTATGCTTCATTTTGTCTTGATTGGACTCTTGTAATGACTGTTTGGCACCCAGGGCAGCGTATTTAATTAAAGTTCCAGTTGTTGTGGTTTTGAGCATAGCTCCACCCCCTTTCTAGTTGGCCACACCCCTTCCCATTGGCCCCACCCGTTCAGCTGTCTCCTGCAGCCCTCCTATAATTTGAAGTCACCAGCCACCACTGTATTTTTAATAGTAAAATTTTCCATGTCTGGATGCCTTTGCCTGTATTTCTCTTTGAATATCTTTGGGGCTGCCTTTTTATGTAGCTTAATCTAGCTTTTATCTTTGGGATAAATATTGCACCGTATCAAATATCTTTCTTTCCAATGTTCATATTTCTTTTTTATACTTTTCAAAACACTCTAGGTTTTGTTGTTTATATTTTCACACTTCCACAGACGCTTCTTTGTCCAAACAGATCAAAGTCTTTTTTGGTCTATATACTGTTTTTCAAAAATCTGTTGTATTAATGACCACAAATTTTTATTTGAAGCTTCTGACAGATTTTCTTGAGGAAGTATTTTTCTTTCCTCTAATTTATCTCTTAATCTTTTTGTATATCTTGCGTCTGGAAATTCTGGGCTTTTTGCATAATAGTAACAATACATAATTTCTTTCTTATCCTCAGTAGTCAATTCTATTGTCTTTATGGCTCTTCTTTGCCCTATCAGTTTTTGTGATTTTTGTGGACTGCTACTTCCTTCTACAATGGGGGGGGGGGCAACCTCCCCCTGGGTCGGGCCTGGCCCCATTGTAGGAATGTTTCTGTATTTTGAGGATTCTACACTGTCATTTTTTCCAGTCCTGGCACCAGGGTACCTACCAAGATCGGGCACTTTTTATCCGGGGTCTTGTGCACACAGCTATCTTTCTTCATTTTTTACCTACTTCTGTCCATGATATATGCTATATAAATGCAGTCTATATATCAGTGTTGCCCTGGTGAGATTTTGTAGAAAACAGGGTCCACCTCATGAAGGTACTCTCCAAGACTTGAGGATGAATTCAGTTTTCAGCACTACTACTCTCTCTACATTATCCTTACATAGGAGTGGCACTATGTATCCATAGATCTCAACCACTTTGGGCAAGAATCTGGACACAGCCATAAATAATGGGGGGACAAAGGCCCAAAAATAAGGACAAATGTTAAATATCCCTCTTACAAACTTAGAAAGTTGATAGAATAACAGGTTTTGCATTAGCATGAATTGTCTGAAGGGTACGAAATCTGAATCTCAAATGTCTGTCATGATATTCTGACTTCAGTCCTCAAAGATTTAGACAATGATTTGCCAGAAAACCACAATTTTATGCATAACAGGCCAAAAATATGAGGCACAAATATGGACATTCTGAGAAAATCTGTGCAGTTGAGAGTATGCCTGTATCTTTTGGTTGAGATTGTGCAGTTTCTCTTGTTACAATGAGTACAGGCAACATACTTTAAGTAATATTTACATATTTCATCATATATAAAGAAGCAGCCATAGTTCTCATATTATAAACAATATGCATGTTATACTGAGTTTGCTGATTAATTATGTAACATCTGCATATCATTATCTTGAAAGTAACATAGCAGAAAGCATCTTTTATGATTTACTAGTCATTACTTTAAACTTTTAACATATTAACTTTGTCGCATTTTCTAAACGTCTTTCAAACTTTCTTTAAAGTGTGTCATACCCTTTGTTTCCTTTAGTAGCTTGTCTGCATCTCTGGCAAAACTGTATCTACTTTGTCCTGTAAGCAGATTGCCCCAGGACTAAACTGAATTTAGGAAAAGTAAAATGTCTGTCTTATGTATAGATTAGCAATCTAAGAATGCATAGATGTTTTTATATTTTTAATGGTTTCTACACTTTTTATAAGTCCATTTATCTGGAAAATAAAAAAAACAACATCCTTGGGTAGCCAAAGACTCAGATATTTAAGTTAAAATTTTACATTCAGTAAGATCATAATTTATTTGCTTAGTCCTTGAAAACATACCTTGAATATAGTGTCTTTGTTTGTAGAACTTTACAGTTCCATCATGTTTACCCAGCAGCTATGCTCCATTTTGGCTCTTCTGGGCATTACGAGAGTCTCTTTTTTTTTTCACTTCTGAGGCATGGTATCTTTATTCCCCACTATGGTCTAATTTCTGCAGTTTGTCTTTGGCATGCCAGCAGTATTCATCTTATCTATCTTAGTCCAATTTCTTTTCTTTGCTCCATTGCTGTCAGTGTAGATTTCCTCTACTAAACTTAACTACTCTCTCCGTGATGGCAGTGTGTGACACAAACCCCCATTTTGTTTTTTTTGTTTGTTTTTTTTTTCTGGTGGCATTTCCCAGCCCACTTGTCTGCCCTTGTAACTCCAGTAGGTTCTGATTATGTTCTTCCTTTTGAAATCTTTGCTTCTCTGGGCAATGGCAACGATGTGACTTGTCGGTAATTTCCTTGACATCTGCCACACCTTGAGTCCCTATGATTTCTTCAAATGACTTTGCTGTACATTCTCTGCAATTTCTGTGAGAATTTACTTTTGTCTGCCTTTCTTCCATGTATATTGGTTGTGTGGTGTGTCTTCCACTTTTTTGGCTTTATTTGCTTCTCATTCCATTTCTTTATATGGCAGAATATGTTCCAATCCCTTCCATGAACTTCCATCTTTTTTTATTTTTCTTATTTATAGAACTGCCATGCAGCTGTAGTATCACTGTATCATCCTATCTTCTTTCAAGTAAAACCAGCAATGTATTTGGGTAAACAACTGTCATGGCAAATCATATTTCTGTAAACCTTCTGTTTAGATAGTCCGTTTCTTTTCAGTGATGATACAGTCTGCTGAATAGTCCTTCATGAGTTTAATACAGTTTTGCTGCCACTGGAACTCTGCCTTTTCTTCTGCTACATTTGATGATCCATTCACTTCATGGAAGTGAGATGAGGGTCATAAACATGTGTCTAGGATTGTTTCAGTCTGGCTTGTTCTTTCCAACTCAATTTAATCTGGTATATTATAAGAGAAAAATGTGTGTGATTTACATCCCTTCTCTGACCATATATTATATGCAGTATTTTCTGAACTGTTACACTTTCTAGAATGATAATTATTCTCACATTTTGGTTTAGGTTCTGTTCCCCAAATCATACATCTTCATTTCTAGCATATGCACTTTCCGGCTCTTATTACGTAGCTGCTTCTTCCCAGTTTTCTTAATTTCTCTCCTTATCTTCTTCCACAGCAGTGTTTATCTGTACCTGTATGGTTTACAGCACTTCTTGGGCATCAAGTACCCTCAAATGGCACTCCTCCACATCATGTCCTGTCACTGAAAGGTGCACAAACAGCAGGATCATTTGTCCTTTAGTGTTAGCCTCTTTAAATTGGGAAAGTAATTTATTTTCCTGTTGCTGCAATATTCCTGTCATTTTGCCACACATTTCAGTTGCCCAATTTCTATTTCAATTGTGTTTATTAACATGTTTTATTAAGGAGAGAGAGAACAAACTAAGCTGCCATTTTCACCCTGACCAAAACACATACCCCTGATCTTTATTAAACCTTCAGTAGTGGCAAATTGTCTTTTTCACGAAAATTCTTACACCTATTATTGTCAGTGTGAGCAAAAGAGAGGAGGGGATACCAAATTTGTAAACAAAAGCCAGAATATCAAAATTGTAAAAAACATGCTTCATATCTGCAAGGGAGGGTTGTGTACTGCTGAGAACAGGAATACAGACTTTAGGTTTACTTCATTCAGTAAGTAATAAATATTCTAGATAGAAATATAGTCTGCTGAGTCTGGTAGACTGTCTCATTCCATTCTGCCCAACTCTTGCCTCTCCATGAAATGAAAGGTATGATTAGTCCCTCCAGCCATAGAAGGAATGAGTCATAGAGTTCTTGCCTGAGATGGAAGGTGACTGGATGTCTAACGAAAAGAGGAATGAATGGATCATTTGGGTGTAGAAAGTGACACCACTGGGCTAGACACACGGGTTGAGAAGATGATAAAAAATATATTATGGAAGGAAAACTAACATTTCAATTCTGAGCTTTATATAGCATAAAACAAATGCTTACAGGAGCTTTAATGTATTTTTATTTGTAATAAATGCTTATATACCTTCATGTACATATTTTTTCTTTTGGCAGTATTACAGACCATTAGCTGCAGGAAAATTATTGCATAACATTGCACATAGCTGCTGACTATTCTTCCACATAAGACAATCTGAATCAGGATTAACTTTATGTGAAATCATGCCTGTATCTGTACCCTTTCATGGATTCAGCATAAAACCTTAAACTCCTTGTGCATAGTGTGGTTAACAGTATATGAGTAGAGGGGCATGCATGCCAAGGGCTGTAGTCTCCTTCCCTTGTTCAGCCTCTGTACATCATGGATTTGTTGAACCAACAGCAATGATGTTAGAAGTAAAGATTTTGTCAACTCAGTGAGTTTACCAGAATTTTATGTGTGAGTGTATGTGTGCGTGTGTGTTTAAGCAAAGGTGTTTAAGAAATCATATATCCAAATATATACGGTTCTTGAGTGAACAGAAAGTGCTTCACGAGTAATACATTATTAAAATGTTAGCTTACTCCTATAGATGCTTTACATAAGTCCGTTAATAAAATATTTCAAATAGTGAATCTGTCAGACTGATAAAGGATAAAAAAGATGTGTAAAGGTTATGAACTTCTTATCATTTGAGGTCATGCTCAGTTGACTGTGTTGATCTGGTTGCACAACAGGAAATTGCCTAGCACTAGGTCACATATATGCCTTTGGCTTTTACTGGTAGTTCAGTGGTTTTCTTGCTTCACTCATGGATACAAGTAGGGAGGAACTAAGTATATTAAGAATATTTATGTTTTGCTGAAGGCTGTTTTGTTACTGCTTTCACATAATGTATTTTCCAACACTTCCTGTTTTTGACAAGTGCTATTGTTCTGAAACATGACTTTTTTGTTTGTTATAAATTTGTAGCTTTCTTAAAGCTGTAAATTACTGCCAGATCAATCCTGACATTGGAAGCCAGTTATATGCACAATTTATGAAGTAGTTTTTTTTTTCCTATTTTTTCTTTAAAAATGCTTTAGTTATATGTGGTAAAACTCCACATACAATATGGTCTACATAACTGCAGTCTGTACAAGTGTTTACACAGTACATTCACCTTTAATGCTTGTAGATTGATTCAACACCTTTCATAGGTTCATAGGTTAGTACTAGACTATTGGCCCTAAGGCCTATGCAAGCCTAGCCATAAAAATTCCCTGGAATTTATTTTCCCACAATATTTACTTCTCTGGGCCTCTGTCTAGCAGGGCGACTGACATGATCCCTGGGGTGAATTTCCTATCTCCCATCCAATCATCAAGGTTCCTTTTGAAGAGGGCCAATGAGGCGCTCTGCTTGACATGTATGGGCAATCTATTCCAGAGTATGGGGAGTCTCTGGGTCAGGAACCTATCCCTCCAGCATGTTTTGTTCATTGTGATGATAAGGTTTAGATCCCTGGAGCGTGTGGCTCTGAGGGATTGGGATTTCTTTAAGTGGAGCATGTCCAACAGCTCAGGTTTTGACATGGCCTTGTATGTTAAGCAGAGATCGCCTCTGAGTAGACGATATGCCACAGAGTATAGCTGGAATTTTTTTAGATGGTCAGCATATGGCATCTGCTTTAGGCCTGTAATTCTTTTAGTGAGGTATTTCTGTGGCCTTTCCAGCTGTTGCAGATGTCTTGTGAGGTACATACCAAATGGGGCATTATACTCTATAATGGGTCTAATGAGGGATGAGTACAGTGGGGCAATGACCTCCTTTTTTCTGGATGAAAAGCCCTTAGTGATGAGGTGTGCCACATAGAAGGATTTCCTGACTGTTGTGGCGATGTGGTTATCGAAAGTTAGACCACTGTCCACTTATGTCCCTAAGTCTCTCATTACACTTTCGATGTTTAGTGTCCTGCCACCTATGTGGTAGTTCATGGGTACATGTTTTTTTTTCCAAAGGGGATAACTATACATTTCTTGGCATTAAGCTTCAGCCCATGACTCTGGCACCAGGCATCTGTTTCTGTAAGGCCCTTTTGTAGAGTATCCACATCATTTGGGGAATCAATAATGGCTCTCAGTTTGCAGTCATCTGCAAACTTTGTTAACCAGTGTCCCTTAGTGTTGGCCTGTACTTCAGAGAAGTAAATGCCAAACAAGAGTGGTCCCAGGACTAAACCCTGAGTTACTCCACTTGTCACTTGTCTGGAGCTGGATTTGGAGTCGGCTACTTTTACAGTCTGGGTTCTGTCAGTAAGCCAGTTGGCAACCCATCGAGTGGTGTAGGGATTTATGCCCAGGTTAGTAAGTTTATCTATGATTCCAGAGTGGGGGAATGTGTCGAAGGTCTTGGTGAGGTCCAGATAGGCTGTGTGGACCGCCTAACCCTCATCCACAGCTCTGTAGACCGATTTGAAGAAATCAATCAGATTCAGGAGACAAGATCAGCCCTTCACAAACCCAAACTGGGTGGGGTCCAGTGTTTGAAGGTTGCCAATGTCTTTATTTATAAGTTCCATGATAATGCGTTCCATGCCCTTGCAGATCAGGCTTGTCAGACTGATGGGATGGTAGTTCCCGGGATCCAAGGCGGATCCTCCCTTGTGGAGCGGGATAACTGTAGCTGTGCGCCACTCAGTGGGCACGAAGCCTGAGGTGAGGCTATGATTAAAAATGACACTTACGTGGGGTGCCAGTTCATTTTGTAGTTCATGTAGTACACAGCCTGGGATGTCATTTGGTCCCATGGATGCTGTATTCATAGCTTTGGAGAGTGCTGTTTCTACCTGTGTGGCTGTGATTATCAGAATTTGGCAATCTTTTGGTATTGAGATGGGCCCTTTAGGGGGTGAGAGGGGGATGAAGTTGGTACTAAATCAATCTGCCAGGATATTGGCAATATCCTTGGGATCAGTATATGTAATGCCATTCTGTTGTAGCTCAGAGCGGATCTGAGCATTTCCATTTAGATTCTTGACATAACTATAGAATGCCTTGTGGTTGTCTTTGGAATCTTTGGCAATTTTATTTTTGTAACTAGCTTTTGAGGATTTTATGAGGGATCTACTGAGGGTGGTGAGAGAGTTTTTTGCATCCTGGGATTTTCCTCTTTTCTGCAACAGTTTCTTCCTTCTGTTGTATAGTTTGTTTATAGCAGGGGACCACCAGATTGGCTTCCTTTTTTTGGAGAAGTGCATCTTGGTTCTATTTGGGATGGCACAATTCATGCACGAGTGGATGTGCTCATACAGTGCCTTAGTGTAGGATTCTGCAGTCGAACTTCCAGATCCCGTCTGCGTGGGTGTTGTGAAGTTTGTCACTTCTGACTTCAGTAACATGAATTTGGCTTTGGAGACATTTTTTAAGGAGGTTTCCTTACTGGGGGGTGGGGGTAGGATGTGGATGTCAAGGGTGATTTGCTTATGGTCAGACCTGACCAATGAGGGGGTGACCACTGGTGTGGAGCATCTATCTCCCATGTTGGTAATGACCAGGTCTAGGATATTGGAGCCCCTGGTGGGACAATGGATTAGTTGATCCAGGGCGTTGGAATTTATGATTTCCAAGAACCGTTGAGAAAAGGAGTTGGTACCCGAGTAGTTTTCCCAATTAATGGCAGGGTAGTTGAAATCACCCAGTATTAGGGTGTTTGGTTGTATCTTAATATTTTCCAGTATGTTTAGGAAGGTGTAGTGAAAATCTTGGGGTATGGTGGGGGATCTGTAACAAGCTACAATTTGGATTGCAGTCTTACCTAGTGTTAGTTGCACCTGGAGAATTTCAGATGCATTGTGTTGAGCAACTAACCTGGAGGTGTGAATATCTTTGGTGAATATGGACACTCTTCCACCGTTAGTGTTTCGGTCTTGGTTTTGTGGCCAAAAAGTGTGGTAAGAATTGTAGCCTGGTATTGCAGGGGTGCTCTCTGGACCCTTGAACCAGGTCTCAGTCACTGCAAAGATATCGATATTCTCCATTTTCAGGAGTGCCCCGAGAGAGTGCATTTTGAGGTTTAGACTTCTAGCATTGAGTAGCATTACCTTCTTGTGCATTACCTTATTTAAAGTTCACCTTTTAAAATAAATGATGTCTCTAATGCAATGTTTGTGACCATCTGTATCTATGGTAACCTTAATTCTTCCAAAAATGGTAATGCTTCATATCAGCTGGTATGAGAAGTTCAGATATAAATCAAAACAAATCCATTCCACATTTATTTACATCATGATGGGACATTCACTTTTTCTATCACAGAAGAGTTGGGTCTATATGATAATCTCAAAATTATGGAACATTGAATACCATATGGTCTACATCATATGATCAAAGTTCCGTAACTTAGAAATTAAAAAAAAAAAATTAAACATGAAAAATGTACCTTGATGGGTTAAAGCAGGGGGGCAAGCCCCCCTGCACCGCCCACACCCCCTGCTACTTAAATATACCAACTCCGAGATCGTGCTACAGTGTAGGAAAGGGAAATCTTCCCTTTCCGCACCACACTCCATTAAAGTGCGGTCTCTGAGTTGGTATATTTAAGTATCCCCCCCCGCCTACACCCTTTTGTTTTTTTTTTTTGTTTTAAAAATCCTTTTCAGGATGATTTGATGTTTTACTACTTCAATCAGTAGTGATCGATGTTTACTGATTCGAAGTAGTAAAATGTCGATCTTTTAATATAGACCCGAAGAGTTTTGGTAGGGTCTGCTATCATAGCCATGTTTAGACACTGATGTCAAGAAACTCACCTTGAGTAGCGAAGAGAAGCCTGAACTGTTAACCATGGTACTGATGCTGGTAACACATAATAAAGGTTATGACTGGTGAGACCCAAACAACATACTTTGTACTGCATAGAGCTTTATCTGCTCTACGTACTATCAGTTACAGAATAAGTTTAGGAGCCTGAACCCTAATTTATGGCTTCATAAGCTGAAACTACACCTAACCACATAGACAGTGGGCAAAAGAAAAGTGACCATTTGATGAATTAACAGCATTTATAGCTTTTAGTCAAATGCTGTCCATACTTTTGTTTTTTTGTTACAGTGAAGTTGTGTAACAGATATGCTTTGGAACCTGTTCTCTGATGGCTGCTGTTATGCTCTAGCACAAAACTAAAGTTTAACAATGTTGAAAAATGCTTAACAAAGATGTGTTAAGCACCTTTCTTACATCAGAAAGGTGCTTAACTAAATTGTTCATCACCCAAAATTCAAAGCATAATTGCAGCATTTCATGCATTACAAAACCACTGGAGTAAAACGGCTAGCAGTTCTAAGGTCCATAAAGTTCATTCATTAATCAGTCTCACTTTCTGAATAATCCATAGATGGGTTCTTCATCAGCCTTATTCTACAAAACAATAATTTACAGTTTCTAAACTGATTTGCACCAGGTTGACAGTACCCATATTCTGAGTTTCACTCATTGACAAAGTGGATCTCTCCCATATAGTCTATTATGTCAAGGTTATGTACTCCTTGGTCTGGCTTCAGAATTTTCTTTCTCCACTTCATTCTGCTCAGAGTCTATTAGCATACCTGGCAGGACATTACAGTAGGACAAGTATTTATCTAGGTTGCCTTTAAAAATGAAAAGTCACATGTTTATTATTACTGTTTAATATGCTAATCAAATGATACCCTTGATTTCCTTTTACTGTTATGGGAAAACATCTTCAGGTATTGCTTGTGAATAGTCTAGAATGCCTTTCCACTAATACTTGGACGTGACATCCGGACAGCTGACAGTGAAGCAAATTTTAAAGCAAGCACCTGAAATGAGGCAAAGCCCAGATGTCCAATAAGACAAAACACCAATGCTTGAAATGCCAGGATGCTAGTTTTCCAAACTAGTAACAGGAAAACTCCACAAACAAATACCAGCGTTGCTCAGCTTTCAACTGTAATGTCACAAGCAGCAGAAGTAAATCCCAACTTCTGCTGCTTGTGACATTACAGTTGAAAGCTGAGCAACGCTGGTATTTGCTTGTGGAGTTTTCCTGTTACTGGTTTGTGTTTCTTTTAGTTTTCCAAACTGTCATGCAGAATATGATAGAATGTTCATATACGTACTGATAGGAGTAGAATAACAGACTTCCCTATCCATCCAGTCTTTGTTTAAACTGCTTGTCCTGGTTACGATATTGAACTAACTATCCAGAGCATGGTCAGATCATTTCTCACAGTCATGCCTCTCTACGTATCTCCTTTATTTGCTAATCAATATTGAACTCTCCCAGTAGAGCCATATCATTAGCGGGTGGTACACGACTAAACACCACTCCTAGTCTTAGGTATATCTGGACAAACCAAGTTTTCTTTTTTGGCAATAACCCTCTCATTTACTGCTACAGACTCAGGTGTATGACACCCAACAGATGGGCCTCTCCTAATGGGTTTGTCAATAAAAGGAGAGGCCACCCTTGATCAAGATGTCTGGTTCTGGAACCAATGCTTGATAGGGCTATAATCCTAGGAAGTATTTACAATCAAAGCTGCCAATATGTTATGCTGTGAGATATGTTCTGACAACCTCAAATTAATTCATGCAATTCCAAACTATTCACTTATCGAGATGAAAGCTGCAGATTACCACAAAAGCGGACACTAATACTGATTGACTTTCTCAGTTAATGGAGAATAAAAAAATATGCTAAGAATGATCTTTAAATGGCTAGTATACATTATTACAATGCAGCTAGTTTTAATCAGGATTTTGGAGATTAATAAAGGACAGGAAAAGCATGTATGATAAATGTGGTTAAGTCCACATTATACAATAAAGTACATATAGTAAACACAAAAAACAAAGCTGCTGAAGATAAGTCAGGAAAAGATTCCCACATAACATTTCAAATTATTGTTGACCATTATCCTGCAAAAAGTCCATCTGAGTCGGCTTGGCAAATAAAAGAGTTGCTCAGCACTCAAAATCTGAAGCTTACATGGTAATCATGTAGCTGGGTTTGCTGTTCAGGACCCAAAATCTGAAGCTTAGATGGTAATTATGTAGCTGGGTTTGCTGTTCAGGACCCAAAATCTGAAGCTTACATGGTAATCATGTAGCTGAGTTTGCTGTTCAGGACCCAAAATCTGAAGCTTGCATGGTAATTTTGTAAGCTGGTCAGATCTAACGTGCTGTGATTTCTGAATGCAAGGTATCACAGGAAACCTTAGCCTTGTCCATGAAACTGTGCACACATATATATATATATATATATATATATATATATATATACTAAGACTATTGAATGAAAGTTTAATAGTTCAAATCCACAATAACCGAATGCACTTTAACAAAAGCTCTTTCACCAAAAAAGTGCTTTCATTAAAGTACGTTTGAAAAAAAAAACAATAAATCTTCTTTTATGCAGAGGGCAAGCTCCCCTGCACCCCCCATGTGGGGGGCTGTGCCCCCACACACCCCCTACTTTTATATTCTCACTCTGAGGTCACACTACAGTGGGGAAAAGGGAATTCTCCCTTAACCACACCGTATTGCGACCGGCACAACCAGCATACATAACCGAAAGTGCTGCTTCGGTGAACAGCACTTTCAGTTATGTATGTTTGGTGATTTCTGCTTCAGCTGAAAGTGCTGTCAGGGATCTCTACAGATCCAATATATATATATATATATATATATATATATATATATATATATATATATATATATATAAGAGAGAGAGAGAGTCAAGTCTTAAACATGCTAGATTCAACAGTATCTAAAAACTTTGGTTTATTGAAAGAAAGAGAAATACAAATATAGCCCACACAGACACACACACACACACACACACACACACACACACACACACACACACACACACACACACACACTTATATATACATTGTTTGCAATACTTACAATGTACATTTGATATAATGTCATAGTCCATACAGATTGCTTCACCATCACTGTGACATACAATCCAGTTCCATATAACCATTCCAACAGGCTTTAAAATAAAGTCCAAAACTGTAGGACTCAGCTAGGCCTTAATTCCAGGTCTTTACAAAAAATGTTTACCTGATCTTCCTTTAAGCTAAATTCACCAAAGGCCTAAATGGGCCTTCCAACTCCAGGAACCATAACTCTTCAAACAGAGCCCCTGTTTACATTACAGTTCTCCTCCTGACCAAGAAACCAGCTTTATGTTTTTCAGCTTCCTGGTAATTGTTTTTTATATAGAGCTAATTGACAATTTATTTATTTACTTTTTTATTTTACATTTGTTAACTGGGCTAGTCCAACTGGATATATTTCCATTTTCAGCAGAGGCCCGGGGAGAAAAGCTCCAACAGTAACATACAAAAAGATTGTCATGTACAATTATAAAAGAAAAATTATGTTAAAAATAATCAGACAGCATTAGCTAAAGAATTTGTACTATTTGTGCAACACAACATACAAAAAGATTATCATACACAAATATACAAGAATATTATGTTAAAATAATCAGAGAGCATTTGCTAAAGAGATTTATGCTATTTGTGAAACACAATACCTAAAAAGGATAAGACACTCTTACATTAAGATCTGTGAGGTTTTAAGACAGTTACTACTTCCCAAGAGGTAAGCAGTATTAATTGGCAAAGGGAGGCAATATAGAGATAGGCAATAGAGAAAGCAGAAGATTAGTCAGGGTAACAGCAAGGACATAGCCAGTGTGTTTTAAGATGTTGCTTGAGCCTATGTTTAAAGAGTGGAAAGGAGGGAAGTACAGTTAGATCTGATGGCAACAAGTTCCAATATTTTCCAATGGTATTAGAAAACAAGGAGTCACCTGCCAAGTTATTAAACTTGCTAATGCTAGCCAGTAGTTTAGTGGAAGAGCGCAAGGAATTGAGGTTTGTATTGGGGGTAATAATGTTAGAAAGTATCGGTGTGTTGTCAGGTTGGTAGAATATCTTATGGACAAAGGAAAGTTGGGAAAATATCAGAATGTTTTTTAGTTCAAGCCAGTCTAGCTGCTGTAGGTTCAGACAGTGGTGAGTTCTAAATGGGTTCTCAGTAGCAAACCTGGTACTATTGTTATAAGAGTTGGCTAGCTTAGTGAGATTATTTTTCTTTAGGTTAGTATATATGGGGGAAGCATAAAGAAGAGTTGAGATTAGATGGGAGTGGGCAATTGTAGTTCTGGCTGTTGGTGTTAAGAAGGATTTTATTGTATATAGGGAGCCCAATTTTCTGTTTACGGTTTTTATAGTGTTATTTATATGGTTATCAAAGTTAAGGTTATTGTCAATTATGATTCCTAACAGTTTGATGGTAGAGTCGGGGGTTATAAGGGTGCCATTATTCGATTTGATAGAGAAATGTATAGGGGGGACTTACTGTTAGGTGGGAAGAGTAAGAGCTTGTTTCTTTTTGGCGTTCAAAAGGAGGCAACGTTTCAAGAACCAAGCCTCAACTGCGTTAAATATTGTCTAGGTTAGAGATTGTAGTTTGGATGTGGAGTTGGCAGAACATATGAGTGTGGAATCATCTGCATATTGTATTCAGGTAGCTTGAGGGATTGCTAAGTGAAGGTCGTTGATGAATAAAGAGAATAGAAGTGGACCTAAAATGGAGCCCTGTGGGACTCCGAGGGAGACTGGCAGATGGGAAGATAGTTTATTCGCCCAGAGGAATGCTCGTTGCCTATTGGTAAGGTAGGACTTGAACCAGAGAACAGCCTTGGTGTCTAGAGAAAGGGATTCAAGAGTTTTTATGAGCAGAGGTTGGTTGACCATTTCAAAGGCTTTTGACAGATCAGTGAAGAGTGTTGATGAGAGGATGCTGTTATTACGGTTTTTATTGATGGAGTCAGTGAAAGATAGGAGAGCTGTGGTGGTACTATGAAATGGCCTGAAGCCATGCTGACAGTTAGCTAGTATATTATGTTGGGTTAAGTGGTTTATTAGTTGATGGTGAATGCATTTTTCCATAATTTTTGCTAAGGGTGATAAGAGAGCTATAGGCATGTAGTTGGAATAATCCTTGGAGTTACCGCCTTTATGTAAGGGGATAATGTGGGAGATTTTCCATATATCAGGAAACGTTCCTTCATTTATGGTTCTGTTTATAAGGATGGATACAGGATAAGCAACTGCTTTAGTGGCTTTTTGCAGGTATTCAGATGGTATTTGGTCAGCAGAGGGGGTGCACAGCTTAAGTTTTTGGATAAGTTTTTGGATGTACGAGGTAGTGATGGGTTGTAATTGGAATGTTGGGAGAGTATCAGGTAGGGAGATTAGAGTTGTTTGTGGAAAGTTAACAGGCTAGAGATTTTATGGTGTCTGTGAAGAGGTATTGAAGGCACTGGCAGTTTGATGGGAGGTATTGTTAGCCCCTAGAGGGGGTGGTGTGCTAGAGTGCCCTGGGTGTAGGAGTCTATTTAAGCTAGACCAGAACTTTTGTGGATTGTTATGGTGAGATTGCTGTAGTTAACAATAGTATTTTTTTTATCAGTGAGTATTGCTTTTTTGGTAATTTTTTTCAACTGTCTAAATGTTTGTTGCTCAGAGATATTTTTGGATGCTCTCCACTTGGCCCAAGATGTATTCCTAAGCAATATCTGTTGTCTAGTTTCTTTTGAAAGCCAGGGGGCTGGTTTGGACTTCATTCTGATGGACCGTTTAGGTGCATGCTTATCAAGGATAGTTAAGAATTTAGAGCTGAAATATTTAACAGCCTCCTCAAGAGGGAGAGTTTTTAGTGGGTTCCAGTTACAGGCATTAAGTTCATTTTGGAATACTACAGAGTTAAAGTGTTTGTTGGTTCGTGAGATCATCACAATCATTATTCTAACACAATAATTACCTAATTTTTAACACCAGCCACATTTAATGACATAACCCACATTTTTACTAATAAAATGTGACAATATATACTGTACGTGTATGTATGTGTTTATCTATGTTTCTATATGCGTCAATACACCTGTCACGAATATGTATATACGTATATGTGTGTGTGTGTCTGTGTATGTATGTGTGTGTGTGTGTGTGTGTGTGTGTGTGTGTGTGTGTGTGTGTGTGTGTGTATATATATATATATATATATATATATATATATATATATATATATATATATATATATATATATATGTATATATATATATGGATCTAGGACACTTGCTCGAAAAAGCAAGCGTCCAAATCCATATATACCGATCACAGTTTAACGAAAGCGCATTAATCGAAAAAGCATTTCCGTTAAACTGTGAAAAAAAAACAAACAAAACCACTAATTAAATGTTTTTGCAGAGGGGCCTTCACCCCCCCTGCACCCCCCCACTTAAATATTCTCACTCCAAGGTCGCACTACAGTGTAGTAAAGGAATATTCCCTTACTCGCACCACAGTGCAACCGGCACACCACTAACACATACCCAAAATTGCTGCTTCGATGATCAGCAATTTCAGGTATGTTTGAGCGCGAATTTGACTTTTGGTGAAAGTTAAATTTGCGCAAGTGTCCGGGTACCATATATATATATATATATATATATATATATATATATATATATATATATATATATATATATGTCTACGTAAATGCATTGTAAAAAAAGTGGTTGAAAACATACTCAATAAAGCAGTGCCAATCAAACAACACTGCACAGAAAAGCACACTTCAAGCAGTGATTAATAAGCAAGTGATTTTTGCAGGCCCAGGCACCCTACATCACCTACATGAGGGGCTGCACCTTACACATTACCTGCAGCTTATATATTCCATATATACCAACTACGAGATGCTTTATATATATATATATATATATATATATATATATATATATATATATATATATATATATGGGTTTTGTGCAGTGCTATCAATGTGTGAGAGGTCAACAGCTGATGTATCGATTCTGGTTAACAGATTGACTGATATGTGTTACCAGTGTGTCATTTTCCAAGTATTGTGACTTGCTGATATCTCACAACTAACCATTCTGCCATTCAAGTTGAAAAGACACCACTGCTTTCATTTGGCTTTCAGTGGTTAGGCCATTTTGGCTGCTAAATGAGTTAGGGTCACACTGAAGTCACTACCAAGCAAAACTCGGATATTTCTGTAAATAAAATCCAGTTGGGTAAAAAATGATGAAATAAGCATGCAGAATCTTCATAATGCCCAAGGGTACAAGCTAGGATTACTGAACTGCTATTAGAATATCTATGCATCACCACCCCTCTTCCCCATCTCTATTTGCTGTGATTAATTATTTTCCAGTGTTGGGGAGGAAGGTAACAAGAACCAAAACTCCACTTTTGAAAACTGTAAAGCAGTTTTGCATAGCTACTACCCACAATACGTGATCCAACAATTTAAAGTGTCTTGCTTGTAGTATAATTTCTTAATGGAAGCATACCCACAGTTCTGTAATGACCACATTAACCAGTACAGTTGATGGAACCATGAATGCACCAAGAATAAGGGAATTATCTGAACAGAAAATAGTGATGATTTTGTCCCAAATGCAAATTTCCAGATGTTTTGTGTTAATGGATTTTTATGTGGTTAGTTGAAACCACAGAAGCTTTCTGTGCTTTGCATACCATTATTGCATCAAGTATATGATTATGAGCTTGGGTAAAATCTGTTAGTCGAGATTTTTGCTGCCAACTTTCATAGTAAAACTACGCTCTAGCATTAAGCCTATGATATTACTGGGTTTCTGTTTTGTAAGGGATATTATGAAGAGCTATTAGTGGCCAGAAAGGTCTGCTGTAATGGATTTTTATTTGTGCCCTTTTTAAGTGTACTTAACAAGTCTGAACCCCATCATCCTTTCCAGAGATTTTTATCTGGAGTCACAACATGTTTAAGATGAATGCCGAGTTATCTCAGTATTATAAACGAAGGACATAATCCTGAGTACCAGGATAACTAGGCTTTAGTTTTTTTTATTTTAAAATTGGTAAGAAAATAATTTAAAAAAATAAAAGTATTTTTTCTTGTCAAGGAGCTATTATTATCTTCTTTCATTCAATTACATTGAATGGAATCGAGAACCCAGAAATCAGACATTGTGCTATTCATTAATATGGCTTATTATTCCCTGCTTTCACATCATAGTAAGTCATGAATAGTCCAACCATGCTGGTTACTATGTCTTGTAAGAAAAGAGATCAGTATGTTTATTCTATTCACTTTGGCACCTCATATGTGAGAAGACAGCTGAAGTTTGTGGAAGGAAGAATGTAACAGGTATCTGAGTCAGTCCAGTTAGTGTGAACAGATAAGTGAGTCTACGGTTTCATGATTTGTCTATATAATCAGTGTTAGTACTCATAAGTGTAAAAAAGCTGTGTAATTTTCTCCTGTCTTTAACTGAAGCTGCTAGTTGTAGTGCTTATATAACACTGAGGGGGATTCCATAAAGCCTACGTGGTCATTTTTCACCATGTGTGCATTGTGGTGGCCACAAAAAGTTTTAGATTCAATAAACTCCATGTAGTGGCGCACACTCACACGCAAACATGGTAAATTCTGTGGCATGCAGATTACAGCATGAGTAGTTGAATTGTATGCTAATGAAGCAAACCAACATGGTAGAGCAATTCAACAAGCTGTAAAACAACTGTGTAGACTCAGTGCTCATGTTGCCTATGTATACGAAAACTTTCTGAATACACCCACGAAAAGGAGTCCACAAGGAAACAAGAGCAAGTAAAAGTTATTAGATTTGTACAGAACTGACCTTAACATGCAACAGCAGAAACATTATTACATTATTAGACAGGGTGGATGGTACAAATGTAGAGTAACAATAGCAACAATCCTTTTTGTAGAGTAACAATAGCAATAATCCTTTTTAAGTGTCATGACATAAATGCAGCTTCACTTCCCCACTCCCAAATGAAGAATATATTCGGAATAAATATAGACAGTTAAAAGTGTAAACCCCATGAAACAGACTATTCGTACTGCCATGTAAGCATATACAGTATGTACCTGATGGAATACAGTCATATTTTATCAAAAACTGTTTTCCTCTGTGCAGACATATAGCAAAATAATACCCTACCTTGTGTTTACAACACCGGGCTCCCCTTCAGTTTCCCTGACTACATGATTAACAACCATGTAGCGTCAGGGCTGTCAAAATGGTGAAGATATAAATGAGGTCAGAGATCATTAGAGTTGCTACATCACAAAAAATTGCAACCATGTAGGGATGTTCACTTCATGTAGGCACTTCCACAGTGTTTGCTTTCAATGGATGGCAACAGAGAATGATGACATCGGGGGGGGTGTCAGTTTACACTTACAGAGGTGCACAAGTAGGTCTGTGAAGGATGAAAGTACATATAAGCAGTGCAAAATTCACTAGTTCTGTTTCACACTCTTTATTTTTTGTTAAAAATGTGTCATCTCTGTCCACTTTAAGTTACTTTGCAATTATTTTTGTCATTGATCTATGTGGTGCTTACTGCAATCATGGGAAATGGAGGAATGAATGCCAGGTTTCTCTATGCTTCTCATTTAACTATTCCTCTGGCAGCATGTGTATTTGTAGGGCTGGAGTACAGATGGTCCTAGGCCCTAATACAGGGTATGAACATTTTAAATCACTTTTTGTGCTCCATGTTTGCATAATATCATGAGAACAGAGGACAGTAGTAACAATATTGCTTCTGCTTACTTTATTTATGCCGAGGTGCGTAGATGGATGTGGAGGTGTGCACAGTAGCATGGAGGTGTGCATCACACACTAATGAGCAGCAACAGAGCAGTGTACCCTTGATTGTTCTATAACAATAACTCAACTATGCCACCCCCAAAAGAAATGTATATGGTTGTGTGTGCCATCCAACTTGGCCTTCAGTTGTTGGCAACTACATATCATAAAACTCTCCCAGTTAATATCCTCGCACAGTTTAAGGCCAGAGATATTGAATGGCTTACACCATGCATGTCTCACACTACTGGTCAGATAAGTGATAGATTACCAAGAAATACAGAAATGTAAGATACAGCTGTATATTTGCAAGCATAATCATAACAGTTTGCATGCTTAGTAAGTGCACTACTTCCAAATACAATAATTATAATGAAATGTAGAAATAACAGCTGATGGTTTGATAGCAGTGTACATTCTGTTGCAGTCGGTTGTGTGAAGAATGATTTCAATCCTTTGCTGCAAAGCTGTTTCTGTGGCAAAGAGAAAAAAGGCATCCATCCTTTTTTTGAAGATGCATTAGTATGAGAGTTCAAATCCTGAGCTATGTAGAAATATCTCTTGCATGCTATCATGTTCTACTGTTTATGTCATACATCGGATGGCCTCATTTCCACATATTTCTCTTTTTTAATTTATTCACTTTCTTATTCCTATTACTTTTACCAGGCAACATATACATTATAGGTTTGACTGTGTTCATATGGTTTGAGTGAAGTGCCGCATTGTGGAAACAGGAATAAACAGACCACCTAGGAAGCAAATAGCCACAAATATAAACTGAATATATTCAATTAATGATCTTGGGCATTTCAAAAACCAGGCCTGGAGCACAGATGGAACTATCAGACATTTGCAATGCAGCTGACATTTGCGCACTGCTTACCTATGGGTGAACAGGTGTATCTTGCATGCTTGCACACTTTGTTCACCATCGCACAAACCAGTTGCTTGCTGGGCTATGGGACTGTATATATCATGTTTCAAAAATGGTGTTTATTCTATGTTTCCTTCGTCTAACATAAAACTATATGTGGAAACATTACAAACCAAGGCCCCAATCTAACTATACATCATATATTTACAATACATTCATGTGTTGGCCCCCTCACACACCACCAAGCATTACAACTCTGAGGTCACAGTACTTTTTCTACACATATAGCAACCACACTACAAAGTGTAATATATAATACTGTGCACTCCATCAGAGACAGGGCAAGTTGGTGTTGCTCAGAAGCTCACTATGCTAAACTCAAACATCCAACTATGCTCAAGAATGGTACTTGTGTTGCTACACAGCTAGACTTCTAAACAGCCTAGTGGTATTAGTGCTATTAGGCTAATAGCCTCATATAATGCTATGAAGCTATGTGCTTAGGCAGGCCTCCCAAGTTGTTGTGCATCACATGACCTGCTGATGTGATCTACTATAAGTGCACCTGCACTCTTGCATACATCAGACTTTTGTCATGCTGCTTGCATTAAGTAATGTGTTTGGTAGTCTTTGCACTTAGATAAGTAGGGATTCTATCTCACTGCAGTGAAAATGTGTGTGTGTCTAGTAAGCAGAGTAGATATGGTATTCTACAGTTACTTCTCCAAGGACATGGATTGCCAGTATTTTGATACTTGCACAAGCCTACACATCCATTTCATGTAGCCTTGCCAACCTATTATTTCCAACATGGCTTGCTGATATCATTTACTGTAAGTTTACCTGCAGTCCAATAAAAGTCAGACTTGTTCTGTAGTGCTTGCATCAACTACTGCATTCTGTGGTCTGTGCACCTAGATAGGTAGGGGTTCTATTCTTACTGCAGTCAAGTCTGTGGGTGTGTGTCTCTTAGCTGTTGCTTGATATTACCAAGAGCCTTTTACACCCGCATGTAGGGCACTTATTCTGTCTTTAACAGACACTGCCGATGTCATCAGCTATAAACTGTTGCCTGACACACTCCAAGTTGGACTTGAGCTGTGGTGCATTCATAAAGTACTGTGTTCTGTAGTCTTTCTACTTAGATAGGTAGGGATTCTATTCTCACTGTAGTCAACTATGTGTGTGCATGTTAGCTGTTGCCTAACATTACCAAGATCCTTGTGGGATGTTTATTCTGGCCTCAGCAGACTCTGCTGATGTCATCAGCTATATCATAGATTTGGATCTGCAATGGTCTCAACAGGCCATGGTTAGACAGAGAGCTGGAGGCCAGTTAGATGTGACCTCATCCTATACCACACAGATTACAGTGGCATGGCTTTTAGTCTATTCACATACAGCATGGCATCATTCATAGCTTCTGTGTTATGTTGATGAGGAAGACCTGTGGTCTATCCAACTACTGAATGTGTCTGGTGAGGGTAATGTAAAATAAATGATAATAGTCTTTTAATGTTCTGATCAGGCTTCACTACAGTGTTATCATACAATCCTAATATCTGAATATGATGGCCTGATTTATAATGTGCACCATGCGTTTGTATGGAAAATCCTTAAAGAGAGAAGTTACAAATTAATGACACACATTGCAGTTTCTTACTTCACAACCTTCACATGTGAAATCAGTATAAGGTTGTGATATTGTGATGCTATAAACTGCTAAACTTTTCAAGGAGAATATATGTTCAAGGTGCAATGACCACTTAAACAAAAAATGCAGATGTACTAAGCAATAAGTTACCAATGCACTGTGATCATCAGACAGAAGGCATTTGTATCCTTGAATCCAAAAGTGAGAAAACAGGAATACAGCACAGTTATCATCAATTGCAGACAATGTTGTTGGGGGGTAGGGGTAATATAAAATATGAACTCAGCAACACAGCTCCAATGAAAAGCTATTTGATAAGACAAAGCTTTCGGGTAAAAAACATTCTTTACTTTCATGTTTTTTTCCAGGATTAAATCAAATAGTGTCATTGAAACCTGTTCTTAAGTATAAGCAACTGTGTCTGCATTGAATACCCCTTTTGTTTGCTATGTGTTTTTAAACTGAAATATACTATTTGGATGTTGTCCACATTTAGAAATGTTGCTTTTAGAAGTGATTTTTTTTAATTGATTAATTGTTTAATTATTGTCTGTGTGTTTTGTATATAGGGTGTGGATGCTACTTGCTAGTTTATGTACACTGAAGAAGGGTTTTTACCTGAAAGCTTTGTCTTATTAAATAAGTCCAAGTACAAGAGTTTGGATGGCACCAAAGCAAACGGCAATTACTTTCATGAACGTTCTCTTACTGGCTTAATGTAGTTGTACTTTTCGGACAACAAGGTTACCAAATGCTCTTCAGCTATAGTTGTACCTCTCAGACGACTGGATTACCAAGTGCTCTTCAGCTCAATGGATCTGAAATGCTCTTTCTCCTTACTCATAAGGCATGTACAGACAACTCCACCAGGATAAGCTAGTTTTTATTCCACAGGATGAATACACATTACAAAGCGTCTTCTGGTTTATATTAAAACTTTATTACAAAACAGACATGAAATAGGCTAGCGCTTTCACCCGTAGGCTTCCTCAGGCCAATGACATTAAACAAATACTTGATCTTTATATACGTATTCTATTCCCCTTCTTTCTGATGTCACATCCTGTATCAATTAATACAATTAGCGCTATATAAATTCTATCTAGCTATTATCTATTTAATATATACAAACTACGTTACAAATGTGTAAATATTTATAAAGATTTTAAAATATATATTAAACAACAATTAAAAATAAAAATAAAGATAAAAAATAAAGATAAAAAATCAAAGCATACATCCATATGTATATGGATGTTCATATATAAGGATATATGAAAACATAAAATGTATATGATATGCATCTATGTATGCATGAATACTTTATACCCCATTTATTGCATTCCATATACATGTACTATATGCATGTAAGTTATATGCAGGAAATACCGAACCCAGTTAGGCTACAACAGGCGACAATATCCATTACAATTATATATTTATAACCTCCTTGCTTTTAGTACAGTTTTGATAGGAACCCTATCATTTAACCCAGGTTTATGGTCCGCTCTAAGCCTAATTATCCATTTCATTTCATTTTGTTCTGTCCCATTAGATATGTCCCCTTGTCTAATAGTAACATTATTTACTTGAATAACCATAAATTTAAAACCATGTTCTATAGATGTTTCTTGTACATGTTTTGATAATGCATTATTACCAGATCCTATTCTTATGTTATATAGGTGTTCTCTTATTCAGTCCCTTAACCTACGATCTGTCTTGCCCACATAGAATGCGGGGCAGTTTACACATGTAGCAAGATATACCACATGACTAGTATTACATGTGGATTTTGCATGGAATGTATAACTTTGTTGTGTGGTAGGATGTGTAAACATTGCTGTTTCATTAATACATGAGCAATATCTACATTTGTAACATGGTTTAGTTCTTCCACTGTCTGTATGTTGACTTACTTTTCCCACTTTATTAGGACCACACAGCATCCTATATAGGTTAAGCTTATTTTTATATAGGAACTTAGGGTGACTACCTACTATATCAAGTATGCTAGGATCTGTAGTTAGTATATCCCAGTATTTCCTGTATATATCTTTGATGCCTTTGGCATCTTATGTATAATATATAGATACTTTTAGATCATTCACCATATGACTTTCATTTTCCTTAGAGTCTATAACTCCAGTATTTCCATTCCTATCTGCAAAATATGGATGTGCCTTTTTTTCTCTCATAATATCCATGTTCATTAAACCCACATCTATTTCTTCTGGTTTATATGACCTTATTAAATAGCTTTTAGTTGAAGCTCCATTGCTGAGTTCATATTTTATATTACTGCTTGCCTGGTATATGAACTGAGTTTATTTCTGTATCTTGGCTGGTACTGCTACATTGGGGATTAGGGGGCAAGAAGTCTAGGCTGACACAAACGGTTAGCGAGTGTGTGTGAATAAGAAAGAGAAGAAGGCAAACATATGTATAAAACAACAAAAGGTCAGTGAAACTGTAGAATAGTGTGTGTGTGTGTGTTATACCTTTAAGAAGCCTTTCAAAAGACAGCACGTGCATATAAATAGCAAGCACGTACTAGCTTCAGTGCCATTTTGAGAGTGCAGCCAGACAGTGAGTATGTGTGTGTGTGTGATAGCTAGTTTGTTTATAAGTTTATCTAAGTTAAAGTTATTAGGCCTCAATTCTGATGTGTTTGTACATAATAAAGCTGTTTGAACAGAACCCACAGATGTTCATCTGTTTTATCCTGACAAGTTGAGCGACATGGTGTCAGAACTGGGATTCCAGAGACTGCTTTTCAGAGCTATGAGGTGCAGAATTAACAGTGAAGGTAAGCTATATGAACCGAGTACAAAAAGGGCCAGAAATGAACCAAAGGTAATAAAAACTTGCATGAATTATTTATTTTATTAAAAAGATAAAAATGGAGCATTACAAGGGCATAGACTGCATTATTAAGCAAACAAGAGTCACAAAAAGTTTATTAATTAAACAAAATGTTTGAAATTAAGATATCTGATAAAACAATTATCAGAAAAGCACATAAGGGGTTTGGAATTACCTCGGAATTACAAAACGAGCATGATTAAAGTAAAACGAGCATGTTCAGAATAAACAAGCCCAGGAAAAGCATGATGGGCATGAAAAAAATTAAACTAGCAAAACAAATATAATAAAGGGCAAAAATGGCACATTAAGCATGAATAAAGCAAGGCGACTGCATGTTTTTGGCAAAATACTGTGTTTGGGTATAAACTACTGCTTTGCATTGAATGAAACTATTCACGGCATAACTAGATTATCTGAAGTGTCTCAACATGTGTAAAAGTGCTTACAGTGTAAGTTTTTTACTGTGCATTTATTCTGAAGAGTTTATTGCATGCAAAGTGCAACTATTTTGCAAAGTGCACTCAAATTACAGCCATTTCAAAAGATTTCTTGTGCTGTGTCTATTCACTGAGTGTCACCATTTCAGGGTGTTTCTTGCACTGTACAAAGTTATTTATCAAAGCACAGCTATTTGGGGAAAGTTTCAGTGTGTTACATACTGTTTATTCACAAAGTGCAGTTACTTAAAAATGTTTATTACTCTGATCTTCTTCTGCCCAGTTTATTCTTACAATGCTGTTATTTTGAAATGTTTCTTACACTGATAAGAGGTGATTTCTTACAGTACAGTGATTTCAAGAATATTCTTGTGCCCAATAGACTTATTTCTCAAAGTTATTTGGAGGCTTGTTGTGCTATTGGGCATAGTTACAAGTACTGGCATAAATGTCTGGCATATGTAGATGTGTGCATGTTTGTATAACTACAAGTGGACTTGGGTTACATTGTGTTTTGCTATAATTTGCTGGCACAGCAGACGGATTTCGAAAACCATCACCACTTGTATTTGATCAGAATATTCCAGAGAATTGGAGACTATTTGAGCAAGAGTATGCTATTTTTATACAAGCAGCTTATTCTGATAAAGATGCATGCACCAGGGCATTCATTTTGCTAAACCTAGCTTGGTCAGAGACCATTGAAAGAGAGCATTCATTTGTGTATGCACCAGCAGTATATGAATGAGAAGGGGAAAATCATCATTTTGTTGTGCAGGCTGAATCAGGGGAAGACCCCGAGTGTTTGAAATGCAAATTCAGGAAAATGTACAATCCCCAGACAAATGTTACATTAGAGAGGCATTTGTTTCACACAAGAAATTAAAAGCCAGGAGAAACTTTTGCAGCTTATATTACTGACCTGAGAAACAAAGCTAAAATGTGTAGGTTTAGTGATTTAAAAGATGAGTTAATAAAGGACAGGCTTGTGCGTGGTATTAATAGTGCTGCAGTGAGAAAGATTTTGCTGAGTGACAGTGATTTAATGCTGACCAAAGCCATTGAGATTTGTCAAATCCATGAATTTACAGAAAGGCACACAAGTATGCTTGCAAGTGATAAGAGCATGGTTTCTGTAGGCTCCAGAGTGAATGTAGACAGCATGCAACATGTGAGAAGCAGAAGCAGGCCTAAGCACATGGCAGCTGTAAATCCTGCGGGTGTGGCAGGTAAAACCCATAGTTTTCCAGCAAGTTCTAAGACTAGTTCAGTGAGAAGGACATGCTCAGTGCAGTGCAAGAGTGAATCAAAAAAATGCAAATTAAGCTTTATTGTTAACTGTTGCAATTGTGGTGCCAGTCATGACTCTAAAAGTGAAAAGTGCTTAGTATTTGTTCAGCAATGTCCCAAGTGTAAAACATGGAACTATTTTCAAACGTTTTGCAAATCAAGTAAACCTCACCCAGCTGTAAAGAAGGGACACTTAAAAAAGCAAGTTGATCATATAGAAAGCTACAACCCTACTTTCTATGTAGATGGTGTATCAGTAATTGGTGAAAAGGTTGATGCAGTAGATTTGTTGGCAAAGAATGAAGTGTTTTGTACTGTCCAGATCAATGGTAAATCCACCGAGCTCAAAGTAGACACTGGCTCAAAGTGTAATGTTATGTCAGGAGACACATCTGCGAAGGTCAGATCTGGTGAGCAACTCAATGTGGCCAGTTGTGGGAAACTTATTGCTTATGGAGGCAAAGAAATTCAAACTGAAGTCCCAGTAGTGCTTTCATGTTATTTGGTTAGGAACTGCTACAGCTTAATATTCTATTTAGTTCAAAGACCTCTGCAGTCATTATTGGGTCTCAGAGACAGTTTGAGAATGAAACTGCTTTCCTTTACTAAAGAGTTTCATCATATAAACACATCTCAGTTCCAGTTTTACTGATGCTATTTTCTCAGAGTATGCTGATGTTTTTGATGACAAGTTAGGCAAACTTCCAGCTGTGTATTCTATGAAGTTAAACCCAGAAGTCAGTCCAGCAGTCAGACAACAAGAAATGTTCCGATAGCTATGCAGAATAAAGTCAAAGTTCAGTTGGATACAATGGTGCAGCAAAGTGAAATTTGTCCAGTTACAGAACCTACTGAATGGGAGTTGTCCATGGTAGCAGCCCAGAAAAATGGCTCAGACAAAATTAGAATATGCATTGACCCAAGAGATTTGAACAAAGCGTTAAAGATACCACATCATCCTATGTGTACAGTTGAGGAAGTCACAGCCCTAATACCAAATACCACTGTTTTTTTTTTTTTTTTGTCTTGGATGCAAAAAGTTCATTTTTGCAAGTGATGCTTGATTGCAAATCTTCACTACTGTCTACTTTCAGTACCGCTATAGATTCCTCAGGATGTCATTTGTAATAATTTCTGCAACTGAAGTCTTTCAGTGTGCAATGGAGTATTTTTTTTTTCAGGTTATCCTTGTGCCTTAATAGCAGATGATTTATTGGTTGGATGCAATGGTGAAACAGAGCATGACAGAAATCTTAGAAAAGTTCTAGACAGAGCACATGAAGTGAACTTGAAGCTCAATCCTCTGAAGTGCAAATTCAGACTACCAGAAATTACATAGTGGGTTATTTATTTACTATCACTGGGTTGTGACCAGACCTATCCAAGCAAGCAGTCATTCTAGAGATGCCAGCACCAGATAATGTTCAAGCTCTACAACATCTTCTTGGTATGGTCAACCATTTAGGCAAGTTTATACCAGACTTCAGTGAATTGATAACAGTTTTGAGAGAGCTGATGTGCAAAAATGCTGCATGGTCTTGGTTGAAACAGCAACAGAGAGTATTTGAAGACCTTAAGCAGAAAATTGCCACCCCACCTACATTAAGTTGCTATGATGTCAATAAACCAGTAACGCTTTCCTGTGCTCCTTCAAAATTTGGTGTTGTAGTTATTCTTCAAGAAGACAGACCAGTAGCCTATGTATCTAGAACTCTTACCCAAACTGAAATGCAATATGCTCAAATAGAGAAAGAACTTTTGGCAATAGTATTTGCATGTTCAAAGTTTCATGATTATATTTATAGTGAAACTATTCAGATTGAAGCTGATCGCCAACCTCTAGTCACTATTTTAAAGAAGCCTATGCATTCAGCTCCAGTGAGATTACAAAGAATGATGTTCAGATTCCAAAAGTACAACTTCAAAATGGTGTATACAAAAGGCAAACTTCTTTATCTGGCTGATACCTTATCCAGATCACCAAGAAATACAATGGAACAGCTTAATCCAGCGAATTTTGACTTTGATGTCATGGAAGTACATAATTTTTCTACCACGAGACTTGATGAGCTGAGAGATCATAAAACGACTGATCCAGTTTTGCAAAAGTTCAACTTCTTCATTAACGTTGGATGTCTGTCAAAGAAGTCTAGTGTACCACCTGAAGTGAAAACGTATTTTCCTTACAGAGATGAGATGATGGAAGATGGCATTATTTTCAAAGGTCCTAAAATTGTTGTTCCTGCTTCCTTACAACATGAATATATCCAGATTTTGCATTGTTGTCATCCAGGTTCTGAATCTACCAAAAGAAGGGTGAGAGAACTGGTATTTTGGCCTTCTCTAGCAAATGATATTGATAAAGTACTTTCTTCTTGTTCAGTATGCAATAGTACTAAACCACATTTGCAAAAAGAACCACTTCAGCTAAGTCAAATTCCTGACCTACCTTTGTCAATAGTGGCCACTGATTTATTCGAGTGGAACAATCATCATTACTTAATGTTGGCAGACTCTTATTCAAACTGGTTTGAGATTGATTTACTACCTAACTTAATGTCCACTGCTGTTATCACCAAGTTGAAATGTCATTGCTCAGTCCATGGTAGTCCACACAGTTATTTCTGAAATCGGTACCTAGTTTACCAGTCAGTTGTTTCATAAATTTGCAAAAGAATGTGATTTTGTACATGTTACTAGCATTCCAGAATACCCACAGTCAAATAGACTAGCTGAACATGCAGTACAGAGTGCAAAGCAATTACTAGAGAAGTCAAAGTGTGCCATAATGCACTCATTCTCAGAAATATACCCTGTGACAATATAATTGACTCACCTGCTCAGAAATTTCTATCTAGGCAAATCAGAACAACATTGTCTATCAGTTCCAGTTTTTTTGAGGCCTAAAGCTAAGAAAAACAGAACAATCAAAGCCCAACTATTCAGAAAGCATTCTTTCCAGAAGTCCAGCTATGATAAATCGAGCAGAGTTCTTCATCCATTGAAAGGAGAGACAGTGAGGATACAAACAGCGAAAGGTTTTGACCGGATTGGTCAAGTAACAAGTATATGTGCCGAGCCAAGATCCTACTTCATGGAATCTAAAGATGTGGAGTACAGGAGAAATTGCAGACAGTTTCTTCTTCTATCAGAATCGATATTGCAGCATTGTTCCTGTAATATAGACTCACTCTAGATCCCAGAGCAATCCAGACAATGTTCCTGTTGCAGAATGTGTCATAACTTCTACTTCCATTCCTGATGATGTTCCTGATGTCCCTAAAGTTGAACATTCAGCAGTGACAGCTCCAGTTGCTAGACCTACTTCTAATTTTTATGTCACATGATTTGGTCATATATCCAGACCTAGTGTGAAATACACAGCAACCTGGACATAATTGTCTCTATGTATTTAGTTCTGTATAATTGCATGACAGAATTATTTTGTATCAATTGCATGTCTATTAATGTTGTCAATAATACATGACTCAGCTTTCAAAGAGGGAGGATGAAGAATAGTGTGTGTTGTACCTTTAACAAACACTTCCAAGGACAGCACATCCATATAAATAGCCAGCATGTGCAAGCTTCAGTGCCATTTTGAGAGTGCAGCCAGAGAGTGAGCATGTATGAGTGTGATAGCTAGTTTGTTTATAAGTTTATCTAAGTTAAAGTTACTAAGCCTCAATCCTGATATGTTTGTACATAATAAAGCTGTCTGAACAGAACCCACAGATGTTCGTCTGTTTTATCCTGACCAGAATAGCAACAGAGACTAAATGAGTAACTGTGGTGTGTGTATCTATAAGGGTTCTCCAGGTGAAATAGTTGTGTGAGTGTGTGCATGACCACAGCCAAGCTCTGTGCTCATTCTATGTCTTGGTGTGTCAGACAGGTGTAATGGTAGAAGTGGCAGTTCATCGCTGGCATCCCAGACCAAGAGATCTGGCTGAAAGAAGTTGAACTGGTATGCTGACTTCCAGGACCCCAGTCACATATAGTGCTGCTACCTGAATGTGACTGATATCTGCTGGACTAGCTCCCTTCATGGGGACACCCACAACCGTGACCACCATGGCCTGCCACATCTGTGTATGGACAGCACACTCAATGATGGAGCATTGGAAGTACTGGCACTATGAGACAGTGATTGGATACAGCCACATTGGCTGACAGCAGATGATGTGGCTAACCTACACCCACGAGGTTGCTGTTTGTTACCGTTCCAGGAGACATTCCATTACAGACATTGCTCGCTCCATGACAGACACCCCTTGGTGCATCACAGACTCCCCTTGTTCTAATGTGTCATTTATTCAATCCAATGAATCAGCAACACCATGGAAGGCAATCATGCATGTCAGACTGTGACACATCCTGAAATTTTTGATTGGTACATCTAAAAATACCCAAGAAAAAATTAATTTCTGAAAGCAACTCTTCTAAACTGTCATCTTTGGAATCACTGAGTACATCAACAGATGCTGACAGCTCACATCAGGGATAGTACATGGAAAGGAGGTATCAGCAGTATGTGCATAACAAACAATGCATGTAAGACAATGTAGATCCCTTCATGTTCCAGCACACAGAGTAAAGACACCAGTTAATGAAGACTTCAAAACTATTGAATACATACTTGGTGAAGGACATAGATGTTTCAAAGTAGGAACAGGTTAGCTGAACAGGCCATTTCCAAGTAAAGGGTTGCCTAAATTGATAATAATAGGCACCTCATTGAAAACATTAGATGATGTGACTCTGACAACCAGCCAAAGCTTTTGCAGTTCACTGCCAGCCCTGGAATTAACAGATTCATATTTAAATAAAACCATAACTGCCTGTCAATAAAGTTCTAAATCCTGGAGTGGTTGTGTTTACTCTGGTATTGTATGGTATTTAGTGTTGCATTCTATGAATAGTAATGTTGTGTTAACCACTGTTACCCACACTGTGCTACATAATAAATATGTCTAGAAATGTCTGTATAAGACTGTTGTAAGTACAAGGTTAGATTGTACAACCAAGAGAGACTTAGACAGAAAACTGAAAAAACAGACAGCAGTTTCTAAATAGCTCACTCTGATGAAACATAAATTGTTGTATTTTCAGCACACATAGTCATGGTTCGAATCCTGGGAGTGGTACTAAGCTGTATGCATAATCATACCTCTCAGTTGTCCAGATAATTGGCTCATATTTTTGGCCTTTTCCTCTTTCTCCCTTTCAAATCACTGGGATAATCTCAGAATTGCAGTCACTAAATAATGACATACATTTGAGTTTCAGACTTCTAATCCATCAGAAAATGTCTATTAAAACAAATCATGTTACTCTAGCAACTGCCTAAAGCTTTATAAGAGCAATATTCAGTATATGTCCCTATTTGTATGCCCATTTTGTCAAGCTTTGTCCAGAGTTTGTGCATTAAGAGATTGAGAGGTATGTGTATATTTTAATTAGGAATATGGGAATATGTGTAGAAACAGTCAGGTAGTGTTAACAAACATTAATCCCACGGGTCTTTCAGATAAGAAAACTGTAACTGCCTGACAATAAAGTTTTAAATCCTGGACTGGTTGTGTTTACTCTGGTATCATATGGCCTGACATGTAGCATTCATCAATATCTGATATCAGAATAGTACTGTTGTGTCAACCACTATTTCTCACAATGTGCTATATAAAGATATGTCTAGGAATGTCTGTACAAGCCTGTTGTAATTACAAGGTCAGATGTACAACCAAGAGAGACTTAGAAAACACTGAAGGAGCAGACAGCAGTTTCTAAATAGTTCCCTCTGATGAAACAGAAATTGTATTTTTAGCAGACACAACCATGGTTTAAATCCTGGGAGTGGTAGTAAGCTATATGCATAATCATACCTCTCAACTGTACAGATTTCTCTGAATGTCCAAATATTTGGCTCATATTTTTGGCTTGTTCCTCTGTTTTCCTGGCAAATCACTGGGATGATCTCAGGATTGTAGTCACCAAATAATGACATACATTTGAGTGTCAGACTTCAAATCCTTCAGAAAATGTATATTAAAACAAATCCTGTTACTCTAGCAACTGTCTAAAAGTTTATAAGAGCAATAGTCAAAATATGTCCCTATTTGTACCCCAATGTTGTCAAGCTTTGTACAGAGTTTGTGCATTAAGAGATTGAGAGGTATGTGCATAATGTTAACTATGAATCTGAGAATATGTGCAGAAACATCCAGGTAGTGTTAACAAACATTCCCTCCACAGGTCTACCAGGTAAGAGAAATAGACTAGCTATAAGACAGCTGAAGTATACACTTGTGTACAAACATACCACTGCCCAAACCAAGACCATAAGGTATTGTAATAATACCCGTAGAGTAATGATTAGAGCAATGAACATTAAAGTTGTGAGTACTGCAAGCATATATAAGTTGTTAATTGACATCTCTCTCCCCTCCCACCATATCTGCAGCAATAATCTAAACACACTAATCAATGGGTATGTTTACACCAAACCTACTGTTAGGACATACGTCCTATTGTTCAACAAGTATTGAAATGTGTTTCTATTAATGCTCCATGTTGAAATACTATAATTGTTGGCCTGTTGCTATCAATGTAACCTGCATGCCATTGTAATGGCCACTGTGGTTCCATATTTTCATGTGTTCTGTTTGCTATGCAACTGTTCTAAACCTGTTGTTTTGAGTTAATGGGAATATCTATGCATGCTGTTATAACTAATCCTGGTATGTGCTGACTATTACTAACCCACATATGTTCTAAAAGTGTAACACCATAGTACGTTTGGGAAGGCCGGTCCCAGGACTCTCACCTCATCTGGCCATGGCACCAGGCCCCAACATGTCTGGGACCCAGCCCAAGACCTCTTCATCCACTGTTTCTGCACCACCTTTGGGTGGAACCACCTCAGGGAATGGGGATCATTCCCCACCCTGGGAGTGGGCGCCAACAGGATCCTGTCACCCGAAGCCAGGTGCGGGGTTTGGTGCATAGCAAGCTGTGAAAGGAGTTTGGAGATCTGCTATGCCAGCTTGCAGGCTGCGTGGTGCAATTAGAGGGTCAGCCTGCTCCCCCTGCTCAGCCCCCAGCACAGCCACCTTCAGGGCCATGAAGGTGCTGCAGTGACTGCCCATGGGTGGGGACCTCAGGCCCACTGTTTCCATTTGGGGGCTCATGGGCTTCTGATTTCCAAACACCCCTCCCTGTCCAAGGTGTTTACTCCCACATGTGTCATATACTGCCCCTGCATGCTGTCTTGTCTGTCTTGCCTGTCTTCCTACCCAACCTACCTCCCCTAATATACCTATTATCCTTCCCCAACATCCCACTCTCACCTTAAAAAAAAGGCAATATGTTCCCCCCAAAAAATTTCACCCTATACATAGCTGTCCATTTTGAACATGTGTCCACTGGACATGTAATGTGGTCTAATTGGTTTCACAACATATTATTCTTGTCCTCACCCCTCTCTCAAGGGTTTGAGTGTCCAACTATACCTCCAAATTCAGTATATATGCACAGCTGTTGCTGTAGAAGAAATGGACAGCTATGGACCTTCCCTACACCCATCCTGCACATCCCTAGCTACTTTTCCTATTGTCTTTCCCTCTTTGTGTCACCTTTTTCACCACTTTCCTATCACCCCTTTTTTCTTTTCTTTTAAAGAAATTAGCATGAGGGTAAGTGGGAGTAAGCACTTTTAAGCAGTAGTAAGTGGGATTAAGCCTGTTTGCGTAGCACTAAGCAATGCCTACACAGATTAAACACTTTTCAGGCTGTCTGTAGCATTGTTTACCACCATGCAAACCCACTTACAACTGCTTAAAAGTGCCTTAATCACTCTCCATCCAACAGCCCTTGTTCTGCCAAGCAACATAATAATCAGCCATGTCCAGTCTTGAACCCAGGACCCTGTACACCATAGTCAGAGAAATCCACCACTACTTCATCAGAGCTGTACTACTGAAGTTTTTTTTTTTTTTTAATATGTCATTCAATACAGGTATAGAATACTATGGAACAAACCCTGTGGAACCAGCATGTTTATAATATATAAATATACAAATATAGATGTGTATGGTAATAGATACATATGAAAAGTGTATATATCAGATATATGTAGCTGTACATATGAAATTACACACATAGAATATGTACATATATATATATATATATATATATATATATATATATATATATATATATATATCATAAAATAATATAATGTGTAGATATCAAAGAAGAAATATAGTGATATATCAAATGGCATATATATATATATATATATATATATATATATATATATATATATATATATATATATATATATATATGTGCGTGTGTCTGACAGACTCCTCTGGCACCCCTAACCTCCACATACAATACCACTACTACTCTCCAGGCAGCATGTCATATGTTCTCTGTAGGTACAATAGACACAATGCAGCTGCATCTCAGCCTCAGTGCAGAGCTCCATCAACACTTGTGGATCAACATTTGCATCTGTAACACTCTTACCTGGCATGAAACCATACTGCAAATCATCAATCATCACCATGTTCTCAACCTAGCTGCCACCACCCTTTACCATTACCTCATCCTGTGACTGATCAATGGTATCTCTCACTTGTTACTACAGCTCTGCAGACCACCCTTGTTCAGATAAGCAGTACCCATACATATTCGCCAACATCTCACACATTCTCTCACTTTCCAAGATTTCAGTAAACAATCCAGTTAAAAATACCACTGCCAGGTCTCAGAAACACCTCCAGGCATCCACAGGTATGTCACTTGGAACAACAGCCTTTCCACTGTTAAACCCCTTCATACCTGTCCTTACATTCTCCTTGATAATCTGTTGCACCTCCTGAGTAACTATACCTACCTCAGCCAACCTACTTCATATATTCATGTCTACTCTCTACATCTGTCTATCAATCCCACTTCTCCTTTACCAACACCTTTCTTTGCATACTCCCCTGTACTTCTTCATTCCATTACCATGTGTGTAGGAGCAATCGCCATCTGGGCAGCATGTCAACCTGTGCCTGATTGAGCATAGTAGGTCACAGGTGCATTAATGTAATGCTGAGTATGAGTACAAATAGAACACATCCACTGAGGGCAATCAGAAGGCCATCCCCACATATGTCTGTGGTCTCACCCACCCTGTAATGGAGGTCAGCCACAGCATATACACACAGACCATAGCTACAGATGACCAGTTTCAGACATGTCTAGGACAACATCAGTATAGAAGGATATGCACACCACATGCACCCCTACCCTCACTATTAATCAGGTACAAACTGCCTACTTACACATAATGCTAGGCATGTCCATGCAAATCTGCTAGGTACAGCATGGTCTCAAATTCCTGGCTCCCTCCCAGCTGAAATCATCATCCTTAACTGCCATCTGAATCCCCACAAAAAAAACTTGCAATTGCCTCTATCTACCTTCCTCCTGGTAGCAATCTTCCCATTCTTGAAAACATCCTATCCTGGTCTCCCACAACATACCATATGAGACACTTATCCTTGGTGATGTCAACACTGATTGGTCCAAACTCACAACTGACTTCCCCCAACTCAGTATCCACCTACATGGCTTCCACCAACTTATAACATCTCCCACTCACTTCCATAAAAATTCCACTTCCAGCTCCATCATAGACTGGATCCTTACCAATCTCCCCCACCAATACCACAATCCCACCACCTTACCTGACTCCCTCAGTGATCATCTCCCTACCACCATCTTAAGACACTACTCCCATATTCCTAAACCCCACCTTATCAAAGACTGTCGAAAACTATCGACTTTCAATTCATCCCAATTTAACTCCATTCTCCACAACATAGATTGGTCCATCCTAAAACACCTCCCCCTAAATGATGCTGTAAGCTCTTTCAATAGCATCTTCATGAATACTCTAAACTCCGTAGCTCCATCTAGGAAGATCAGAGTAAAATCAAATCATGCTCCCTGGCTCTCCAAAGAGACTAGGTCCCTTATGAAACAAAGATATTGTGCTTGGAAAACCTGGACTAAAACTAAACAACCACCTTTTCTTCAAAAATACAGGCAACTGAGGAACCTTGCAAAAAAACATACAACTAATGACAAAAAGTTATACTATAGCTCTGCTCAGCTTAACAACAAATCCAATCCTCAAAATTTTTTGTCAAATCTCAACAACATCCTTTATCCTGGAAAGCCCACTAATCCCTCCCCATACCCTAACTATTCCTCTCAGGAAACAGCTACTCTCCTGAATAAACACTTTATCTCTTCCATCCAAAATCTGGTAACCTCTAAGCCAAACTCTACTTCGACACCCACCCCTCCAAGTCCCACTAACACAACTTTGTTTTCTTTTGAGCCAGTTCCCATTACTTACATCAAATCTCTACTACTCAAACTAAAACCTTGCTCTCCTTCCACTGACAATATATCTCCTACATTCCTCAAACTTGCTGCTGACTCAATTGCCTATCCTATATTTATACTAATTAATCGATCTGTTCTGGAATCAACTGTCCCCACCCTTTGGAAATCTTTCTTCACTATCCCTCTTCATAAAGGTGGAAACTCCACTGACCCGTCAAACTACCAACCCATTGCCATTCTGCCCCCCTCTTCAAGATATTAGAAAAATGTGTTCACTCACAGCTTCTCAATCACCTCTTCACACACCACTTACATACCCCTACCCAACATGGATTTTGCCCTCACCACAGCACCACCACTGGCCTCCTCTCCTTCACTCATATCATTGCAGAGGCCCTAGACAACAATAAACTCATTTCCTGTCTCTTCCTAGATCTCTCCAAAGCCTTCAATACTGTCTCTCATCTTCTACTACTATCCAAACTCACAAATCTCCACCTATCCCCCTCCACACTTGCCTGGTTTAATAGTTACCTATCTGGCAGGGAACAATCTGTCAAATGGCTCTCATCCTCCTCACCTTTCCTTCCCATCTCCACTGGTGTTCCCCAAGGCTCCATCTTGGGACCCCTTTTGTTTAACATCTTCACCACTGATCTTTACACCTCATGCAAAGAATCCTCCCTTATTCAGTATGCCAATGACTCCACACTTATATCCATCCCAAATAACATTCCTGAACTACACTCCCTGACCCAACAGGCCCTACTATCCACTGAACAATGGCTCTCTCACAACCTATTGATCCTAAATCCCCAAAAGACCAAACTCCTACTTTTCCTTCCCTGTTCTCTTTCTCATCACAAAACCTAATTTTTATTACATCTTCTAACAATACAACTATCCAACCTGACAGCAACACAAAACTCCTAGGGGTCATTATCGATGTAGAACTAAAGTTTTACACATACTCCAATGTATACAAAATATAAACCAGAAACTAGGTCTACTATATCAGAGCAAAAAATTCCTAACCCCTGAATATAGACTTATCCTGGGCCAGGCACTTATCCTCCCTTCCCTCTTATACGGCACCCCAGTTCCTACCAATATCCAGGCCTCCATTCTAAACAAACTGCAACAGACTTACCATAAAATAGCCAGATTCATTACTAACTCCCCATAAAACTCACACCACTGCATTTCTTTAAACTCTCTTCAATGGCTTGAACTTCCCCAATTTCTGCTATCTTATCAATTTCATATGCTACACTCTATTTTTTATAAACCCTCCTTCTGTCCATCTCTATCTTCCTTAGTCTCCATCTACATCCCATCTTGGACCCTCCATACTTCTAATCAACAATTACTTGATATCTACTACCCAAAAAAGGTCAGTAGGCAAACTACTCTACAAACACTCCCTTGCCCATGCATGGAACAAACTTCCCATTGACTTATGCTCAATCTCCCACACCTCACACTTTAAAAATGAACTAAAAGCTTATTTTCTCAATTCCAGAACCTGCCCTTGCCATGACCCTACCTAGTCTTCCTTCCCTTTATGTATCCTCAAAAGGACCATACGTAGTACCTCATTACACTTCTATCTCCAATGTGTCTACTATGCATTTGCATAATTTTATACAGACAAATTTTTTTTATTGTTGACCTATTGAACTATATCAATGTAAAATTGTTACTTAGCTTCTTTTTAATGCAACTTTAACTTTATGCATGTAACCCAACATATGTGAATTTTTTTGCTATAACTGCTATTATATCAATATTGTTTAATATTGTACTTGTTTAAAATGTACTACTGGAGCTTTTCTCCTCGGGTCTCCACTGAAAATGGGCCACAAGCCCAGCTGGACAAACCTGGTTGACAAATGTCAATAAATAAAATAAATAAATACTGGAGTATTATTTGATGTAATGTTGTGGCTTCTGATACTCATTACTAGTGAGCTGTCTCTGTAAAGAACTATGGACAATGTCTGATGTCCTGTGATGTGTTTTTCCCTGTTTATGTCTTTCAGGTGTGATGCAGAGGCTTCCAACCTATGATGTCCAGAAGACAGCAGCCATAACTGAAGCCATCCTGGAGCACTACCACATTCTCTTCAGTCGGGAATGCCAACACCAGCAGGAGAGGACAGCCCTCTGGGAAGATGTCACACAGAGTGAATACCTTGGGGAACCATGGCCGCATGTACAAACAGATCAGGCACAGAGCAACTGACCAGATTCAGTGTGCATGGCAATGGGCTGCTGCAGTGGTAAGGAACCATTCCACTACTGGTGGTGGGGCAGCCAGAGAGGCCCCACTTACAGCAATGGAGGAGCTCCTTGCCAACATGTATATATGTATGTAGATGCATATAGGTGGGCAAATCTATACATAATACATATATATATTTATATATAGAGAGATATACATTCACATGTATATCCACAAATATGCATAGATACATATATATATATATATATATATATATATATATATATATATATATATATATATATATATATATATATCTATATATATATATATATATATGGGTTCATGTCTATCGAACGACAACTCACTATATCGACATCCACTTCACCGACATCTGAAATACTCGACACCGCAAATCACGGACATTTAACAGGTAAGAGATTTAAATTTAGCTAATCATGCCTACCACACATGCATAATACTGCCATACTTACTAAAACATGGTAGGCATGATTAGCGAATTTAAATCTCTTACCTGTTAAATGTCCGTGATTTGCGGTGTCGAGTATTTCAGATGTCGGTGAAGTGGATGTCGATATAGTGAGTTGTCGATCGATAGACATGAACCCATATATATATATATATATATATATATATATATATATATATATATACATGTATACATTAATATACAGAAATATATGACAGCTACAAACACATGCAATCTGAGGGTCATGCTGCTACACACTAGACATCTACATATAAAAATGCACTCACTGGACGTATTCCTTAAAATGGGGAACTATGACATCTGTGCTGTAACAGAGACTTGGTTAAAAGCAGCAAGAAGCACCCCTGCACTACCAGCATATTACCCATTCCACATCTCTTGGCTGCAGAACTGTGATGGAAGCTCCAAAGGTGGTGGTGTTTCCATATTCATTAAGGAGGCACACACCTCCAGAGTGTTGACCAACTTCGGCATTACAGATCCTGCAGGTATAGCTAACATTGGGTAGGACAGTGGTTCAAGTAGTAGCCTGCTATAGGTCCCCAAACATGTCCCAACACTCACACTCCATGTCCCTAAACACCCTGGAGGATAATATTGTCCAACCTAATGCTCACATACTGGTTGACTTCAACTGCTCCACTATTAACTGGGAAAACTACTTATGTACCAATGCACATGCCCATCACATTGACCTTGTTTTTCCTAACATGGGCAACTGTTGCTCAACACCGATAGACAATTCCCACTTGTTATAGCTGAAAACAAATTAATCACCTTTGGAAATCCATGGCCATCCCATGCCCCCCCCTGCACAGGTAACCACCATGAAAAGCCTTTCCAATGCTGAATATGACCTCATAACAACAGAAGTGGCTAACCTCACTGCAGCCATGCAAATGGAGACTAGGTGCATAACAGCTGACTCAAACAACAATGCACTATAAACAAGTACACAAATGCATGGGTACTGCCTTACCCACTACAACCAGGATCCTCATCTCCAATAAATGGAAGCTGACCTGGTGGTCGCCTGCCATACAGACACTGTACAACAGAAGGAGGGAACCGATATGGAATAACGTGAAGTCCCAAGAATGGAAATCAACACATCAGCCTCAATTAAAGGTTGAGATTCCTCATCAAATACTACAAAGTTAGCTGTGAGAACAGAATTGGAGCACATAGTGAAGACAACCACAAGGTCTCATACAGTTATGTTAACAATCTCCATGGTAATAGTAAGATTTGTTCTGAGCTACCAGACAATGGAACCTCCCAGACTGAGCCAAAAAATACTGCCAATATACTGGCTGGCATCTTGAGTGCAGAAATTACCCCTCACACCCCCCCCAAAGGACCAATCACAATACCAGTACACCACCAGGCACCCAGTATTACTGCAGAACAGGTTAAAACACTACTGTCCAAGGCCAAGAATACAGCTTCTATGGGACCTGAGAATATCCCTGGCTGTGTTCTACCTGAACTACAAAGTGACCTGGCACCTTACCTGTGTGCCCTGTTCAAGCACAGCCTCATCTCAGGCTTTGTCCCTACTGAATTGTTCACTGCTACAGTCACCCCTTTCCACAAACGAGGTGTAACTACAGACCCTGGGAAATACCGCCCCACCTGCCTGACAAGTCTGTTATGTGAAGCTATGTAATGCATCATCATGCACCTAATAAACAGGGATATGGGAATCTGCAGACTCAGGATCCCACACAGTTCACCTTTGAGAAGGTCAGGTCATACATGCACGTTCCACCTGGTCAACTTCTTGGTGTCAATCATCTGAGCTGTGGATGAAAGCAAGTGACACAGCCTACATTGATTTGGCCAAAGCCTTTGATAACATTCCTCACTCACTAACTAGGTGGGAACAGAGGCACAAACACAGGGATAGATTGGACATACTGGTGTCATACATTGAGTCAGTTGCAGATGTCACTGGGTTTGTTGTAACATCCTTTATGAGGAATATGATGTTGGTAATACCCACAGATGTCTGTATTTACTGACTGCATTCCCCAGAGTCCTCAACTGATTTACCAAGGACACCAACTGTCTGGTGAATACACAAAACATAATAGGCAGACATGTGGCCAGTCTGTTGACAGCGTGCCAGTGGAGAGGTATGTCAGAGACATATCAGTGTGAGTCATGACGTCACACACTAAATGCATGTCCACACAAACCCTGCCAATCTATAAATCCACCATGTGTATAACTGATTACATAGAATCTGTTTACAAATCTGGGATATGACCCCATGTTGATTGGCTGCCTCCACATGTCCTGTCCTATGACATATTGCCACCCACTGTATGTGAATCTGTAGGCCACCACCTCTGTAATGTCCCTCACACCGGCAAGGAAATTGGGCAAGGCCCGTATTAAGGAATGTCTCATATGTCGGAACTAGCAGCAGTGTCCAGGCCCACAGCACAATAGAATGTGGGCACCTACATAATGGCATGGCCATAGCAATACCTGACATCTGCATATTTGTACAGAGGACAGACACTAAGTAGATAGCCAACAGGTTATGCATTAGGATGAATGTTTTGCAGCATACATGTCTGAAACTGAAAGGTATGCCATTACTACATGACAGCAGTCCTCAATGACATGTCCAAAAAACATAGTAGTCTACAGTTAATATCAACATATCAGATCAATATCCAATAGGAGATACATATAAACATACAGCTCAAACAGCAAGAACAAGGTAGTCAGTACTCACAGTCCAGCTTTGCATGCGGGGGTGTATGGTTCCAGTACTACAATCTGCAATCTACTCTTACTTGAAAAAGCACTGTTAAAAGTACTACCGTAATGATATAATATGTGTTAAACTATTCAACCAGTGCACTGTAGCTGGTGTAACATGCAAGTGTGACTGCATATAACCTGGGATACTACCCATGTATGAAACAAATCCAAAGAGAAAAGATTGTGGTACTACCCATGTAAACCCAGGTGTCCCATACAGTATACTCACACCCCTTGCAACTGTAGTGACAGCACATAGAAGGATGTTATGTGCAAGAAATGAAATACACTTATTAAAGATGTCATTACCCTGCTATTTTATCAGACTGCATTGCATAAATGTAAATGCTAAGCAGATTTGTGCACTGGTAAGTGAAGCCTACATGGTGTAAATGCCTTTTCATTTAACCATATGTTAGCAGCACTTAGCTTCACACAAACCCACGCAAACCCACTTAAAGACACTTTAAAGCCCTTTAATCACCTTGTCTCCAATAGCCCTTGTTCTGCCTAGCAACAAAATAAATAGCCTGTGGAGGTCTTGAACCCAGGACTCTGTACACTATAGTCACAGCACATAACCACTAAGCCATCTGAGCTGTGAGGATGTTTGTTGGTTTTTCAAATATATCATTCATAGGTTCATAGATTAGTACTAGGCAAACTGCCTTTGTGGGCCATTTTTAAGCCTAGCCAATTACTCCATGTGAGAATCAAACCCTGCACCTTTGGTTTATAAGTCAAATACCTTAACCATTATGCCAAACCCCCACCCCCAGTACACATACTGAATAGTAGTGAACAACCGCTTTGACTACTACAATTGTTTAGTACTTGTAAGTGAAAATAGTGTTCAATCTGTCATGTTCCTATATGTAAATATACACATTTCAGATTAATATGGCGAGATACACCTGAGAAGGTACATACAACACTCATGTTTACACATAAAAGGATATATATGTGTGTGTGTATATATATATATATATATATATATATATATATATATATATATATATATATACACATATACATATTCATACACACACACACACACACACACACACACACACACACACACACACACACACACACACATATATATACATTGGTATATTTTCCATCTCTCTCTCTCTCTCGATATATATATATATATATATATATATATATATATATATATATATAAATATATATATCTATATATATGTATATATATCAATAACATATGCCCATGACATGTAATGGAGTCATACCTCAGCACCATAACTCTCAACCTCTTAGTGCAAGGGAGCGTAATGTATATATTGCAGTTATAAATGCAGAATGTTGTTACAGGGACAGGGGTTGTGTCAACATACTTGTTGTGAAGGAAGGCTCTTCTGAAACTGACATGTACGCCATCGATTACTGACAGACATCATAAAATCATCATAGTGAAGTACCACACAAATCATAGTAATGATTCTGTGGAATGCAGAAGAAATATAAGCAATAAACATGGAGTGTCTGAAACAATCTAGTCAGTCACAAGGTATACACAGAGCTCCTTAGTTCAAGAAATGTGGAACAAGCCTAACAAAGGGGATGTTTAAAGCCATGAAAATGGGGATATATCACACATACTGGACTAGATAAGCTCACACAGTTGATGCATTCACACCCTCTTGTTTGTCCCAACACATATTAACTGGAGGTGCAGAGGTCCCAAGCCACATACTTCCCACTAGTTAGTGACATACATCTTCACAGCAGCCCACTGCTTTGTCAAAAATACACAGCACATATGGTGGCCAGGCAACAGTACATCTGCCAAATATCTGGTCATAACATCACACTAGAGTAAATACAATGAACTGCTAGGCATGTCACTAAGCACTGTCTACACTACAGGCAGACTGCCACAACACTAACCCAATTTACCTATGGGGGAATACACATGTAATTTTAAATATAACAGGCAATACAGGCATGTAACAGCACAGAGTAACAGACATCAGTGTGAACGTGCATGCCCAGAACCAATCTCAGCACAGTCACAGGCACATAATGGTAAGCCTATGTAATAGTACAGTATATGGACTGTGTGAACAGCAGTCATCATCATGTTGGCCACTCACACACTAACCCTACATATACTGTCCCAATTCACAGTGTAGTCTGATGCCTGACTGTAGTATGGGACATGTCTCAGTCTGGCCCTACAAACATATAGGCTGACAGGGTATCAGACACTGGAGCAGCATGCAACTTCAGATAGAACAGGACCAAGAACCCTGACATCTACCCCAGTCTGTACACAGGCCAAGTAACATAATCACAACACACAGCTACATAATACGGACACTCTGTCAACAATCACCATAAGTACACAGACCTCACTACTGTACAGACTATAACAGAATGTCCAGGTTTTGTCCTCAGATATTAGGCCTCATATACATTAAATGTCTGCAAGTGTGATATAATACTGGCTTGATATCAGGAATTATGTCAATAAATAATGACATACTGTACATATCCACATCTTACTGCATGACATATGAACAAAGGGTGACAGACTTGGGGGACAGAGGCAGAAACACAGGGCCAATATTGACATATTGCAGTTATAAACTGAGAACATTGCTGGTGCAACATGGTTTGTTATGACATATCTCTTCTGAGGGATATGAAGTCAGTAATACACATGGATGTTACCATTTACCGACTACAATCATCAGAGTATGCTACTGCATTTAAATGTGGGAGTGACACACCAAATCTAAGACTCCAAATTCTGGCCAGTCTGCAGATAGCTCTACAGGTGAGAGTTTTCTCAACCACATAACACTGCCGTGTCAAACTTTAAATCATGCAGAACAGCCATATCCACACAAACCCTGTTAAACCAACATTACTTCAAATGTAGAGCAGCAATATTTACATTCTGTCCCCATGTCTGGAGCATCCCCCTCCAGTTTTTTGGCCTGTCTCCACAGTGTTTGTTGTAAGAGGTATTTCCAACTACTCTCTGTGATGATGTTTGTCACATGTCCTGCTCACAGTGAAGGAGAAGGGCCAACACCCACTTGCAGTGCTTACTTACAGGAGTGTGTCTGCATGTAATTGGCTATAGGAATGATACCACAGCTGTTTCACATGCAATTAGCAATTCATGCACAGGCCATCAGCTGATCATGAGCATTACCTACCAATGTCAAGCTCCTGGCTATGCAAAACAGATGCATTTTCCACATGTACCAGGGGGGGGGAGAAAGACAGAGACAGGGGGAAAGAAAAGATGAGAGAAAGAGCCAAGCATGTTTGTGTATGATCTGTGGATGGAGAGAGATCTCTGGGTATTATAATGGTTGCCTGTATATACATTTATGGCTGTGGATTGTCTACAACAACCTCTATGGTGTTTGACAACTGTTGGCCTTGTAATGTAACATTGGGACATATGGGTTCTCAATATGAAAATGTAGCAAAACCCACTCTGCAATGGATTCTATTACACATTCACACTACCACACACACAGGATACTGCTCACACACGCAGTTGCCAGTACTGTTTCAAACTCCTACCTAACTATGCTTTGGTACTACAGTGTTACTCAGTTATTGCAGGTGCCACGGAGCTTATATATTGGAGAACTGTCCAAAGGTATCGTTGAAGCTGAGTGACATCAGCTGCAGTGCTGAAGGAGGGGTGAGGGAAGTATAGGAAGTGTGAATGATCACAAAATCAGGTGTCAACAAAGACACACACACTCTCACATACATTATCACTGTTGCCAGAGCCAGGATTAGAACTCTTACCTAACTAGTTTGCTATACTATGGTATTATGCAGTTATTGCAAGTGCCACAGAGCTTTACAGAGCTGAAACTTGGCAAAAAGGGTTACTTCAAGGTGACTGACATTAGCAGGCATGCTAAAGTAGGCCAATGACAGGTGTAGTAGTGTGAATGGCCTCAAAATCATTCACAGTCAGGCACACACACACACACACACACACACACACACACACACACACACACACACACACACACACACACACACACACACACTTGCCAGGACCAGAATTAGAACTCCTACCTAAATAGCTTGCTATACTACAGTATTATGTAGTTAGTACAAGCATCATGGAGCTTATAGGGCTGAGATTTGGCCAAACCATTATTTCAAGGTGACTGACATCAGCAGGTTTGCTAAAGTAGGCCAATGGCAGGTGTACTGGTGTAAATGGCCTCAAAGTCATTCATCTCTGCACACACACATTTTCCCAGTTGCCAAGACCAAGATTAGAACTCCTACCTATCTAGTTTGCTACACTACAGTATTATGCAGTTATTACAAGCACCACAGCCCTATAAGCTCTGTGGTGCTACACTACAGTATTATGCAGTTATTACAAACACCACAGAGCTTAGAGGGCTGATATTTGGTCAAAGGGTTATTTCAAGGTGACTGACAGCAGGCATGCTAAAGTAGGCCAATGGCAGGTGTAGTGGTGTGAATGGCCTCAAAATTATTCATCTCTATACACACACACACACACACACACACACACACACACACACACACACACACACACACACACACACACACACACACACACACACACACACACACACACACACACACACACACACACACACACACACACACACACACACACACACACACACACACACACACACACACACACAAACTTGTCAGAGCCAGGATTAGAACTCCTACCTAGCTAGTTTGTTACACTACAGTATTACACAGTTATCATGAGCATCACAGAGCTTATAGAGCTGAGATTTGGCCAAAGGATTATTTCAAGGTGACTGACATCAGCAGGCATGCTAAAGTAGGCCAATGGCAGGTGTAATTGTGTGAATGGCCTCAAACATTATTGACCTCCACACACAGACACAGACTTGCCAGGATCAGGATTAGAACTCCTACCTAACTAGCTTGCTACAGTACAGTATTACACAATTATCATGAGTGCCACAGAGCTTACAGGACTGAGACTTGGCCGAAGGTTATTTCAAGGTGACTGACATCAGCAGGAGTGCTAATATGGGCAATGGGAAGTGCAGTGTGTGTGAATGGGCCATAAATCATTCCTCTGGAAACACACACACACACATACACACACACACACACACACACACACACACACACACACACACACACACACACACACACACACACTCAGTCACACACAACTTCACATTTGACAGGACTGAGTATACATATGCCACATGAATACTGATTTGTAGTATTGTGTTACACAGTTATCACAAGCACCACAGACAATATAGGGCTGAGGGCTGCCAAAAAGAATGCATACAGTGATTGACATCAGCACATCATGTGATATCGGCTGATTGGATGTGTAGTGGGTGGGACAGGCCTCATAATGGAATTATCTCTGTCACTGTCTGTTTCTCTCTTTCCCACATCTGTGTGTGTATGTTTGACATATTATAGTGTGTTGGCCTTGAATATGTTTGAGTATTCCTATCCAATGTGTGTGTGTGAAGCATGAATGGTGTACAGTTTGGTGTGTGTGCACAGACATCTGCGAATGACAGATATGCATAGTCCACTCTGTTGTCAGACAGGGGCTTCATTTCTCTAAGTGTAGAAGCATGCCCAGTGTGACTTTCTGTACTGAGTGTGTGAATCCATTCCAGGTAGGGTTGTACTCCAGTCCAGGGTTTGGTGTTCTACACATACAGCTAGCAACCTATTTCTGCAGGATATCTGTAGATAGGTTGACAATATGGAGTCACAATGGGTGACAGATAGGGGGGATACTGTAACTATTGCTCTCTGTGCTGCTTGTGTTACATGGTTAGTACTAGCAGAGATATTCAGACATGTGTACTGTTTTACACTGTGATGTATTATGTCATCAACTACTGACAAATATAATTATTTGCTCACAATTATTTACTGGCAAATACAAGATGAATGAAGCTGAGTCCAGTTTTGTGGTCCATAGCCTACACATTCTTGCACACTCCTGGAGGGGTAGCTACAGACAATCACTGATGAGTCTGTGCAAATGGTCCAGCACCTTGGGACTATGGTGTCTGAGGATCCCCTTCTTGTACATACATCGACTTAACAGAATAGCCATATCCTGCTGTTGCCGTACCTCTCAGCTGTACAGATTCACCTAGGTTACCCAGAGGCAGGGCTCAAATATCTGGTCAGTTCCCCTTCACATTGTGGTTTATGAGCAGGTTTGTAGCCACCCATTACTGGGTTTGCAGGCAGGGGTAGTATGGGCACACATCAGAGTTTCAGATTTCACATGCTCCATAACGTCCATGTGTCTACAGCCCCCCACTGTGTTATTCTGTCCTTTTCCTAACATTATGAGAGTCATACCTGAGAATTATCCCTATAGTTGACCATTCATCCCAGCAGTATTTATGGATTGATCCGCATTTCATGCAGTGGGACATGGGGGGCGTGCTACTGGAATTTGTCAACATGGCCTTGCATTTGTGTTATGTTGACTGTGTTAGGTTGTTGGTTGTGATCTCATGAGATACCATACATTGGCACTACGGGTGGGGCACAAGCCTTTGACAGAGGACTGTAGGCCTTTGGTAGTGATGCAGGCCATCTGTAGCAGACCACTGTATTCTGTCACTCCTACATTCTCAGGCTGCGATGCAGTGGATTCCCCTGGGGTGACAGGGTAAGTGTACAAGGTGTTAATGGCAATAGTTCCTGTACATATTGATCCATTGGTCTGGATGCAGGCAAGACAGCTCCTCAGCATGCTGCATTCTCTGGGTATTCCCATACAGAAGTGGGGGTCATACTGTTCTCTTTCCCAACAGCAAGGATATGACCTGTGATACTCCTGTGGCTGATGGTGGGGTGAGCTGAGTGCATGTGTCATATGGAAGCTGCTTGCAGCTGATTCACAGATATACCTGGGACGTTCAACTTATGCTGCCTTGTGCAGGGACATAGGCAGTCTCTCATTACTTCATAATTATGCCTTTTGTGGTCTGCAAGTGATTGGCCAGACTACATCATTATTCCATACTACACGGACAACTAATGTGCTGCTAACCTGTCTGTACAATTCCAATGTTGGTTGCAGCTGACAGTTAAATTTTATGCACTCTGTCTAGGGTACTTTCACCTTTCCACCTATGTACTGTGTGTATGTATGGGCCCACATGCATGGCATGTCCTTCTTTCAGACCGTGACAGATATTGACATCTGGACAGTGAGTATGGATGACTGCTGACATGGGTATTACTGAGAAGCATTGCGTTTGGCACTGCAGTTGTCTGAACATGGCCCTGTCAACCACAGTACTGCCCATAGGCCATCGAGACACAACCCTCCATGCCTGCATGCCAACCACTTCCAGACAATATTGACCACACAACCTAACATACAGATCTCTGCATATTGTACACATGCAACAATCTATCCTGTAGATTGGGCCAGCTCGGGTAATCTGTGCTCCACTGATACTACTCCTCACACTTACATGTTACTGCATTTCTACACAGGAATGTGGGGGGGCACACCTGACAACTGTAAACTGTGCTATGACTGTACTGGTATATCAGGTATTTTGTTGGCTTCCACATCATTTTGTATTCTGACCTATTATGCAGATGGGAGGCATATCAGTGGAGTACAGATATTAGGTTTTATTGACCTACATTTCAGTTTCAGACTTCTTACCCCTCAGAACTAACATACAACTGCCAGACCTATTACAGTCTGTCTGTGTATGTCTGGAGGGGGGCTGATCACCATTCCCATCAATTGGAGATATTAGCCCAGCCTTTCTTTATGGTCATCTACACCTGTCCTGTTGACTGAGGCTGATGGTGGGGTATGTGAGCTTCACTGACATGCATGTGTCTGTCCTATGGACACACATTTAGGCCACCACATGTACTGCAGTGAGATTTGTCACCTTGTCTAGTACTGCCTAGTGTGTTGACACTAGTATTTGTTATGGATTTCATGCTGCCCATATAGGTGTCCAGTATCTGCTGCCATCCCATTCAGCCACCTGAGTCTCTTGCAAGCTTGCATCCATACCATAGCTACAACTAGCAGAACATACTACTCCATTCAGTAATTGATAGGAAGACTGACTTACCTTGTGGGTGGGCCAGTATTGAGGACGGCGCTGGAGGGCTGACTATGTTGGATGCACATAGTACACTCTCTATACATGGTAAAGCATAGGTAGTGTCATATTTGGCATCCCTTTTACTGTATGTGCGAGTCAGAGAGAGGTGTCATTCCCTGGGTCCCTACCGTGTCAGTGTATGTGCTATGCATTGCCTCTTTGCAAAGGCATGGGCATACTGGACACACCTCCTTCTGCCTACATGGGCAGACTCAGGTGGTTCCTCCTCCAAGTCCCTCCATGTCTATGCTGGCCTTGGCAATGATGGGGGTCTTTGTGGCCTTGCCCCATGTTGTTCCTGCTGCAGCTGTTTCCTCAAGATCATATTGTGTAGCATGGCACATAAGATGAACATTTGTGTACATGTAGCTAGAGAGTACTGCAAGGCTCCACCAGATATGCCCAGGCAGTGGAATTGTGACTTGAGCATCCCAAACACATGCTCTGTTATGATTCTGGTTTGTACGAGTGCCTCATTATGGAGTTCTTGTTCAGGTGTGTGTGCATTTCTGAGGGGGTATCATCAGCCACGGCTCCAGTGCATGGCCAGCAACCCCCACTAGGTGGCCATACGGGATGTCCCCATTGGCAAATGACTGGTACAGCTGTGTCATATGCCAGATGTAGGAGTTGTGATAGCTTCCAGGGCTCCCAGCACACACATTCAAGACAATGCCCTGGGCATCGCACATGACCTGCAGTTGATGGAGGGGAAGCCCTTGCAGTTTATGTAAACCCTACCCCACACACCGGGTGGTGCTTTGATGTGTATGTGCGTGCAGTCTATAGCACCCACTACCTCAGGGTATTCTGCTATTTGGTGAAAGAGATGCATACTTCTGGTCAATGCCTCATGGGTGATGGGGAAATATATGTGCTCCCCGGCATGTACTGACGTGGCATCCAGGAACTGGTGGAGTACTCTGGATGCTGATGCCTGTGAGATCCCCATGATATCCCCAGTTGCCCTTTGGAAGGTACCTGTGGCTAGTATTCATAAGCCTACATATACCTTGGTATCCACTGGGATGGATTCCCCTCTGTTGGTTCTGTGTGTGAGGCGGGGCCAGCACAGCACAACAATTCACTGTAGAATGTCCCTGTCCACCCTATTATAGTGCTCCATTATCTCTAGCTCATGTAAGCCCTGGTAGGTTACCCTGGCTCTGTACACTCTTCTCCTCCTCGTCACTGTCGGATGGTCATCAACATTCACATCCTCACCACTCTCAGCCTCTTGCACATATTGATGTTTGAGAGCAACAGCAGCCCCTATCATTTTGTTAGTTTTGTCAGGTAAAATTTCCCTGTCTGTGTACACCGGTGATGTAGAGTTTGTGGGAAAAACCAGAGTGAAAGCGGTTTGCATAGTTTATAGTACTCTGCTTGGCTGCTGTCTGTGTAATTGGCTGATTCTGATACATTTCACCTGCAAACTATGCTAGTTCTCCTTGATTGCCTTCCTATTGCTGTTTTCCCTTCCCATTGCCTTTCCATTTAAGCCCCAAGGTGCGCCATGCATACCTAGTGCTCAGATGTGACCTGAGCTGCTATTTCCTGTTTTTTTTTTTTTTTTTAAACCCAGCACATGGTGAGCACAGCCATTTAAGCAAGGAAAACGGTGCTCAACAATGTAAGACACACCCCCTTCCTTAGCTCTCCTTAGCTAAGAGCAAACACAGGCTGCAGGGGTCCAATAAGTTTATACCAAGCATGACACACCCCCTATTGAAGTCATCCTCTTGTCCTGCCTACATGGTTCCCTATTCCTGCACCTGCATGGTTAGCTGCAGGTTTTCCGTAGGTAGAAATCTGTGATTCAGTCTAGGTCCCTTCACTTGCATACCCCAGTGTGTAGGTCCATAATTACAATTCCCAAGCACACCCCTTGGCAACCAGCGTTCCCTTGTCTTGTTTACATTCTGCCTGCAATTGACTGTAATGGCAAAATGCAGATTTTTGTTAAAAGGCAGTTTTTCCCCCTTTTTTTTTTATTTTCGGCACTCCGTGTTTGAGCGCCACTGGCCTTAGCTTAAACAGCCGAGATCGGACAAAAAAATCAAGGTTTTATTTTTATAATATTTATGTGCCTTTTAATGCCAATGGCCTTATATTTGGTCATTGGCTTCTCTGTTCTATATAATACATGGTTTTCACGAGATGTCATGCCTCTGTTTTGTCAGATGCAAAAATGTATTCGGCTACTAGCCAAATAAATTTTTGCACTGACACTGTTACTATACAGAATCCGTTCAGCTTGCTGGATCACAAAATCACCTCATTTGCAGAGTTTTCACCAGCAAATGAGGTCATTTGCATACTGGACAGAATTCCATGCAGCAACAGTATAGGGCTGCTCGTGCACAGGAAAATGACCCTATCCTGGATCACATGGTGGCCATATTGCATGCAGGAGCTGCTACACTGTTCCTGCATGGAATTTGGCCATTCATGAATTTGGCCAATAAACTTCTTCTGAAAATATAGCTAGGGAGTGGGATAAAATTAAAGTGGAATTTAAAAATAGGGTGGAAATAAAATAAAGGGAAATATGGTTAAGAAGTAACAATAATTATTTAGAGGGACTGACAAAGGTTAAAGTATTGAAAATAGGAAAAATCTCACAGAACAAGAAGAGGAGCAACTGCAGAATGCTAAACAGAAAATACAGGATTACCCTGATAATATGCATGAGTTTAGAAAGATTGTTGTTAAGCAACTATTCTTTGTTAATAATGCTACAGCACAAAAAACTTTTAGCACAATCACTCAGGCAACAAAAAGTAGAAAGGGCTGTCACCAAGCTTAGGGAGCCTATAACAAGGAAAAAATAACAACGGATCTTGTAGAACTATTAGAAATATTTTGGAAATGATATGAAAGTCTGTATAAAACAGAGAAATATGGAAATAAAGAAAAGGTATGAATGGAAATTTTTGTGGAAGAATTAAATATGCCAAGGTTAGAGGTAGATGTGTCTTAATTTCTAACATTTATGATAGGAGGAGATGAGATAAAAAGGGTGATATATGAATAGATGGTATTCCAGTGGAGGTTTGGAGGCTGGGAGTAAAAAAAACTGATACAGATCTGGAATGTTTTGTTTAAAAATATTTTAAGAGGAGGAGAAGTACCAACATCATGGAAAAAAGTGGTAGTGGCTGTAATACTTAAAGAGGGTAAAGATCCATCAGATCCAGCTTCATGCAGGGCCATTTCAATACTAAATCATGATTATAAATTGTTTATGTCTATAATGGCTTAAAGAATGGCAAAGGTGGTGCCAACATTTATAGATCTCGATCAATATGGCTTTGTGGAGGTGAGACAAACATATGACAACATTAACAAAACAGTGATGATCCAGAGTGAAGCAGAATGTAAGAAAATACCACTGTTGTTGGTGGGTCTTGATGAAGAGAAAGCATTTGATAGAGTAATATATGTAAAATAACCATTAAAAATATATAAAACCTCTTTATTAAACAAAAATAACTTTTGTCTACATCAGACTTTTTTAGACTGAATGAAAATTTCAAAACAACACATATTTAAGCACAAGCTAATTGAATAATTATACTAATTAATCAATCAAAAGGCTTAATATCTAAGCCTTCTCTTTTTCAAAACATTTTAAAATGTTCTTTATTATTCAGTCGTAGAGGATGGCTGGCATCTAATCTTAGTTAACAGCAATATTCACTCCAGTCCAAAACATGCTCAGCATCAAGTCTGTTAGTAAAATCAGCCACTTGTAAAACCACAAACTTAGGAAAACCTTTACATTTAGTTATAGTATAATGTTCGCCCCATGCATTATTTAATTTTTTTTCTGTAGCATAAAGATGGCCTTGAATTCTAAAGGACAGTTCCTTTTTTGTTCTATCAACATAATAGCCAGGTTATAATATGCAAACTGACAAATAAGCAACAATCTTGGACTTACAAGTAAAAAAAAAAAAACACTAACAGAAATATTTACTCCATTAATGACAAATCCTCTAGTGTTTGTATTGATATACCAACAAAATCTACAATCATAACATTTACAATTTCCTTCCTTACCAGGTTTAAAAGTGATATTTTTAAAATTTAACCTAGCTTGAAAATTTTTGTTTAGAGTTTTTCCTCTTTTATTAGTAAAAATAGGATTATCTCCAACTACATCTTTTATTTCAGGAAAACTGCTTACATTTTTCTAATTTCCCTTGATAATTTATTTTATCTGTTTAGTGTCCACTGAATATTGTAACAATATATCCATACTGCAATTGTCTAGGTTCTTTTTTTGTCTCTAATTATATTATTTTTTCTCTGATTATAAACCTCTTGAAACTTTTCTTTAACTAATCTGTTAGAGTAACCTCTAGCTATAAACACATAACATAAAGATGCTGCTTCTTTTAAAAACATCTCATTATTATCTGTCAAATTACTCACCCTTAAAAGCGGCCCTTTAACAATATTATTCTTGATGCCTGTAGGATACATACTATTATAATTCAAATAAGTACTTTGTATTCTTTCTTATAAACTTTTGTTTTTAACCTATTGGAATTCTAAAAAACTTTAACAACTAAAAAACAGGAACTGTAAAAAAAAACATAATTAAATGTAAATTTTAAAACATCACTAACAGAGTTCACATAATTGAAAAAATACAATAAACAATCCTCTCCACCTCTCAATATCAAAAAGAGGTCATCAATAAAATACCCAAAATAAATTATATTATGATAAAACTCACTTTTCTTAATGAATTCCTTTTCCCAACTTGTCATGAAAACATTGGCGTAGCTGGAGGCCATAGCTGCTCCCATAGCTATACAATTTACTTGCTGAAAAAAAAGAACCATGGAATTCAAAAAAGTTATAAGTCAAAATAATATCAAGCATTTCCATGATTAATGCCATTAAATCATTTGAAAAAAAGCCTAGAATCTAACACTGCTGTTCTTACATAATCCATACCAATATTACTTGGAATTACAGTATATAAGGATTGTACATCCGTGGTAACCAAATTATCTGTTTCTAATTCTTTAATAACATTCATGAAGGCAAATGTGTTATGAATACAAGATTCACTTTTGTCTGCAACATTTTGTAGATATGTATCTACAAATTCAGCCATAGCTTTGGTTTTACTCCCATCACTTGTCACTACTGGTCTAAAGGGAGAATTCATCATCTCCTTTTGGCTTATCCTGGTTAGCGGTCACCACAGCAGATCACCAGTCTGCTCATGATTGGCAGTGGAATTTTACAGTGTTGAGTTGCCAGCCCAGTGCCCAACCTTCCACAGAAGGCACACACATACACACCTAGGGTCAATTTAGAGTGTCCAGTCCACCTACAGCATGTCTTTGGCATGTGGGAGGAAACTCACGTGACCACAGGGAGGACATGCAGACTCCACACAGAAGGCACCCCAGCTGAGAGTCAAACCAGGGAACCTCTTGCTGTGAGGCAGCAATACTTACCACCGCATTGGCCACCTGTCTGAAGGGAGAATTAAGATTTTGAATTTTAAGCAGACCAAACAGTTTGCTGATTTTTGGATTTACTTTAGTTAGCAAGTTTGCCACTTTATTATCAATTCTTCCTTCACATAACCATTCATTATTAAAAGAATCCATAAGTTTAAAACATGTTTCAATATAAGAGAAACTAACTACTTTATAAAACTTTATTATCTCCAAACCTTTCTTTCATTTTGTCTATATAAAATCTTTATTTATTACCACCAATGAGTTGCCTTTATCTGTTTTAGTAATCAAAATATTATCATTTTTTAACTTTTTTAAATCCTCATTCTCTTCTTTGGGCAAATTATAATACTTATATTTTGGTTTGTTTATTAATAATTCTCTTGTCATTCAATAATAGAAAGAAAAGCTTATAATTCTGATCTCATTGAGGGATTAAAAGTACTAGGTTTAGAAAATAAATCATTATTATTTAGTTCTTGTTTAAAAATAAACATCAAGTTTAATTTCCTAACATAATCACGCAAACTGTTAATAACAGCACCTAGTTCAGCACTAGCTGAGGGCACAATTTGACAGAGTAAGCTGGGATTTTATAAGCAGAGCAATGGAAGCATTCATATTCCCTGATAAAATTATAAGGTTGATTAGGAGGATATATGAGAAATTGAGGGTGAAAATCAAAGTGGGTGGGGTCCTCTCTGATTATCTATTCTTGAGCAGAGGAACCAGGAATGGGTGTCCTCTCTTCCCTTTGCTGCCTGCATTATATTTAGAACCATTGGCAAAGAAAATAAGAGACTCAGAAATTCAAGGATATAATTGGTATGGTAGTCAAGAAAGCTGGCTCTATTTGCCAATGACATTATTTTATGTCTGTCAAAGTCAGAAAGGGACATTACAGTTCTGTGGAGCATATTGAAACAGTTTCAAACCTTTTCGGGATATCAAATTAATGAAGTTAAAACAAAAGCAGTAATGGTAAATGATGTACCCACATACAAATTGGTTCAGCAATATCTATACTTATGGATACATGATGTAAATGAAGAATTTAGGAGTATAGATCAAAAATGACACAGGTGTGGCAGCTAAGATATGTAAGAAGAGACTAAACAAAAGATAATACAAAAACCGAGAAAATGGAATCTCTGTTATATGGATATCAATAGTAACATACAAGCAGTTAAAATGCTTTTAGTCCATTTAGTCTTATACACAAGTCATGCATATTTTTATCAATCACAGGAAAAGTTTTGGATACAAATTAATAAAGAGCTAAAGGATTTTATGCAGGGGGGAAGATGGAAAGAGTCAAGTGGAATAAGCTTATTCTTTCAATAGAACAGGGAAGATTGGGATCACCCACGTTGAAGGGGTATTTCAGAGCAACATGCTTAAGGCTGCTATACATAGCACAAGCAGAAAACTATAATTCAAAGTGGAAAGAGATGATGATGAAATAGGGGGAAGCTCAAGTAACAGGGAGAGACTGGGATTTTGGATGCAGACCTTTAAGGAGAAAAACAATAATCATGCAGGATAATGTATTCAATAGCAGAAGGTCTTCTAAGAACTAAGCCAACATGGAAATGGAGAAAGAAGATTCTGCTGACAGGGATGACTGCAATTAGGGATGCAGACAATAGGCAGGAGGGGGCAGGAATATATTGGAGAAAACTGGCAAAGGAACCAAGGTACTGGGAGCAAATAACCAGAAGGGGAAAGATAATAGAATTTGAAGATGCCAAAAACGTATTTGGACTGCAAGTTAGAGATTGCCTTCCATATCAAGTATTACAGTGTGAGGGCTCACTGTAATCCTCAGGTAGGCAAAGAAAAAGAAATGGGGGGTCCTAAATGAAAGACCAGGACTGGTACAATGCTGGTCTTTCATTAAGAACCAGCACTGGTACAGTTTTTAGTCAAATCTAGGACAGAAGTTGCTGTTAAGAAAGGAAAAATTAGTAAAATATTGCACGATAACTATAAGAATCAATCAGAGGAGGCTAGGAAGGAATGGGAAGAGAGACTGGCTAAGCAATTCACAAAGAAACATTAGGGGATATATGTATGTCTCCCAAATATGCAACAAAATCTGGAAGATTAAGGATTTTTGCCTGGAAGTGTTTACATAGATATTTGTATACCCCAAGCAGAATCCAGTGAATTATTTCTCAGATAGACAGCAAATGTTGGAGGAGTGATGGGAAGGAAAAAGGTAACTGGGAACGTATTTTCTGGGAGTGTAATGAGATGGCTGATTTTAGGATTCCCTGCAGACTGCTCTGTCAGAAATGTTGGGTGAGCAAATTGGAGGAACTAGGGAATGATTTTTTGAGCTAAGATACAGAATTTGAATTGATTAGACACAGTAAGCCCTTGCTGAGTCTAATTATGATAGCTGTCAAAAAAAGCAATTACAAGAGAATGGAAATCAAAGTCTAAACCAATTTTACTAGAAGTAGAGAAGATAGTAACAGAGATAAAACAACTGGAACTGGGATTTTTAGAAAAGATTAGGAGCAAATAACATAGTAAAATATGGGAAATGTGGGATCAATATATGCAGATGAGGAACGAGGTTTAAAAGAAGGCAGAATTTGAATGAGCTATGTAATAGGTGACTGACAATGACTGGGTATATTAATAGTGATGTATAATGTTTGCAGCTACAGTTGTGTTGCCATGGTTTGTAATGTATAATGTTTGTAAGTGAGACTGTGTCACTATGATTTATTTTGATTATATAAATGTAAGATTGCCTATGTCATACATGATAATTTAATAATGATGTTTCTTTTTTAAACAAACAGAAAATACAGGCCTACAAACCAGTCCATGGTGTCTGTAGGTAGACGGAAAGCCCTGCGACTGTAATCTGTACTGTATAAGATGAGTTGACTTGTGCCTTGCCTACAGGCCAATCTCTGACCCTCCCCTGATGGAAATACTGCACATCCGCAAATCAGCTATAACTGATATCAGTAGAGTCTGGTGAGAGTAAGATGGTAACAGCAGTATCCAACATGGTGGTATAAAATGCTTTCTCTAATGTGTATATACACACACACACACACACACACACACACACACACACACACACACACACACACACCACTTGGCTGCAATGAGAACAGAACCTCTGACTATCTAGGTACAGTGACTAAAGTACTCTGAATTTAACACAATCACCACAGCACAAATCTGACTTGGAGAGTGCCAGTCAGCACTTTATAGGTGATGACATCAGGAGTGTCTGGTGATGAGAAGATGGTAATAGCAGTATCCCACATGTTGGTGTAAAATCCTCTCTCTAATGTCAAGCAAGTGCACAAACAAACACACACACACACACACACACACACACACACACACACACACACACACACACACACACTTGACTACAGTGAGAACAGTACTCCTACTTATCTAAATAGACTGACTAGAGCACTCTGTAGTTAACACAAGTGCCATGGCACAAGTCTGATGTTTATAAGGCTTGAGGGCAATTTATAGGGGATAACTTCAGCAACGGATGTTGGAGAGAAGATGTTGGGAGGCCTGCATGAAATGGATGTGTAGGCATGTGCAACTGTCAAAATACTGGTAATACATGAGATTGGAGTGGTAACTAAAGGATACACACTTACATACCTCTGACTAGACAGACACAGAAATACACCTCTTACTTGACTGTAGTAAGAACAGAACCCCTACCTAAGTATACAGACTTGAAAATTCAGTATTTTATTTAATTTCATGGCATAAATATGACTTTTATAAGGTTGCAGGACAACTTATAGTGGATGACATCAGCAGTGGATGTTGGAATTAAGATGCTGGGAGACCTGCATGAAATGGATAGCTAGCCATGTCCAACTGTCAAGATATTAAAATTATGTATGTTACCAGATTTATGAGTGTGCAATGTATAGTATTTTGTGATTGTGTTTCCAATGTACAGGTATACTTTAAGAGACAGCTTTATCAACTATATGCAAACAGGTGCCCACGTTACTAAAAGTATTGGAAAATCTGAATGTGTATTGTCATTATAAAGGTGTGCCTGGCATATAACACAACATTTTTTATATATGTATGTATTGTAGTTGATATATTTGTGAACAAATACTGAGAAACCAAGGTTGCAGTGCATGGGGGAGGTAACAAATGGCTACGTTGTAAATATGTGTTATTTTCTTAGATTGTGTCTTCATTTTGTTTGTGTTTGCACATGTAGTTTCATGGCATGAAGACTAAATTGACAGTAAACATAAGTAATACATGCTATTGTACACTTTTCATAGTGCACCACCAAGAAGTGAGGTTGCACGATCAATGTCAAAGTGTTTCCGCATGCAAGATACACATTTCTATGGCTCTGCAGTGAGCAAACATGAGCCTCATTCCTAAAATTATGTGAGTTCTCAGTACTGAGTGTATGAACTACACCTGCTTGTTAGCTGACTCTGTGTCAGCAGGTATAAATGCATTAACACATTTCTTTTGGAACCCAGATGATGTAGGGTTCGAATCCAGGTGCATGTAATAGTTTCAAATAGTGATAGTGGAATCAAATAATTTTTTATACTACATTCACTGTGTGAGTGTGTGTTGCCTTAGCTCAGCATGATTAACCGGCATTGTGCAAAGGTAAGCACACCACTGAATAGCTGTTCACTGTCACTCAGCATTGGTGCATGATGCCAATCTCCACCAAAACATAGAGGCCAAAAATTGAAGGACTTCATTGCTTTTTTTTTTGGTTACTTTTGTGTGTTGTGTGTGATTCTATTTTTGACCAGATTATAGGCATTAAAATGGGGTAGATAAGAAAGTGATGAAACGGGGAGCAAGGAGGGGGGAGAACATAGGGAAAGCAGTATAGGAATGTGCAAGATGGAGGTAGGAAAAAAACATAGCTACCCATTTCTTCAACAGTTGAAAATGGAAATATGTACAGACTATTAGCTGAATTTGGACTGTCACATCCAGAAAGAGGGTGACAACAACACAATCATGTTGTATAGCTAATTGGACTGAATGAAGTGTGCCAAGAAGACACGTGTGCAAAGTGGAGACCTATGTATGGGATGATTTATTTATTTTTATTTTTTTGTTACTTCAGTAAGAGAGGAAAATTGGGTAAGAGCCATGGTGTTTCTGGGTCAGGTAAGATGGGTAACTGAGGAAGCAGATATAAACAAACAAGATAAACAAGACAAGACACAGGCAAAGTAAAGGGCACAAACAGTTGGGGGAGACCATGATTGGGGTGAGGGAAGGGACATGGGCACAATGAGAATCTAGCCCTCACCTGCAGGACTGTCATCACCATACCCTTACTCCACTGGCTGCTGGTGTGCTTGATTTGTAATCCCCCCTACAGACCATGAGGGAGAGCAGCCTGTTCATCTGGCATAGGTTTGCATTAATGGTGCAGTGTATGACTCTACACACCAACACTGGCACCTCCTGATGGGTGATAAAATCCCCACCTTCACCAGTACTCCTGGAGGGTACCATAGCATCAGTTGCCAGGGTAGTGCTGCCTGAGGGTACAGGTAGTTCAGGGGCAGCAGAAACAGTACTGCCCAGTTGGGTCCCAGATGTGCTGGGTGTCAGTGCCGCAACTGGTGGAGCAGAGGCAGGCTGAGCCACTAGGGTTGGCCTACCTCCCTGTGCTGTAAAGCATTTAGTGATTTGTTAGCAATGGATGACATGGAAACATTTTGATGACACATAATATAAAAAAAGGAGATAAGGGTTGGGGTGAGAGAAAAAAAAGAAAGAAAATTAGTACTATCATATGTGACATACAATGCATTATCATAATAATGCAACTATTTTATCTGAAGTTTTGCATTTAAATATAGTTTCTAACTACAAACTATAATTATGGATTGCTCAAAGTAATCCCTGCAATATGCCGATATTGCACATATGCTTGGTCCAATTATGCAGATTAAAGTTAACAGCAGGGTATTTATGAAACTTGTGTAGAATTTTATTTATGCAATATTATTAAAGGATTGCACTATTTTATACTTATTACTTGTAGTATTTGAACTCACATCTGACTACAGTCTTATAGTTGACTCCTAAAGTTGGTTTCTGCTACAGACGGATGCATGCATACTTGCTTTTACAGTTAAGATATGCATACTTACTTTGCTATTAATGCATTTTTTTTTATTTAAAAGTTAGAATAATACTTCTGTTGAGCTATATGCACACTACTTGTTCCCCTCAGTCTCTCTAAATGGTCAGCATGACCCTGACTATTTGAATTGATTTCAGAATCAGCTGTGAAAAAAAAGAGAACAGAAGAACATTATGCATACCAGTCTTGCCTATATTTAGATTTATATGTATTATAAATTCTCTTTATTAGCATATTTACACAGCTGTTTAGACCTCATCCAGCCACTGGTTGAATGCATCCCTCTTGCAACTTTTTATGTCATTAAAGTGGTGCCTACACTGTTCGCCAGTGTGTGGGATGCCAGTTGCACTGGATACAGCCTTGTCCAGACTATTACATGCCTCAGACTTGTACTGGGAGCCAGTATAGTCCCCCTGCAAAATCTTTTAGCTGTCGTGCTTGACCATGAGTCCAATAAAAATTTGTACTCCTAAACACCCCACCTCTGTGCCCTATATTGGGCACTTTCCTCTCTAATGCCAGACATGTCTAACCTGAAAACACTGCAATAGCAAATAATGATTTCTCTCCCAATGCATGTTATCATGTTTACTGGTAGTGCCCAGACCTGAGCAACAATGCCAACTGCATGTATGTGATAAGAGGAGATCAACAGTGCCAAACAGAGAGGAAAGCAGTTTGGGAAATTGGAAGGTTAATCTGACACTTGACATTAGTTTGAGGGGTGTGTGCAGCTGTAACTGTTAGGTGATTTAACTTTGCAGACATGCAGTGGTGGCATAAATTTCATGACCTGACATGTGTTTGCTTTGGATTTATACACTGATAAAAATGATTTTTACAGTGTGGGATTCAAACCTATGTATAAGACAAAAAAACATTCTCTTCTACAGCAGTAATTTTTCATCTTTGCCACAGAATAAGTGGTTTTCAGACATAGACATGAATTATGTATAAGTACACATGCTAGATTGAGGTGTTAACCATGTATGTGTGTGACCTGACAAGGTCCTTTTTGTTTACACATTCATCTGTGCATGCGTCTTATTGAAATGTAAAGGTCATCCAGGTTCAGATAGCAGAATTATACATATAGAAACATAGTAGACAGTATAGCCTCAGTCATACATCTGAACTTTCAAAACACAGTAAGGGTGTCTTATCCCTCATGCATATATTTCATATCAGCTGCACTGCTATGCATATTATTGATATTTATAATTATGTACAAACTGTTATAAGTGATGTTTAATACAATGTGAAATGGAACAACAGTAACAATGTCTGGAATATCCTCTATTAGAACCCAGGACCATGTGTATTGCAGCCCCACACTTACACCTGTTACCAGTGGAATATTGAAATAACACCTGTATATTTTCCTTTTCATTACTATAAACTGAACAGTCACAACAGTAAAAATATGTTACACTTCCTGTATTAGAACCCTGGACTATCTGCATTACAGCCCTACACTTAAACCTGCTGCCACAAGAACAGTTAACTAACAGCTGAATATTTGCCTATTCATTATTAACCTGTGTGTTAACCACCGTGCAACACCACGTACTGTGTTTGCGTGATGACCAATAGAATTAATAGAATGCATCTGTTTTGAAATTGTTGACTGTCTGTTTCCTCTCTGCAGGTGTTCTAGACCTGCAGATGTTGGGGAAGGTTGCTAACTGCCACACAATAATGCTAAGCAGTGTAGAGTGATGGAAAGCAAAAGCTTCAACTATGTGTCCTTTTTGACATTTATGTCTACATCCTGTCTATAGGTGATTTGTCTGCTTCCTGTGTGGGCCACTGGGCCAGGTCCTTAGTAAGACTCCTCACTGGCACAGAGCTATTTAAGTTTTTAGAGTGCTTGCATATTTATTTGGTAACACTGTGTGGGTCAGTCCTAATAGCCTTGCTCTTTGTCAAACTACCATTTGTATTAATATGAATATTAATATTACACAGTAAGATTGGACACCCTTAGTTAAGGGCCTTAAAGTAGCTGATAAGAGTTGGCTGGTGGCAGTGATAACCACCTTATAGTTTGGGCAAAAGGGGTCCTATCTAGTAAACCTGTATCAGTACTGTGTCAGCCTTTCTCAGGTGTGTGTGTGTGTGTGTGTGTGTGTGTGTGTGTGTGTGTGTGTGTGTGTGTGTGTGTGTGTGTGTGTGTGTAAATCAAACCTCAAAGAGTGTATGTGTCAGCTACTTGGGCAGGGACACAAAGCACTGGTTGGACAGAGAGGGTTCTGGAGGGCTTGGCTTGGCCATTCAGCTGAGATCTCAACTCTATATCTGTGCCAGTGAGGAGTCTTACTAAGGATCTGGAGAAAGAGGGAGAAATCATCCCTGGACTGACTGTGGTCTCTGTGTGCTCTTAAGGGAAATTGCACTTGATGCAGAGAGCTGCATCTGGAAATACTGTGTGTGTACATGTTATCTTCCCAGTGTATGTCCCCCACTGTTGCTCATTGATTACTGGTCCAGTGGTGGGTCATCACAGATGTGCTTGTAGGAGGCTTGCTGTTCATCATCCACTTTATCTTGTGTCTTTCTGTGCCACTCAGTGTATGTTTAAGGCTGTCATGGAGGTGCAGGCATGTTCCAATAAAGCCTCTGAAGAAATGCTTAGAGCTATAGATATGGCACAGGCTGACATGAGTGACCGTCTCCACCATGTTGAAGATTCAATGGATGAGATGAATAACATGTTGAAATGGCCAGAATCTGTGATGGAATGTCTGCTGTGAGGGGATGGCATCAGCGTGGGTGTAGGTCAGCTACATCACCTGATGTTAGCTGATGTGGCCATGCCCAATAATGCTCCGGTAGTGGCACTATTTTCACTGCTCTCTCAGTGGTTGAGGTGTCCACACCCAGACGTGGCAAGCAATGGGATCAGGGTCCTTGGCATACATGTGAGGAGAGCTTATTCAGCAAACATCAGTCACTTTCAAGTAGCAGCAATGCATCTGACCATGGGCATGGATTTGCCAGTGGAACTCTTTCCAAAGCCAGTTCTTAGGCTGGGGACGATGACAATGAACTGTCACCCTTACCATCCACTGCTCACATCTGTCTGACATACCAGGATGTAGAGATAGTTCAGATTTTGGCAGTGTTCTTGCAGACACTCTCACACAAATTTCACCTAGAGTGCCCATACTGACACACACATGACAGTTACATGGGTCATTCATGAGACTTAAAGCTCATTCTGTCTCAGTTGCCATTTGATACTTTATCCAAATGTCTGCCTGTATCTCTTTCTTACTCACATGCACTCACTATCTTTTGTGCCAGCCTAGACCTCCTGCCCTCCCCTCCCACATACACACTCACAATAGCTTGTGCAAATGATGATAGCTGTGCAATAATCTTGTTTTCTATCTTTTGTATTCAGAGATACATAAGTCTCTTGTCTGATTCTCAGGGTGCATAGCTGACTTAGTACTTAGTATATCTGTTTTTGTGATGTTGTTTTGCAAATTGTAATGCTTTCTTACAGGTTTTTGTAATGTGTATATCCCTCTCAAACATTTACACTGACAAAGCCTGACCAAGCATTTGCCCAACAAAGGGGAGAGTTTGCAAACATTATTATGTTACAAACTTAGACGGTTGATGGAATAACAAGTTTTGCATTACTATTTTTATGTTTGTTCTGAGGGATATGAAGTCTGCTGAAGTGTGTGTCATTATTTTCTAACTTCACTTTTTAATGATTTGCATTGCTAACATATGAGACCAAACTGTGGACATTTGGTGAAACTCTACATTTTAGATGTAAGGCCTATTAACTGATAGAGGACACATGTATTGGCATAACTCAGTGCTGTCACATGTTGACGTAACTGCTGTAAAATCACCCACCTCATACTTACTTACATTACCAAGTAACAGTATGCAAGGATATGTCATTCATTTGCATTCTTAGATGTTTATTTTCCTATTCCAGGTTCAACACTTACCTTTTAAATCCAGCAGTTGCAAGAGTTTTAGTTCAGGGCTGATTCTGTCTGATGCTAGCATGACACAGACATTTACATGGGTAAGTAAAGGTTGTGAGTGTTGACTGGTATCAATGTTACTGTATGTATGTGTGTAGGATGAAGGTTTTAGCCCCTTAGGTGGTGCACATGTACTGTACTGACTCTGTACTCCCTGACTGTGCCTCTGTTTGGTCACCATCATCATCAGAGTCTGCCAATACTCTGACATCAAGTGGTAAGACACCTACACTTCCACTGTCAAGATCACATGTGATAATAAGAAACAAACACAGAAAAGACATTAATACCTTCACTACTACAATCAAATCTATGGTAACAAACTAAGAGTGGTACCACTACTACAGGCAGTACAGTAATACACACAACAGTCCTGACACCCACATCACACATATGTATAACATAAATATTTCTTTGAACTGCTCATCAGTCCTGACATAAACATATTTGGCTTACCATGTACAGATGATGCTATGCTTCCTATGGATGATGGTTCTGAAATAAGTTAAGCAAAAGGTAAGGACACCATCATCACAATTAGCAGTAACACAGGAGGTTAAAATATTTTTGCCCTTTATATGTCCATTAGCTATATTTTCAACAAAATTGTATGACACGTTCACCCTAAGCCCATGTGTAATCAACCAGAATGTGTTGTTAACTGCATCAGTCTACAGCTATTCCCCCAAATGAATTTAATGTTAAACAGAACATATGTATTGGTGTCAATATTCTACTATATAAGAAGTATTTAACAATTGAGATAGATAAGCCTACCTGGAAGCTCCTCTTGGAACATACTTGTCCTCCTTGAAATAGAAGCACCAACGTCAATGACATGCTGTTGTGCACTTTCCAGTGAGCTGTCTGGATACCTGACAGTGGGCAGGAACTCTTCATTTGCTGTTAATGGTGACTCTGTAGCAGGTCACCCTCCGGTACCCGTCCATTCACAGGCTGCTGCAGGTGCTCATCTCCATGCAGATAAAATTGTGTCACTGGCTCTATGGTATATTTTATCATATGTCCTGCCATCTCCACCTACTGTGTTCACATCAGCAATTATCTGCTGCCAAATTTACATTCTGCCTGACAAATCCCCATGTCCCCTCTCAAGCAGAACCATGATGCCTAAATGCTTCCACAATAGCTTCATTTTCAGGGCCAGTGAAGGGGGGTTTTAGGAGATTGGGAAAGCTGGGTGCCATAGTCCTAGGTAACATAAAACACAAATGAAGGATAATTCATATAATTGTCACATAAATAAAAGTCTTGTTTTGATATAACATATAAAAGGTAGCATTTCACTATTCCCCACTGGAGAAATATAAAACAGTCAAGATATTCAAATATACACAAAGCAAGGTTGTATCCAAAACAAGGAGGGTAACAATAGAAAAATCTTGTTTGTGCCAAAACAGAAATGCAACTTTGCTACCCACTCCCAAAACAACAGGCAAATGACACATTTTGCTAATAAACCATCAGTGAAATGCTAAAAGTGCTATCAAGTCAGCTGTCCCTGAAATGTGCACAGAATTAACACAGAACATTCCATTTTAAGCTATTGCCAGTCATGTCTACCTGTGACCAGCACTCCCCTAGATGTGTGTATGGCCCATCCTAGAAGACTAACACTGCTGTGTCATTGACAATATAGGACATTTACATTTCATGGAAATAACAATAGAAGACTGTACAGAGGAAAGAAAACAGCTGTAACGTTAGCACTTGTGATGATTGTTAATAAGGCTGTGCATCTGAGAAAGTGAAATGCCCTAACAAACAAGCCCATGGTATCAGTACACTTCTAAGAAATACAAACAAATCCAAGTAGCATTTCCTAATGCATATGTATATATATATATATATATATATATATATATATATATATATATATATATATATATATATATATATATATATGTATATATATATATATATATATATATATATATATATATATATATATATATATTAATATAATATATATATATATATATATATATATATATATATATCCACACATATTAATATATATATATATATATATATATATATATATATATATATATATATATATATATATATATTAGCATATTTTTCTTACTGACATTTCAGCATATCCAGCATATAGCTGAAAATGCAAGCATACCTTATCAAAATTAGTAGTCTTCTGTACAGATTAGAGCAGTAGAGTGTACACATTCAGTCATGTATCTCAGACCAATTAAGGGAACAAAGCAGCTGCAGCTCCAACACAAGTCTACAACCCTTCAACAGCAGACGGTCAGGCAGGAACAAAGAATCTAAAGTTATAGCTCCCTGCAGCAGTAAGCCACCCAACAGCATTACCCAACCTTCCTACTCCTAATTTAAGTGACAAAGCAAATATCAGCCCTTTTAGTAGATCCTTTTAGTTTTCCCTCAGGTTGTTTGACGGTTTGATACACAGTCACTGCACAGCTCTCAGCTGGCCAGATTTTCACAGAATGTCCAAATATTTTGCCTCTTATTCTTCGTCTGCTCCTCATAAAACTTTATTTTGGTGGGAGGATCATAAAGGATTGAAGTTGTTAAATAGTGACAGACATTTGAGTTTCAGAGTTCATTTCCTTCAGAAAATGTATGTCGATGCAAAACCTTTTATTCAACAATTTTCCAAGTTTAAATGTGCAATATTTAAAATTTGCCCCTATTTTTTTACCTTTGTCCCAGCATTATTTTTGCCTTTGTCCACATTTCTTGTGCTAAGAGGTTGAGAAGTATTGTTAGATCACTTGCTGAATACACTTTCTATCCCCAGGCAAATCCTATGCATAGATTTTCCTCTCACACTGCTTGATGAATAATTAGACTGTTTAATTCAAAAAGGCATACACACTAGTATACTAGCCCACTCTTCACAGCTATGTACTTAGGTAGGAAAACTCCATCTCTTAACATATTTCAGTCAGAATACAGTTACAACTTATTAGCACCAAAACTGCTAATCTGCTGCAGAAGAGTATGAAGACTTATATAGCTTATGTGTTCATTAAATGGAGACAAATGTTAAGCATCTTCAAGAGACAGCTATGTGTTTTAATCTGATAATTAGTTTCACACTTAAAATTCTGTAGCCTTTTTGCTTTCACTGCAGACCTTGAGTTTCAACAGTCTTGACACACACACCATTAGGACAGACATTTTTGTCAAATATCAAATAATCAAATTCTGGATTTTAAGCAGGAACAGTTTTATCTCAGTAAATTACACTGACAGGCAACAAATAATGTTCTCCTGCCCCAAAGAGTGAAAATTACATATACTGATGGATTAAGATGAAACAGACACTAAAAACAAAAAACTGTAGCAATAATGTGAGTGTGAGACATACTCGGATGTAATCTAATTTGTCTGGCTGCATATCCTTTGAGCAGCAAAGGATAACTGAAGTGAAGAAAACTTATCGCATTTTACTCAACACTAAAAAAGGTAAAATAACAGTTTCTGGTCTACAGCACATTCACATCTCATTGTTAATTCCAGCATTATAACACTGCTTCAACAATTCAAGACTAGTTTATTAGAGAATCCAATACAGAAATTAAGGCTGTACCTTTTGAACTGCTTTCCTGTGTTCACAGTACCCAAACACATTACACGTTATCCAGTACCTAACACTGTGTCCTGAATCGCATCCATCAATACCACAATAAATTAAATCCTCAAGTCTGGATAAGAAAACCGTAACAGCCCTCTTCCACATCAGAACAATGATTTATCTTTCTCTCTTGCTCTATACCCTGCAGTGCCTTTTTTGGATGCATTGCAGTGGCATGAAAAGTAGCAACACACAATTGGATGAATTTGGTGCATCCTCAATAATTCCCTTTGCCTTAAGAGCAGTGACTTGATTGGCTCATATACCTCAATGCAGTATACGAGCCATTCAAAAATCACAAAGTGGAGACAGCACTGTTCAACGTGGAACATTCGGCTAAGTTGATGTTAAATGCAGAGCATTCCACACAATCAGGAGCACATGGCTGCTCACCTCATTCCCTCTTACCTTCTTTCTGTCTGTCCCAAATCATCTTCATCAGATTGTTTTCTGCTTTTCTGCACATATGTCCAAACCACCATAATCTGTTCTGTTTGATCTTTTCTGTAATTGGAGATACTTTGGCTTCTGCTCTTATGTCCTCATTTCTTTGCCTGTCCCACAGAGTGCATCCTACCACTTCATTTCCATCCCCTCAAGCTTCTTCATCTGCTCTGCCTTTGCTGCCCAGGTTTCTATACCATACAGTAGTACTGGTTGCACCACTGTCTTGTACACCTTACTTTTCAACTTCTTTGGCATTCTTCTGTCATAGACTATATCTGACACTCTATGCAAGTTGGCTGCAGCCCCTCTGATTCTAGCTTTGACCTCTTCATTCAGACATCCCTTCTCATTAACCACCCCTTCCAGATACTTGAAGCTATTTACCTGTTCCACTATCTTCCCTTCTATCTCAATTCTCAACTTCTTCTGATTTCCCCAATTTGCTGCCATCACCACTTTCTTATCTGTGCTTAGTTTCATCCTATGTGCCTTCAATTTTGTATTCCATTGCTCTATACTTTGCTGGAGTTCTTTCTCATAGTCTGCCTGTAATGCCATATTGCAGGGATTACTTTGAGCAATTCATAATTATACTTTGTAGTTGTTAGGACATATACTTAAATATAATAGTTCAGATAAACAGTTGTATAATTGTGAGAATGCATTGTATGTCACATATGATGGTACTAATTTTATCTCTTTGTTTTCTCCCATCCCAACCTTTATCTCTTTTTGTTAATTTTCTATTATGTGTTGTCAAAATGTCTCCATATCATCCATCTGTAAAAAATCACTAAATGCTTCATTCCACAGAGAGTTAGGCCAGCCCCAGCAGGTCAGCCTGCCCCTGTTCCACTGGCTCCAGCACCAATGGCCAGCACATCTAGGAACCAACCTGGCAGTACTGCTCTGCTGCCGCTGCACTACCTGTACACTCAGGTAGCACTACACCAGCAGTTGGTGCTGTGGTACCTTGCAGGAGTACTGGCGGAGGTGGGGATTTCATCACCCACCAGGAGATGCCAGGGTTGGTGCATAGGGTCATGCACGCACCACTGGTGTATATCTATAGTGGATGGAGATGTTGCTTTCTCTCATGGTCCACATGAAGACAAGACATCAAGTACTCCAGCAGCAAGTGGAGTAAGGGGACAGTGATGACAGTCCTGTGGGTGAGAACTAGATTCTCAGTGTCCCCATGTTTGATGGGCATGAGCTTGTGTTGTCCCCTTCCTCACACTAATCATGGTGTCTCCCAACCTTTTGTGGCCCTCACCATCCCTGTGTCTTGTCTCAGTTGTCCTGTTTGCTTTCATTTGATTCCTTACCTATTCAACACCTGTCCCACAAAAAAAAAAATTGTTCCATACTTAGCTCTCACACACATATCTTCTTGACACACTTGATTCGGTCCAATTGGCTATACAATAGGATTGTACTGTTGTCACCCATTTTTGTGGAGATGACAGTCCAAATTCAGTTAATATTCTGTACATATTTTCAGTTTACACTGTTAAAGAAATGGATAGCTATGGTTCTTTCCTACCTCCCTCCTTCACATTCCTATATTGCTTTCCCTTTGTTCTTTCCCCGCTTGCCTCCATTTCACCTCTTTCCTATCTACTCCATTTTAGCACCTATAATATGATCAAAAAATAGAATCACACACAAGTACCAAAAAAAAAAAAACAACAGAGCCCTTAACTTTTTGGCCTCTATGTTTGCATGGAGTTTGGCATCGTGCACCAATGCCAAGTGATGGTGAACAGCTCTTCAGCGGTGTGGCTAATTCCTCACAACTCTGTACTAAGTCAAAATACAGTAACACAAGGTGAAGATAGAGTTAAATAAACTTTCATTGGATTGTGAATACTTATTTAAAAGTATTACATACACCTGGATTTGAACCCTATATCATCTGGGCTCAAAAAAGGAATGTATTAATGCATTCACACCTGCTGCCCCAGAGTCAGCTAAGCATCAGGTGTGTTTCATAAACTCAGTACTAACTCTCATAATTTTAGCAATTAGCCCTGCATTTGCACACTGTTTAACTATGCACAAACAGGGAAAACAATAGAAAAGTGTATCCCGCATGTGCAAACATTTTCCAGGCATCTTGTAAACCCACTGCTTGCTGTTGCGCTATGCATAGTAAATAATATCATGTATTAGTTCTGTTTACTTTCCATTTAGTCTTCATGCCAAGAAACTACATGTGGAAACATAACAAAATGAAGACCATATCTAAGAATATGTCACATATTTACAATGCAGGCATGTGTTACCTCCTCCCAGGCTCTACAACCCCGGTCTCTCAGTAGTTGTTGACAAATATATCAACTTCTTTTTCTGGCATTGTCCCAGTTAGGGGTCGCCACAGCAGATCATCTGTCTGCTCATGATTGGCAGTGGAGTTTTACGGTGTTGAGGTGCCAACCTTCCACAGAAGGCACACACACACTCACACCTAGGGCCAATTTAGAGTGTTCAATCCACCTACTGCATGTCTTTGGGATGTGGGAGGAAACCAGAGCACCCGGAGAAAACCCACGCAACCACAGGAAGGACATGCAGACTCCGCACAGAAGGCACCCCAGCCAAGAATTGAACCAGAGAACCTCTTGCTGTGAGGCGGCAACTCTAACCACTGCACCACCATGGCCACCCTGTTGACAAATATATCAACTATACTACATAAATTAATAAAAAAGTTAGACTTCTGCCCTGGTGCTTGTGTAAAGTACTGTGTTCTCTAGTCTGTATACTTCGATAGGCAGGGGTTCTGTTCTCACTGCAGTCAACTGGGAGGTGTGTGTGTGTGTGTGTGTGTGTGTGTGTGTGTGTGTGTGTGTGTGTGTGTGTGTGTGTGTGTGTGTGTGTGTGTGTGTGTGTGTATGTTTATGCACTTGCTTAACATTAGACGGAGTATTTTACACCAGCATGTAGAACGCTGACATTGCCATTTACTCCTCACCAGATGCTGCTGATGTCATCAGCTATCGCTGATTTGTAGATGAGCAGTATTCCCATCATGACAGGGTCAGACACTAGTCTGTAGGCCAGGCACAAGTCATCTCATCCTATAAGATACAGATTGCAGTGACAGGGCTGTTAGTCTATCCACATTCTTCATGGCATAATTTGTAGGGTCTGTTTTTTTTCTTGTTGAGAAATCATGGGAATTTTCAATATGGACACTAGTAATATCCTGGCTGTGTGGAACAAATATGTGTGAGTTGTTAATGCTACAGCCATGTATTTGACATCTGTTAGATATCCTTAAATAGGTCATCAAAGGCATGCATAATGAGACACTATCATCCTGTGGAACTTGACCAGGCCAAGGCATTTGACACAAATCCACACTGAGGTATTCATTCAGCGCTGTCGGATGTGGCCATAAACACCTATATTACCAAGTGGGTAGATCACTGGATCACATACATTGCATCTAATATGTGTAGAACATCCACATCAAATGCCATAATACCTGCATAGCTCACAGCTTTCATCATACCAATAACTGAGTGCAATACACACTTTTTTATGTATCTCCCTACACATCTCCCAGGGATAGGTACTTGAAGTGTACCACCTTTGCCACAGTGAGATGCCACACATTATTGGTCGTACCTAGGTATTCTTCTTATTGCATAAACACTACTGTCTGATAGTGCAGAACACCCATCAAGGTGTTACACCAGATCCATGTGTGATACCTGTTTTGGTGATGCACATAGTACATACATAGCTGTTTGACAACATTGATGGCATGGGTTACATTCATGGCAGTGTGGATTGTGCAATATATATGCCATGCACACCAGAAAACTACCATGGATTTATCATAATCTCACATACAGGTATAGCAGTGTCCCTCCTAACACCGCCAGCAAATGTTACAGTGTCAGGACGGTGTGCTTCATTACCCTCATAGATTGCTGACATGTCATAATAGTTGTACAAGTGTGTTTATGCAGAACCATCTATGATTACTCAGAATTGCATATGTTGTGTCAAAAACATGGCACTATTACTGGTATTATTCTGATATTGTCCATGATTGTGCATGCTTCTTTTACTGCTGTCCATGGGCCTGTAACTGTGTCCCACTTTTTTGGAGACCTCTTCTGACATTATACTCATATTCAGGCATATCAGTTTGTGCAGTTTCACATAATGCACCCAACCCCAATTGTATATAACATCCCTGCTAGATGTCCTCTCCATTGTTCATGTCAGGATGCTTATCTCACAAAGACATCTTCTCCATTGTTATGCCACCTTGTCTGACAGTCACATAATATATATTTTTATTGTGAAGTCCATACTGTGCCATGCTGACATGTGATGTGTTTCTGCTAGAACCGTCTTCCATTTACATGCCCTCATCTGCTGCACATTACAATGTTTACCTGTTCTCATTCCCTGTGTTCATTCCTACAATTCATCTGTGTGTCCTATGCAACACAAAAGACTTTCCCTGCCTATTTATTTTAAATGGCAGTCCATGTACTGTTACAGATCATTTACCCATCTTTTGTACAGAATGGCTGGAATTGGTTTTCACAATACTCTGCACTGTATACACTGTCTTGTACTGTGTTTGTAACATGTATATTACTATATGATAAACCCTGGTAATCATTGCGGCATTAAATTAAATCCTGCTAAGCTAGATTGCTGTAAAGTAACCAGGTTCACTATCCATGTTGCTTTACACGATTTCCTGTCCACCAGCACTGTTCACAGCCTTGAAACCATACTTGTTTATGCTTAAAAGTGGTGAGTGTCATGAATATGTAATTACTGCTGCTGCTCACTGCACAAATGTTCAAACCCCATGTAGGTTTCACGTGAAGCCTACCTGTAGTTTATTGAATCTTGCTATTTATCAAGTATGTTGGGCACCATGCAAACATGTCAAGCTGCAGTGAGTCTCGGTTAACACAGAAATTAATAATGAATAAGAAAATATCCAACTGTTTTTAACTATTCCAGTGGCAGCAGGTGTAAGTATAAGACTACAATGCAGATGACCCTAGGTTCTAATACAGCAAATTCCTAATATTTGTTACTGTTTGTACATTTTACTTTCTATTAAAATTCACATGAAAAAAAATATTGCACACTCCTAATTTTATTAAGGATTCTACACTCACTTTTAATAAACCCATATGAATTATTTGTGTGAGTGAGGATATACTGACTAATATGTTTCAGTAATCACAATTGTATTCTCTGGCCTTGGATGCTCTTCAGACTTCAATAATATCCATACACACTGAGAAGTATAAACCAGGAGCTTGTCAGCTCACACACATAGATGGTTAACCCCTAAGTCTGTCATGTGTATTTATATGTAAATAATCCCTGGGATTCAGTAAACCCTACACGGAGTGCAAGAATAGTGCAGCAGTTGCTGCATGGAATATAGCCGCAAAGTGATCCAGTAAAGTTTTCCCGGTACGTACACTATTCCCACATGGACACCACTGCCTAATGCTAATTACTTCATTTGCTGGTGAAAACCATACAAATTAGGTGAATTAGGGATTCAGCAAGTAGACAGGTGTCCATGCAGGAATAGTGTAAGAAGCAGAAATGTGTTCAGCTACTAGCTGAACACATTTCTGCAAATTACAAAATGGAAGCATGACAACTTGAAATAAAGCATGTATTACAACTGTTAGGCATGCCAATGGCCAAATATATGGCCATTGGCATGGTAAGTAGTTTAAATTTTATAAATTAAAACTTTTGTTTAGCCAATCTCTGCCATTAAAGCATAGGGCAGCGGCGCGCAAATGGGATTGTGCCAGGGGGAAAAAAAAGAGAAAAACAATTTTCAGGGAAATCTGCATTTTGCCATTATAGTCAATGACATGCAGAATGAAAACCCAGAGAATAGTGGTTGCTAAGGGGAAAGGCCCAGTGTAAGTGTGGTAACTATGGATTAAGGCAGTGGTGTATGCAAATGAGGGGATTTATACTGAATCACAAAGTTCTTCTAATTGTCGGACTGCACCTAACCGTGTAGGTGCACCAACACGACTGTGCATGCAAGGGAGCTAGATGACATGAAAAGAGGGTGTGTCATGCTTGCTGCAAAAAAAATTGGAGCTTGGTGGCCCATGTTTGCCCTTAGCTAAGCACAGCTAAGGAAGGGGATGTGGCTGAGGCTGTATTGACTTATTTCATGAAAAGAAGAGCATGTTCACATCCAGGGGATGGCCAGTTCTGCTTAAAAGTGTTAACTTTAGTTAAATGGTTGTACACAGTGTGCCCTGGGCTTAAAACAAAAAAAACAAATACCAGGAAACAGCAGAACTGTTCACATTTGAGCACCACATATTAGCTGTGTGCATCAGGGCTTAAACAGGGAGGAAATGGGAAGGGGAAACATCAGAAGGAAGGCGATCAAGGAGAACTTCCATAGCTGGCAGGTGGAATGGATCAGAATCAGCCAATTACACAGGCAGCAGCCCAGCACACTATTATAAATTATGCAAACATCTTTCAGTCTGGTTTTTCCCACAAATTCTACACCACTGGTGTACAAATTTGGGGGAATTTTAAACAAACAAAACTAACAAAACATGTTAGGGGCTGCTGTCAATTTGATCTATCAGTATGTGCTAGAGACGGAAGGTGGTGAGGAAGATAATGCTGACAACCAACTCAGACCAAGAAGGAGGAGAAGAGTGTTCAGACCCAGGGTAACCTACCAGGGGCTACACGATCTGGAGATGGTACAGTGCTACAGGGTGAACAGGGACATACTTCAGAAACCTGTTGAGCTGTGCTGGCCTCACCTCAGACCCAGAACCAACAGAGGGGAACCCATCCCAGTGGATACCAAGATATGTGTAGCCTTAAGAATACTATCTACATGTACTTTCCAAAGACCAACTGGGGATATCATGGGGGTCTCACAGACACCTGCATCCAGGATACTCCACCAGTTCCTGGATGTCATGCACCCACATGCTGCTAAGTACATTTACTTCCCCAGCACCTGTGAGGAGAGGACCAGCAATATGTGTCTCTTCCACCATGTAGCAGAATACCCGGAGGTACTGGGTGCCATAGACTAAACTCACATCCACATCAAAGCACCACCCAGTGACCAGGGTAGAGTATACCTAAACCACAAGAGGTTCCACTCCATCAACTGCAGGTTGTGTGTGATGCCCAGGACATTATCATGAATGTGTGTGCTGGCAGTCCTGGAAGCTAATACGAATCCCACATCTGGCATTCATCACAGCTGTACCAGTTATTTGCCAGTGGGGACATCTCATATGGCCATCTGGTGGAGGATGCTGGCTACGCACTGGAGCCATGGCTGATGACACCCATCAGAAATGCACACACACCCACACAAGAATGCCATAATGAGGTACACGCACAAACCAGGATCATTATAGAGCATGTGTTCGGGATGCTTTAGTCATGGTTCCACTGCCTTGACATATCTGGTGGAGCCTTGCAGTACTCTCCAGCCACATGTGCACACATGTTCATAGTATGTGCCATGCTACACAATATGTTCCTGTGGAAAGAGCTGCACCAGGAACAAAATGGGGAAGGGGCACACAGCCACCCACCATTGTCAAGGTCTCCACAGGCACATTGGGACTCAGAGGAGGAACAGCCTGAGCCTGCCCCTGTAGGCAGATGGCGGCATGTTCAGTATTCCCTGTCCTTGACAAAGAAGCAACGCATAACACATACACTGACAGTGTAGAGCCCGAGGGACTGATCTCTCTCACTTGCACACACAGTAAAATGGATGCCAAACATCACACCACCTATACCTTACCATGTATAGGCAGTGTACTGCGTGCATCCGACATAGTCAAAAAACCTCATGCACCATCCTCACAACTGCCTCAGGCATAAGGTAAGTCAGTCTCCTTAACAATAAATGAATGGAGTAGAATGTTCTGATAGCGTATCTATGGTATTGATGCAAGCCTGCAAGGGAATGGGGTGGCTTACTGGGATAGCAGCAGACAATTGACAGCTCTGTGGGACAGCAGGAAGTGTATTCCCAGTATTGGCATACCCACACTATGCAGTACCACCCTAGCTGACACATACCACTGCAGTACATGTGGTGATACAAATAACTGGGGGGGTCATATGTCACATGCATGGATGTCAAAGTGGGGGTCCCATACCCACTCCCAGCCTCACCCAGCAAATCAGATGTAGAAAAACATACAGAAATGTCTGTCAAAGGCCCCCATGTTGACATCCATGAAACCCCCACCTACAGACTTACACAGTGATATCACAACAGGTCTGGCAGTGGCAATATGGCTCTGAAAGGTAAGAAGTCGGAAACTACAAATGTTTATGCCAGAACAATCTGACCTGTGGTTGATATTGTTATGCTTGTAATCTCAAAGATAGGGCACACCACTATGCTAAATGGGACCAAAATGTTAAGCAAATATCAGCACAGTCTCTGCAAATGTGTATTGTGTACAGATGTGTCACCCCCTCCCATAGTCCCATAGAAATGCAGTAACATGTCCCTAGCCTTAAGCTGCATCCAGCTGTCACCTAGAGTGATAGCTCAACACAAACAGAACGCAATTGTCAGGAACACCCACAGTCAACTTACCGGTGCCATCCCAGGGGTGTCCACTGCTGGCAGCCTGGGAGCATATGATCATCGTAATGCACTGCCTTGCTACAGATGGCCTGCATCTGTCCCAACTGGCCTACGGGCCTCTGGCAAATGCCCATGCCTCACCCACAGGGCCCTGGTAGGGAGTGTCATGGGGTCCATAGCCCCAACATAACACAGTCTACAAAATGCAAAGAAAGGCCATGCTGCTAACTGCTAGGAGAAAACCTGCCAGCATCAGAGAGCCAGAAATCTGGACAAAGCCATGAATAATGAAGTGAAAAAGGTCCAAAGAGAAGGACAGCTTTGAAATACTGCTCTAATAATGTTAGAAAGTTGATGGAATGATTCTATTAGCATGGAATGTCTAAAAGGTATGAAGTCTGAAACTGCAATGTCAGCTGTCAGTAAGCATCTATATCATATTATCATACAATGTAAATAGTGACCGCTATTTCATTGTACCGATAATATCAAAACAACAAAATATCGAACAAACGGAACAGTGAATTTTTTTCCAGGGAAAATATTCACTGCTCCGTAAAAAAAAAAAAGACTTAAACACCAATTTAAGTGGGGGGGCTTTCCCCCCCCAACCTCCCTTGTGGGGGGGCTGTGCCCCCACACCCCCCTACTTAAATATACCAACTCTGAGATCGCACCATAGTGGTGGAAAAGGCAAAGGCCAGAAGATGGCCCACCAGTTCCGTGACTTCACTATTTTGCTATTTTGACAGTACCAGATCAACTAAATAGCATTCGCTATTTAGTCCATTCGATAGCATCATATAGACCCGTCAGTAATATCTGAGTTCAACCCTGAGTGACTTGCAAAACACTTTTCCTTGAAAACCACACTCATTTTGGATACCCAACCAGATATGAGTCATGAATCTGGACATTCTGTGATACTCTGTACAGTCGACAGGCAGGGCTAGGAGTCTAAACATGGGAATGCACTCATTGCAGGCAGTTGTAAACCTGGAAGATGGTGACATGTCTGCATCCACAGAACCCTGGCCCACAGGCATGGGGAGTAACACACCCTTCTCTGATCACTCATCTTATGCAACATCCTGACCCCAAAATTTGGCCATCCAAGCAAAATGAGGTGGGCCATACATATATGTGAGACACACACCTCCAGGCTGGTCAAACAGTCTGACACACACAAGACCCTCCGAGTGCAGTCAACCTTTGAGAAGACCCCTATGTAATATACTGGTAGCTATAGGCCAACATATCTGACCCAGGACACCCTCCCACACATATCTTATCCCCTACAAATCTATCTGGAGTCTGCCTATAACCCTGATCCTGCCTGACTTATATTACCTATCCATGGACTGGAAATCAGACCATGCCAGAACATAAATGCACAAAGATTCCACCATTGTAATATATCACCAAGGTGCTGGACATTTCCACAGCTCCAGCAGTCTATTGGTCATAGGCACACCTCTAAACAGGGTGGATTGTGCAAGAATGCATAGCATTTCACCCATAATATTGGTGTGTGCATCGTCCATCCTTTATTCCTCTGGTAAATTACTGTGATGATCTGAGGAGGTATGTCACAAGGTATTGAAACAATACATGACAGTGTCACATGTCATATATGTCAGATGTCTGCTAAAACAAGCCCTATAACCTTAGCAACCCATGCATTATTGAGAGAAATAGTCACAATCACCATATGACCCTTTGTCTTTCCATTTTGATAAGCCATCTCCAGATATCCTACACCAACAGGTTGAGAGGTATGGGTGTAGCACAAAACAAACTGGACTGGAATACAACAATCTCTGGAATGGAGTCCCACATTTACTATAGAAGGTCACACTGGGCATACTCATACACTTAGAGAATTGTCAGTAGGACCAAGGTATTAACAGGCCTTCCCCACACAGTGCACTTCCCATTGCCCTACTTTAGCAGTCCTGAAGATGTCTGTCACCATAGAAGTACCTTTCATCAGGCATCAGTCTTATAAGCTCTGTGGTGCATGCAATAACTGTATAACACTATAATACAAATAACTAGTTAAGTAGGAGTTCTTATCTCAGTTCTGGCAAGTATAAAAGTGTGTGTGTTTATAAGTTAAAGCTTTTGGGTCAATTCAAACGCAGTACACTTCCCCTTTCCCTACTTTAGCAGTCCTGCAGATATCAGTCACCTTAGAAGTCCCTTTCATCAGGCCTCAGCCCTATAATCTCTGTGGTGTGTATGATAACTGTATAGCACTATAATACCAATAACTAATTAGGTAGGAGTTCTAATCTCAGTCCTGGCAAATGTAAAAGTGTGTGTTTGTAAGTTAAAGATAAGTTAAATATATTGGGTCCATTTAATCCCAGTACACTTCCCCTTTCCCTAGTTTAGCAGTCTGACAGATATCAGTCACCCTAGACATCCTTTTCATAAAACCTCAGCCCCATAAGCTCTGTAGCATGTGCAATAACTGCGTAACACTGTAGTACAGACAACTAATGAGGTAAGATTCTAATCTCAGTCCTGGCAAATTTAAAAGTGTGTGCATGCTTACAAGTTAAATATTTTGGGTTCATTCAAAGCCAGTACACTTCACATTGAACTACTTTAGCAGTCCTGCAGATATCAGTTACCTTAGAAGTCCCTTTTGTCAGGTCTTAGTCCTATAAGCTCTGTGGTGTGTGTGATAACTGTCTAACAATATAGTACAAACAACTAGTTAGGTAGGAGTTCTAATCCCAGTTCTGGCAAATGTGTGTGTCTAAGTGTGTATATGTGTAATTTAAAGTATTCTGTGGCCTGTCTCAACCAGTACATCACCCATTGCCATACTTTATAAGCACTGGTGATGTTCCTCACCTTAGAAGAACCTTTGGACAACCTTCGTCCTATAAGATTCATGGTGCATACAATAAATGCTTAACACTGTAAAAGCAATAAATAGATAGGTAGGAGTTCTAATCTCTGTCCTGGCAAGTGTGTGTGTGTGTGTGTGTGTGTGTGTGTGTGTGTGTGTGTGTGTGTGTGTGTGTGTGTGTGTGTGCATGTGTGTGTGTGTGTGTGTGTGTGTGTGTGTGTGTGTGTGTGTGTGTGTGTGTGTGTGTGTGTGTGTGTGTGTGTGCGTGTATGTGTGCATGTGCATGTTCAGATAAAAACAATATCCTGTCTGTGGGAGGGATGTTGTGTTTGTCTTAGAACCATATCCATTTGGGGGTGGGTTTTGCTACTATTTGCTGTTTCCCACCCAGTACATGTCCCAGTGTCCACATTACAAGGCCCACAGTTGTGATGCACTGTAGAGGGACCTGTATACAGTCTGCAGCCCTATAAGCATTGTGCCATGTGCAATAACTATGTGACAGTATGGAATGGATAACAAGGCAGGCAGCCCATCTAATCCTTGGATATCACTCCCCACTCAGGAATTATACATAAACTCACTCAGGTAGGCAGCAACTCCTATATCATGTAGGTGGCCTGCAAACCTGCTCACAGATAGAACCCACAATGTGAAAGCAGCGGACTCCATGTCAGACTGCTGAACAGTCAAGAGTGGAGTCCCACAGGTTGTGGACCCGGGTTGCCTCATGTTTGGGATCCACACCTCTGAGGACTAGCACAATACAAAGGCACACTGGCTGGCAATGCTTGCAGATGACTACAAGGTGGGTGCTATTATTACCCCCCCCCCCCATGTGAGGTTGACATCCTTCACAAAGGCCTCTCTGAGACCTATGACTGTTGTCAGAACCTGGACATAAGCTCAATGCCAGATGATGTCCCACCATCCCCTTTGGGCATGACATGGTTCCCATAAAGTAATACATTGATGGTAGTCCACTGAACTCTGATGTTGGTATAATAGAGCTGGGAACATAGGTTGACAGTGAGTTCTATGGTGACCATCACAGTGCACTGTCTTCTGAAAGTCCTTCCATGTGTCACTTCTCCTGACTAAGGGTGTTGAATCTAGGCCAATGTGTACTATGGCCCATTTGCCATGTACCCCACTGGACACCAGCAACAACAGGAGAGGCTGAAAATGTACCTCACAAAGAGGATCTTAGATACTACACACTTGCCCCATACGGACAGACTCCAACAACTGCAGTGAATCTCTGTCTCATATTGGCTACTTAGGTGTGATCTCTGCCTGACACACACAGCCATGTCTGACCCAACCCTGTCAGGAATGCTACATCTGAAGAAACCAGTCTGTCCACATAACATGGCCCAGATACCTCAACCCCATCCTCAAAATCAACAGGACATGCTGGAGGGACAGGTTCACAACCCAGAAACTGACCATGCTATCGAATAGACGCCACATACACGTCAAGCCAAGCACATCACTGGCTCTCTTCAAGAGAAATCGGGAGGAGTAGATGAAGAATAAAATATCCACCCTGGGGATGACTCCAGCAACTATACTCAGTAGACACACTGGGAGTATCGTCAGATGGCATAATGCCAGTATATTCCCATGGGCTAGCCTTGTAAAGCCTCCATGGCCATTTGCCATGTACACACCTATTAATTTTTGAACCTATGGATCTCAGTACTGTCAAATGTGTGTGTGCGTGCATTATTGTGTATACAAGTGTCTGAGAATGTGTAAACCTGTGGGTGAAAGTAGTTGGTGACCCTTCTCACCCAGTACAACTACCATTGCCATACCTTACAAGTGCTGTAGATGTTATTCACTATATAGGTACCTTGGGACACTCTATAACCTATAAGCTCTATGGTGTGTGCAGTAACTGCATAACACTATAATACCAATAACCACATAGCTAGGGGTTCTGATATGAGTCCTGGAAAATATGTGCGTGCATATTATTGTGTGTAGGTGTGTATAATTGTAAGTTACATTATTTTGTGGCCTCTCTCACCCAGTACATCACCCATTGTCATACTTTTCAAGGCCTGGTGATGTCCCCTCACCTTAGAAGTACCTACAGACAAGTGTCACCCCATAACTTCTGTGGCACATACGATAAATGCATAACAATGTAGTAACAATAAATAGATAAGTAGGAGTTCTAATCTCAGTCCTGGAAAATGTGTGTGAGAGAAGAGTATCTTGTGTTTGTGTGTGAACAACATCCATTGTATCGGCATGGTTTCATATTTTATGCCATGGTGTACACAGTACACATTCCTAGGTCTACTGTATGAGGTCCGCTGTTCACATCAACCATAATGGCATCTGTAGACACTCTTCAGCCTTATAAGCCCTGTGCAACAGTATGAAATAGAATGGTACGAATGACAAGATAGGTTGGTCTGCTAATGTCAGTACTGGCAAGTGTGTGTGTGTGTGTGTGTGTGTGTGTGTGTGTGTGTGTGTGTGTGTGTGTGTGTGTGTGTGTGTGTGTGTGTGTGTGTGTGTGTGTGTGTGTGTGTGTGTGTGTGTGTGTGGCAGGGGTTGTGAGTGTGTAGACTTGTATATGACATGTATGAGTACTCTCACACCCAGTACAGCCACCAGTGCCATACCCCACCATGTCATGTGATGTTATTCACCTTACAGGTACCTTGTAACACTCATCACACTAGTAGTCCTGTGCTACCTGCAATAACCACATAATAGTGTGGTATCATAACTTGATGGGCAGGGGTTCCAAAAACAACACTGGCAACTGTGATTCTCTGCATGCATGTGTGTTTGTGTGTGTGTGTGTGTGTGTGTGTGTGTGTGTGTGTGTGTGTGTGTGTGTGTGTGTGTGTGTGTGTGTGTGTGTGTGTGTGTGTGTGTGTGTGTGAACAGTATTCACTGTGTGTTTGGTCTACACAATATCCTCTGGGGTTGAGGGCATTAGCAATCTGGGGTGTGTTCCACCCACCACACTTACCATTGTCCACTATACTAGAGCTGATGTCAACCATCATAGACTGAGATACAACCCGTCAGCCCTATAAGCTGTGAGGCACATGCAAGAACTGTTACACAGACCTGGGAAATGTGTGCAGATACAGCTGTACCTCGACAATGACATGGTCAATGTGCTACAACAACGCCATACCCCTCATTGGTGATGTCTGCTGGGCCACATCCTGCCGACATACAGATATCTGGAACACAAACAAAATACAGCATGTGAGAACACATTCGCTTATTGTTACTAACACCAATAATGCATCATGGCTGAAAAGGTACACATACACTTTGATGGGTACCCATTACAAATGCCAAATGACAGCACCTTACACAGCATTAAATAGCTGCACTCTACTAAAGTCACCATGTGCATCAGACCCATATTAGCATGCCCCCTGCATCAATGGTATGGATGGCATGGATGTGGTACAGGTATCATCATATGTACAGGGTGTTGTGTGAGTTTGCCAGAAGCCTAGGTGGGGCCATATGGTTGACATCATGTGTGTGTGTATTTGGGGAGTCTTCATTAAATGGGCTGTGCAGGGGTAATGTGTGGGTGTATTTATGTGTGTGTTTGTGTGTGTGTGTGTGTGTGTGTGTGTGTGTGTGTGTGTGTGTGTGTGTGTGTGTGTGTGTGTGTTTGTGTGTGCGTGTGTGTGAAGGTGACTTGTCTGATGGTGATGTGTGCGTTCTTGTATGCACACAGTCACGTCATATGGGTGCCCTACACAGGGGTATTTTGGACAGCTGTGGCCATACATAGCAGGGTGTACAGTTCACCATCTCTGGCCATGGACTCAGGAACTGGGCCTGCCAATGGTAACACCGGCACTACCAGGGCCGAGTCCACATGCAGTACTACTCCCCGATGTTGACTGCTGCCTGCTGGATCCACGCCCCTGTTGGGACTGGCCAGGATCACATGCCCATGGCCTGTTGCATCATGGTATAGACAGCACGCCCCCTTTGGTAGTGCTGGTGGTACTGCCAGCATGGGAACATGAAGGTGCATGGCCACATAGACCCTTAGCTGATTGTGGTGCTACCCTACAGCCATGTGGCTGATGACCAATGTCCACCAAATGCTCAAGCACAGATATTCCACAGTTGAGGAGTGCCAAGGTCTCCCCACACCATCTATCCATAACTACACTATGCTCACAGATGGCTGCAGTGAGTTCATATCACCACAGACACCAGGGATGTGCTCATCCATGACCCTGCATATATGTCTGGTATTACATTCATTGCATGCCTGTGCCCCCATGATGGCCCAAAACATGCTTCTGGTGACTGCTGCTTTGGCACTTGCAATGGGGGCATGACAGGCTACAATCCTTCTCTGAGAACCCCTGCCCATCTGCCTGTGTGGGACCTTGCTAGCACTCTGGCTATGGCTAGTGCCTGCACACTCACTTGCCATAGTCACCACAGTAGTCTGTTCCATGCCACCACCTGCCAAATGTCCATTATCTGTGGCCACTGGTGATGGGGTATGCGTGGGCATTGTGACTGTGTGCAGGGATGAGGTTGACAATAGTGGGATGCTAACCGATGGCACAGTATCAGCCCCTGACAACCCATCAGAGTGGGAGGGACTGCAGCCACCATGTCCACCTGTGAGGGAAAAACAACATATGTAACTTACTAATGGCACTATAAGGTTTGCTGACACACACACACACACACACACACACACACACACACACACACACACACACACACATACACACATACAGGTGAGGTTCCTCAAAGGCATTACACAGACCTCACATTAACCGACTGGGGACATTCACAACACAGTCAGACAATAACATACATACTCTGGACGGACCCTCAGCATCATTCAGTGCAGCCCTTTCCACTTACTGTTACTAGTAATATACACCTCTGGAATACGTGAGTGGTGTTAGTAGGTGATGGCCTTTCACCTAGCACACACTGCACCTGATGTAAATTATTGCTGTTCACCTGTATAGCACTGTGGCAACTCCAACAGGACTCACCCCCCAACTGTACACTGTTTTGCTGAATGTCTACATGTGTGGCTCACATGTTTGGTCTGTTCCTCATAACTTCTGTGTTTGTCTGATACATTACTGGGTTGACCTGTGGATTGGCACTACTAAGTAATGTCCTAATTTGAGGTGCAGACTGCATAACCTGCAGTACATGTATGTTAAAACAAAGCCAGTTACTCAAACAACTTCCCAAACTCACAGTGGATATGGTAAGTGTACACACACCTGTTAACATGCCAGGTTTTCATGATATATGACATGAAACCTCAGAAATCAGGTCATAACATTGCAATCATTTCATATCACATATAATCTGTGCAATCAAACTGAAGAACATACAGCTCAGCTACAGATAACATCTGGTAACTGAAATAGGTACAATAGGCTGGTTGTATGAGTGTGCACACCCTTAAAGTAATACTCTGTTAAAGCACCTTTTGATTTAATCACAGCATGCAGTCCTCTTGAGAAGATGTCTATCAGCATGGCACATTTTGACTTGCCAATGTTTGCACACTCTCCCTTGTAAAACACCTCCAACTATGTCAGATTCCAAGGGCATCCCCTGTGCACTACCCTCTTCAGGTCACCATGCATATATTCTATTGGAGATAGGTGTGGGCTCTGACTCAGCCAGTGCAGAACATTGCATGTTTTCTGGTGAAGCCATCCTTTTGTTGATTTGGATGTATGGTTTGGGCCATTGTTCTGTGGAAAGGTGGAATTCCTCACCATTCATAGCTATGTGGCAGACACCAGAATGTTTTGGAGCCACAAGGGACTGGTGTTTGGAACTGTTCATAATCCCCTCTAACCTGGCTACAGCCCCAGTTCCAGCTTATGAACAGCAACCCCAAAGCAGGACACTGCCATCACCATGCTTCACCCTGGAGGTGGTGTTGTTCTGATGAAGTGCATGGTGTTATTACGACAAATGCACCTGTCAGAATTGTAGCCAAAGAGTTCAACTGTGATCCCATATTACCATAACACATTTTCCCACCTGCTTTTTGGAGACATGCTGTATTATTTTCAGACTTTCACCAGGCCTGGATATTGTTTGGTGTGAGGAATTATGTCATCTTCCAACCCTACCCTATAGGCAGAACACACAGAGACCATAGAAGATTGTTGTGACATGTAGTACACACCCAATAATTGCCAGAAATTCCTGCTATTCTTTCACTGTTGCTGTAGGGCTCATGGAAGCCTCCCTGGCCAGTTTTGGTCTTGTATTCTCATAGCCTTTGGTGAGATGTCTACTCCTTCGCAATGTCACTGTAGCCCCATATTTTCACCACCTTTTGATGACTGTCTGCACTATGATCTATGGCATGTGCAATGCTGTGGAAATGTTTTGGTACCCTTCTCCAGACTGATACATCTCAAACATGTGGTCCCTAAGCAGCTTTGCCAGCTCTATACAAACCATGGCTGTTGCTGTAGCAGGCAACCGGGTATATGCTAGGATAATCCTGATAGGACAGCTGAAAGTTATGTGCTGTTAATCAAAGAGTCTCTGTAATTGATGGCTGTTGTGTACCCAATAAGATGTACTGCTGTAGTTATATTGAAAGCTGCCTCAACACAGTAGTAAATTCAACCTGTGCACACATATGCATCTAGGTTGTACTATTGTTATGTGTAATTTTTGTTCCCCTAACAGACTTGTTTGCTTTACAATTGAATTGTACAGGTTATAGGTCACATGAAAGGTTGGCAGTATTTTGAACTTGTCTATTGTGCTCTTATTTTTGTATATCACAAATACCTGCCATTCTAACAGATGTGTACACCATTCATGTGCACTGTGTACCACTAATTTCTAAAATATGACCCTAGTTTTGGGCCTTTATCCTCCCATTTTGTCAGTCTTTGTCCAGATGTCCAGCATTGACAGGTTGTGAGGTATGCTACAGATATGTGACATCTCCTGCAAAAAGGCCCCTATGATGATCACCATGATGCAATGCAGTAAACACCACCACAGGTGAACATGCAGATATTGCCAAATAGCTGAGTGTAACAGTTGTGTGCATGGTCACATGCATTACCTTTAGCATGCCTGGGGTACTGGTGAGCCACAACAGGAAAACCCCATACTTACTGGGCTCAGGCTGCTATCCCATGTGCAGACCAGAGGGACTTATGTAGTTGTGAGGGAGAGGTATTGTCAGCAGATTCACATTAGATATTGGTACAAGATGAATGCTATGTTTCTGAACAGGTACAGTACATACTATGATATTACACAATATGCTGTCCTTCACCATAGATGTGCACTTATATGCATTACTACACCCACCCACAAATCCATTTATTAGTGATATATGCATCTAGAGACTCTGTAGAAGACAGTTTAAATGCTACCTCATTACATTGATGTGCACTTTGGCCTTACCTGCATGCTTGCCTGTTGCCTGGGTGCCAACCCCCACCATGACTGCTGCTTCCTGTGTTTGAGTTTCTGTGGGGGATACCCAAGGTTGGCAAGGAGCTCCTCTATCACCATAAGTGGGTCCTGTGTGGCTGGCCCCCAACCAGTAGCAGTATGGTCCCTCAGTACAGCAGCTCTATGCCTGACCTGATCGTATGTGCATCCATGGTGGCCCAAGACATTCACTCTGTGGATGATATCATCCCAAAGAGCATTCCACTCCTGCAGATTTTGCTGGCTATGGCCAGAAAAGATCGCATAGTTTAAGATTACAGCTTCTGTGATGGCTACTGTCTCTGCATCAGTATAAGGTGGTTGCCGCTGCATGGCACCTGGAAGACATAAACAGGGAAACACATCACAGGATCTCAGACATTGCCCAGAGTTCTTTACAGAGCCAGCACATGAATATGGACTATCATTAGTCACTATTTATAAACACATCATACCCCTGTACCTGGCAGCACTGTATGAACATGCATTGTACTCCTGGTTTTGATGTGTCATGTTCCCCCCAATGAGGGCTGTAGATTGCATAAACCACCATTCATTATTCAAGTTTGTGCAGAGGGATGACAGTGGTTGTGTTCCTTGCAGATGGGATGTCAATGGTGCTCAGGCATTGCTTGCATACAGTGTGTAATGGAGCTGGAAGCATATGCCTGGGTTCATGTAGGATGCAGACAGGAATGTTATCAGGCCCCAAGGAGATTTGCTTTTGTTAACTTGGATTAGGCAGTTTGCACCTGATCCATGATGATGAGGGGAGGGGTGCATGTGCTGTGCATATCCACCTATACTGATGGTGATCCGGGGGGGGGGTGATGTTTGCCCTAAACCTGTCTGCAGCAGGTTGGCTGTACCTATGGTGTGTGTGCATGTGCTGTGATTGGCCACCATTACAGGGTGGGTTGCGTTGTTGCCTCTGAGACTGCAGACACATGTGAAGATGGCCTTGTGATTCCCCTTAGTCGATGCATCCAATTTGTACTCATAGTTAGCCTTACAGTAATCTACATATGACCTAATATGCTCATTCAGGCAAAGGTTGACATGCTGCCCAGTTGGTGCCTGCTCCTACTTTGCCTGTACAAGCAATATAGCATCACATTATGTGCTTTGTGCATTGCTGCTGTTCAGAAAAGGGGTTTAATCTACTTTGGTGTAGATAGGTTTTATAGGTAAGGTATTGCTGAGGCCATACAGCTATGTTGGTGGCCATATATCTGTTTGTAGTAGGCATGGACACAGGGTCAGAACACAGTTGGCCACCTCTACAATTTCAATGTGATACTCATGCTCATTGTACTAACCATGTCTGTGTCAGGGCAATGCCACAACCAGTAGCTGCAGAAGTGTAACTCTGTTGGATGCACAGAAACTAAGGTTACACAAATGTACAACATGTTCAGCTTATTTACTGGACATTTTGCATCCCATGTCAGTTGTTATGAGGCAGCCAGGTACACCTACCCATACATACATATCCACAAGTAATACATGCTATACATTTCTGTCCTATGTCAGTATGGCACACTGTAAATACAGTCTTGCTGATCAGTCAGTCATGTCACCCTATTAGGGCAGGACATATGGAGGACACCGCACATACTTGGTGGGCTATGGGCCATAATTAATGACACTGTCTTCATATTGCTGTAACACACATTTATCATTTGATAGTTAAATAGCCTTTGCATTCCCAGACATACCCTGGAGGATGTCTGACACTCATATGGCAGGCAGAGAGGAGAAAGGCTAGGTGTGTGGTAGTAAGGGTAGGAATTGTTAATGTTGTGAGTATGTCTGGTATGGGGGCAGAGCTAGCTGATATGCTGGACAGAGTAAAGGTAGATATATTGTGTGTGCCAGATACCAGATGGAAGGGGTGTGCAGTTCTGTGTATTGGAGTGGGGCACAAATAGTTCTATCATGGTGTGTATGGGAGGGAAACTGTTGTAGGGGTTAACCTGAAGGAACATTATGCCAAGAGTGTTTGTGTAGGTGACAAGAGTGTCAGGCAGAGTGATGTTTAGGAGGCTGGGAATTGATGGTGTAATGATGACAGTTGTTAGTGCATATGTTCCGCTAATTGCATGTGTGATAGATGAGACAGATGTACTTTGGTGTGGTTGGATAACATGGTGATAAGTGTACCCAAAGGTGAGAGAGTGGTGATTGGTGCACATTTCAATGGGCATGTTGGTGAAGGGGACAGAGAGGACGCAGAAGTGTTGGATAGGTATGGTGTTAAGCAAAGGAATGCAAAAGGTGAGATGGTGGTGGAGTTTGCAAAATAGGTTGGACATGGATGTGGTGAATACGTAGTTTACAAGACCGAGGGGCATAGGGTGACATACAAGAGTGGAGGAAGATGCACACAGATGGATTATTACCTATGCAAGTGGGCCTGTTTGAAGGGGATTGGTAACGGTAAAGTGGTGACAGGGGAAAGTGTAGTTAGGTAGCATGGAAGGTTGGTCTGTGGGATGATGTTGGTGATCAAGAAGAGGGGGAGGAGTTTGAGGGCAACACCATGAATCAAATGGTGGATACTGAGAAAGAGTGATTGTGAGGTTGAGTTCAAGGAAGACTTAAGACAGGCAGTGGATGGCAGTGAAGACCTAGCAAATATCTGGGTAACTACATCCCAGCTAGTAAGGGAGATGAGTAGCTCAGGGCTTGGTGTGACATTTGCACAGAGGAAAGAGGACAAGGAGACCTGGTGGTGGCATGAGGACGTACAAGGGAGTATACAGAAAAAGGGGTTGGCCAAGGAGAAGTGGGAGTGTCAGACAGATGAAGAAAGTAGATAGGTGTATAGGGAGATGGGGTGCATGGCAAAGAGAGTGGTGGCAAAGGCTGAGGATGGGGCATCTGAAGGGTTGTATGTAAGGTTGGATACCAGGGATAGAGGATAGGACCTGTACCAATTGGCTAGACAGAGGCATGCAGCTAGGAAGAATGTGTAGCAAATAAGGCTGATAAAGGATAATGGTGGAAGTGTGCTCACACATGAGGAGAGTGTGTTGAGCAGGTGGAAACAGTAATTTGATGGCCTGTTGAATGAAGAGAATGAGAGAGAGTGAGAAGGTTGGATGATGTGGTTATAATGAATCAGGACATGCAACAGATTATCAAGGGGGAAGTATGGATAGCTATGAAGAGGTTTAAGAATGGAAAGGCTATTGGTCCAGAAGACATACCTATGGAAGCATGAAAGTGTTTAGGACAAATGGCAGTGGTCTTTTTAACTGGATTGTTTACTGTAATCTTGGAAAGTGAGGAGATGCATGAGGAGTGGTTAAAATGTGTTTTGGTACTGATTATGAAAATAAGGGTGGTGTTCAAAGCTGTAGTAACTACATAGGGATAACACTGACCAGTCACAGCATGAGGTAATGGTAAAGAGTAGTGGAAGCTAGGCGAAGAAGGGAAGTGAAGATTATTGATTAGCAGCATGGCTTCATGCGAGGAAAGATCAGTACAGATGCAATGTTTGCACTCAGAGTGTTGATGGGGACATACAGAGAAGGTCATAAGTAGCTGCATTGTGTCTTTGTGGACTTAGAGACAGCATATGACAGGATGCCTAGAGAGGAGTTGTGATATTGTATGAAGTGGTCAGGAGTGGTGGAGGAGTCCGTAAGAATGCTATAGGATATGTACAAGGCTAGAGTGACAGTGGTGAGGTCTGCATTGGGAGTGACAGGTGCATTTAAGGTGAAGGTGGGAGTACATCAGGGATCAGCTATGAGTCCTTTCTTATTTGCAGTGGTGATTTACAGGTTGACAGACATGATCAGACAGGAGTCCCCCCTAGACTTTGCTGTTTGCAGATGACATTGTGGTCTGTAGTCAGAGTAGGGAACAGATTGAGGAGACCCTGGAGAGGTAGAGGTATGGTTTAGATAGGGGAGGAATGATGGTCAGCAGGACTAAGATGGAATATATGTGTGTGAATGGGAGGGAGGATAGAGGAATGGTGAGGATGCAGGGAGTACAGTTTTCAAAAGGTGGATAGGTGTAAATACTTGGGAACAACAGTTCAGAGTAATGGTGAGTATGTGGGAGAGGTGAAGTCGAGAGTACGGGCAGGATGTGGGTGGTGGAGAAGAGTGTCAGGTGTGATTTGTGACAGATGAGTACCATTAAGAGTGATAGGGAAGGCCTACAAGAGGGTAGTGAGACCAGCTATGATATATGATTAGGAGACATTGGCATTGAAAAAAGAGGCATGAGTCAGAGCTGGACGTAGAAGAGTTAGTAATGTTAAGATTTGCACTGGGTGTGACAAGGGTGGACAGGATTAGCAATATGTATGTTAGTGGGTCAGGCCAGGTTGGACAGCTTGAGGACAAAGCCAGAGAGTGGCAGGATTATGTTGGTTTGGACATGTGATGAGGAGGTATGCTGAGTATATTTGTGAAAGGATGAGGCTGCTAGGTAAGAGGAAAATAAGAAGGCCTGAGATAAGGTCCATGTATGTGGTGATAGCAGACATGCAGGTGGTTGGTATGACAGAGCAAAATGCAGAGGACTGGAAGACATGGAGACAGAAGATCTACTGTGGTGACCACTAATGGTTACAGCCAAAAGAAAGAGAAGGTGATGTTGTAATGTCAGTTTTCACAGATTTACAATTATTTGCCAGACATAGCATAACTCTTGATGACATAACTACAAATATGAGGCACACATATGGTCAGTGTGCATAACACTGGACAGTTGAATGGTATGAGCTCAGTATATCACATGTAGTTCAACACACACAGCTGTGACAGTATTTCAGTATGCAAATACCCTGTATAGGTCCATCAGATGTCTGAGACAAACATGTATATCATATTTGTATTGACAATTAACATATGGATATCTGCAACATCCCAGTAGCTGGCCTAGCAGTGTCACAGTCAATATTGTGCAACACACACTCCAGTAGTGGTCATATGTCGGCCATTCTTTCCTGAGGTGACTCACGGCCCTGAGCTGTGCTCTATGTCACTGCAGAGAGACACAAATGCTATGGCCATAGGTTCTGCTCAGCAATATATCAGCACAGCATGTGTTGTTGAGACATAATATTGTTTGAGCTTCCTATTTTCCACATTGACATACCCCCTACTACATTCCATTACATGCTTAATTGTTTGACATACCTATGGTTTTTTTTTCAGTTCAGTTGGTATAATCCATCTGTTTCAGTGTTTGTGTGTCTGTCTGTTTGTTTGTGTGTGTGTGTGTGTGTCTCTATCTCTCTGAGACAGATGTAGGATCTGTTTTGTATAGGCAGCAGCTTGCCTTTAGCAGGTAATGCTCATGAGCAGCTAATGGCCTGTGTACCAGTTGGAGTCCCCCGCTTGCTAATTGCTTATAGAACAGGTGTGGTATCATTCCCATAACCAATAGCATGGAAACACACTCCTATAACTGAGTAAATCATGTGGGCATTGCCCCTTTTCCTTGCCTGTGAAGAGTACTTCAATGAGGTGTGTGACAAACAGCATCACAGAGGGTAGTTGGAAATACCTCGTACAACAAACACTGTGGAGACAGGCCAACAAATTGGGAGAAAATGTTCCAGACATAGGGACAGAATGCAAGTACTGCTGTTATACAGTTGAAGTAATGCTAGTTTGACAGTGTTTGTGTGGATATGGCTGCTCTGCATGAATTTAAGTCTGATAGTGTTATGTGGTTGACATAATTCTCAACTGTAGGGCTATCCACAGACTGGCCAGAGTTTGGACTCTTATATTTGGTGTGTTACTGACACATATTTTGGCCTTGGAAACTCAGTCAGTAAATAGTAACATCAATGTGTGTTTCTGATTTCATATTCCTCACAACAGGTATGTTACAACAACCCTGCTACACCAGCAACATTCTCAGTTTATGACAGCAATATGTCAATAATGCCCCTGTGTTTGGGTCTCTGCCCCCAAGTATGTCAGGCTTTGTCCAGATGTCATTCTGTAAGAGGTGGATAGGTATAGTATATCATTATATAGTGACTTCATTCCAGATATCATCCCAGTGATGTATCAGACTGCCAGAAATGTTATGTATAGAAGGCCTTATATATGCAGACAAAGTCTGGATGTTCTGTGGGACTCTATACAGTTGACAGGACTGTGCATTTCTGGCAATTGTTGACAGACTGTCAGGATTGTGTAGCAGTGTATTGTGAACATTTTATTTGGCCTGTGTAGGGAGGGGGTAGATGTAAGTGTTATTGGTCCTTTTCTATATGACTTTGCATGCTGCTCCAGTTTCTGGTGCTCTATCAGCTGTGTATGTTTGTAGGGGCATACTGACACATGTCCCATACCAAAGTCAGATATATAGTGGGTAGTGTGTGAGTAGCAAACATGCTGATGATTTTGTTCACACAGTCCATATACTCTACTGTTCCTGTGGCTTACCAGTATGTCACTTTGAATGTGGTGAGACTAATTCTGGGTATGCACTTTTACAGTGGTGTCTTTTGGTCAGTGCTGTTACATCCCTGTAGTGCCTGATATATTTGTAATTACATGTGTATTCCCCCATAGCAAAACTGGGTTAGTGTTGTGTCAGTCTGCCTGTAGTTCAGACAGTACTTGGTGACATGCCTAGCAGCTCAGTGTAGTTTCCCTACTGTGAAGTTATGTCCCGATATTTATCAGATGCACTGTTGCCTGGCTCCCATACATGTTGTGTATGTCTGAGACATCAGTGGGATGATGTGAAGATTTATATCAGTAACTAGTGGGGAGTAATTTGGTTTTAGACTTGGGTTATTCCAATCAATATATGTTACAACAGACAGGAGGGAGTTACTGCATCAGCTGTGTCACCTTATCTACTCCAGTATTTTGGATATGTTCCCAGTTTCATGGCTTTACACCCTCACTTTGTCAGGCTTGGTCCTGATATGTTGCACTAAGGGGTTCTTAGCATACCTCTCGACTGGCCAGATTGTTTCAGACTGTCCAGGATTATTGCTCACATTTATGTTCTGTTACACAGAATCATTATTTTCATTTCTGTGGTAAATCACTGTGATGGTGTGAGGGTTTTTGTCAGTAAATGATGACATACATTTCAGTTTCAGAACTCACATCCTTCTGGACATGTGTGCTGACACAAACCCTCTTACTGTAGTAACATTCTACATTTATAACTGCAGTACACACATTATGTCCCTGGTCTTGGACCATTGTCCCCCCATTTTGGCAGCCTTTGTGCAGAATTCTTGCACTAAGAGGTGGAGACGTATGGTGCATGTTATGAGTATATATATATATATATATATATATATATATATATATATATATATATATATATATATATATATATATATATATATATATATATATATATATATATATATATATGTATATATATATATATATATATATATATATATATATATATATATATATATATATATATATATATTCCTTTTTTGATATCTATACATATATTTATATAGCAATATATATGTATATATTCTATATGTATTTGTTTTATATGTAAAGCTCCATATATTTGATGTATATACTTTTTCATATTTATCTATCTCCATACACATCTATATGTGTATATTTATATATACTAAACATGACTGATTCCACAGTGTTTGTTCCCTACTATGCTATGCCTGTACTGAATGATATCTTTGAAAAAGCTGTGTTCAATATTACATCTCAGCTGGTATAGTGGCTCATTGCTCTGACTATGGTGTACTGGGTCCTGGGTTCAAGACTTGGCAAGGCTGGTTATTTTATGGCTGGGCAGAATAGTGGCTGATGGAGGCAGGGTGATTAAGGAAGTTTTAAGCAGTTTTCATGGATTTACATGACAGTAAGTGATGCCAACACATGGTTAAAAGGGAAACTGCTTAATCTGTGTAGGCATCGCTTAGCATTATGCAAACTCACTTATTGCCACTTACTCCCACTTACCCATGTGCTAATTTCTTTAAAAGAAAAGAAAAAAGGGGTGATAGGAAAGTGGTGAAAAAGGGGGCATGCAGAGGAAAAAACAATATGAAAGCTAGCTAGGGATGTACAGGATGGGTGTAGGGAAGGACCATAGATGTCCATTTCTGAAACAGCAACAACTGTGAATTTGTACAGAATTTGGAGGTGAATTTGGATACTCAAACCCCTGATAGAGGGGTGAGGACAACAGTTATTAGACCAGATTACATGTGTCTAGTCCACATGTGTGTGAAATGGACAGCTATGTATGGCATGACATTTTTTTGGGGGGAACATAGTGCCCTTTTTTTATAAGGTGAGAGTGGGATGTTGGGTAAGGATAGTAGGTATATTTGGGAAAGTAAGTTGGGTAAGAAGACAGACAAGAAAGACAAGACAGCAGACAGGGATTGTATATGAAACATGTGGGGGGTAAACACCTTGGACAGGGAGGGTGGTTGGGAATCAGATGCCCATGATCCCCCAAATGAATACAGTGGGACTGAGGTCCCCACCCATGGGCAGTCACCACTGCACCTTCACAGCCCCAAAAGTGGCTGTGCTGGGGGCTGAGCAGGAGGTGCAGGTTAACCCTCAAGATGTGCCATCCGACCCTCAAGCTGGTGTAGCTGATCTCCAAACTCCTTTAAAAGCTCAATATGCTCCAATCCCTGGAACTGACTATGGGTGATGGTGTCCTGTCCTCGCCTGCTCCCAGGGTGGGGACAGGTCCTATCCCCTGAGGCAGTTCCACCTGAAGGTGGTACAGGACTAGCAGACTTGGAGATCCTGGGTTGGGTCCCAGACGTGTTAGGGCCTGGTGCCATGGCCAGTTGAGGTGGGACAGGTGGATCCACTGGGATCAGCCTTCCCAGACATGCTATGGTGTTGAGGTTTTACAACATATGTTGGTTAGTCATGAACAACATATTCCAGGATTAGTTATAACAGCATGCATGGGTGTTCCCATTAACCCAAAACAACAGATTTGAAACAGTTGCATAGCAAGCAGAACACGTGCATATATGGAACCACAGTGGGCATTATAATAGCATGCAGGTTACATTGATAGCAACAGGCCACCAATTATACTATTTGAACAGGGAACATTAATAATCAAACATTTAAATATTTGTAGAACAATAGGACACATGCCCCAACAGTAGGTTTGGTGGAAAACATACCCGTTGATTTATGTGTTTAGATTATTGGTCCAGATAGGATGGGAGAAATAGAGAGATGTTAGTTAACAACTGCATGGGCTTCAATTGCTCACAACTTTAATGATCATTGCTCTAATCATTACTCTCCAGGTATTATCTCACTTTACATCAACCTATGTTCTTGGATTTGGCAGTGGTATGCTTATATACAGTGTATAATTACAGCCTTCTTACAGCTCATTTATATTTTTTCTTATCTGGCAGACTTGTGGAGGAAATTACTATTAACACTACCTGACTGTTTCTAAACACAGTCAAGGTTACATATGTGCACTCATACTCTGTGTGTGTGTGTGTGTGTGTGTGTGTGTGTGTGTGTGTGTGTGTGTGTGTGTGTGTGTGTGTGTGTGTGTGTGTGTGTGTGTGTGTGTGTGTGTGTGCCACTGCCATAATCTGCATTGATTTCTATCGGGCACCCTGGGTGTTGGCGGCAGTGACCACTAGCTCTGACTGCATGACACTTGAGGGAAATTTCTTGGAGGAGACTACTTGGTGTATGTACTTATCTTGCTGTCATTTGCAGCCTTGGAGTTGGACAGTGGGTATTGTATACAGTGTATAATTACAGCCTTCATACAGCTTATTTATACATTTTCTTACCTGGCAGACATGTGGAGGAAATGTTTGTTAACAATAACTGACTGTTTCTACACATATTCACATATTCTTTGGTGAGATTATGCATACAGCTTAATACCACTCTCGGGATTCAAACCATGCCTGTTTGTGCAAAAAGGTGCACCAAGGTTGTGTTTCATCACAATGAGCTACTCAGAAACTCCTGTTTATTTTTTGAGTGTTTTCTGTATAATACTCTCTTGTTTGGACAATCTGCTTTGTAATTCTGACATTCATGCATAGCAGATAGTTCTTATACTATGTATTCATACCCTCACATATTACAGTATAGAAAACAATGGTTAACATAACATTACTATTCAGGGATCAGATCTTGGTGCATGGAACATTTCTTTTAGTTATTCTGTTTTACAACTCCACAGTCTTTGTCAAATGAGTCTCAATTAATTAATGCTGTCAGAGTTGTAGTTTCTGTGCAGAACCTGTACACATTTAGAGTCATACTACCACATAGCAAAGTAAACACAACAGTCTGGAGTTTTGAGTTTTATTAACAGGTGCTGACACTTTTATTAATATATATCATGTATGTCAGTATTACTCTGCTAATGTCTCATTTATTCAGTACAAACAATACACATTTCTAACTACTGTCAGCCTTTCTATTTATTTGCACTGACTACTGCAAGCTAGATTTGTACTCACCAGCCTCACAATGCAGCCTTAACAGCCTGGTGGCATGGGCATCCACGTTCGCAACCCTCTCATCGGCAGCTGTACAGAAGATAGAGAAACATTTATGCATACCTATCCATCTCATACTTAGGCTGGACTTTGTTACACAATAATTGATATTGATACTTACAAACTGCAGGGACATTCTGTGCCCAAGTGTCTGGGATCCACTGGTCCAACAGGTCTCTCTTCCTACGCTTCAAGTCAGTATAATGGTGCAGGACCTGCTCACCAGTCTGAGGGATACCAGTAGCACTGGTCAGGTCACATGCAAGATGGTCTCAGGACTCTGCTTTGTATTGGGAGCCCTGGTACTGGTCCTGCAGCAGTCTCCCTTCATGGTGTTTTATGAGGAGTCCAGCCATGACCCTGGACTCCTGAATTCCCCAACGCTGCACCCAAAGGTGCACACCCTCACTAACACCTGCCATAGTGCCTGCAGTGATCAGCTACAACTGGTTATGGTTGTATTCCTGTCTGTGTGTTTTAAATAGGACTGGATTCCTGCCCTTTGCTGTGATTGGCCAATTTTGAATATGCTGACCTAAGCTAAGTGATAGGCAAACCCGCTTAGCACGGATAAGCATTGCTTAAAGGGGTAGATGCTAAGCACTGCTTATCAGTGTGCAAATCTGCTTAGCTACACTAATTATTTCTAAGCATTCAAATTTAAGCAATGCTTACATCGACTATGCATAGCTGAGCACAATTTAGCATTGTTCATCTTTCATTTTATGAACTATCAGGATTGTGGAGTTGATTCCTTATTAGTGACATCTAATGAGATGTATGTTTCCCTTCCATAACATCCCCCTATGTGCTTTCATTACATTTTATTCTTTTGTGGCTATACTGTACGGGATACTTGTGTTTATATGGGGGGTTTCACATCTGTACTACACTGACACCTTACATTTGGACCTGCTACACTACCCTGGTTAACAAATATATATTATTCACTACCTATTTATAAAAAATTGTACTTTTAATGCTGTTTTCACATATAAAAATGAATGGACTGCATTGGAGCTTGAACCATGAATGACTGCATGCTATACTTAAACTTTAGTGGGGATGGGAAAAAAATTAATTTGTTGTATTTTTCTTAATTTAAGGATATGCACATAGCTAACAGTCATACATTTCCACCTCTTACACCATACAATGTGGACAAAGCCTAACATGATGGGAGGGCAAAGAGGACAGATTTTAAATATTGCTCTTACAAATTTGGGAAGTTTATGAATAATAGGTTTTGCATTAGTATGACTTACTTGAAGGATGTGGAGTCTTACATTCAAATATATGTCATTATTTAATGACTTCAAGCTTCATCTCTTTGCCAGGACAGCAGGAGGACCACACCAGACATATGAGGTACAAATCTGGTTTCTGCAGATATCTGTTCAGTTGGAGGTATGCTAACAGTGTCAGCATACACTGTTTTTGTTTTCAAAGTGCTATATGGCACTTCCTGGGTGCAGGGGTGTGTTTACTATGCGAGCAATGCTCAGACACACCCCCTGCACTTGTTTATGGATTGTGCCTGTGCAGGTTATACGGCAGCGTGCCTTCATGAATATGCAAGGCATGCTGCTGTGCTGAATGGACATGATCCACTCCGTGCAGAAATAGCATTCTTCCTGCATAGAGTTTAATGAATCCTGGGGAATGAGTGAGTCTAAGAAGCACTTCTTCTGAGGCAAGGATGAAAAATCACTGCTGTGGAAGAAAATGTTTTATCTCTTGCAAAGGTTTGAATCCCACATTATAAAAATTAATTTTATCAGCGTGGAAAGCCACACAAAAATGTATCAGGTCATAAAATTTATGCCCCAGTACATGTCTGCAAAGTTAAATCTCCTAATATTTCCAGTAGCAAGCAAACCTGAAACTAATGCCAAGAGTAAGATTAACCTTCCATTTTCAAAAACTACTTTTGCCTCTTTTTGGCACTGTTGCTGTCCACTGAACATTGTACAAATGTGGTTAGCATAATTATTTGGGTTTGCACACTATCAGTAAATGCAATAATGGGCATTGGCAGGAAATTATTCTTAACTATTGCTGTTTTCCCTGGTCATACATGTCTAGTGGTAGAATGAAAGGTGCCCAATTTAGGGCATAGAGGTGAGGTGTTGAAGAGTCTAGAATTTTCACTGGACTCCTTGTAAAGTGCCACACCCAAAGGTTCTTGATGGGTGGTGACTATACCGGCTTCCAGTACAAGTCTGAGGCTTGGAATAGTCTGGGCAACTGGAATTCCACGCACTGGAGAACAGTGTAGGCATTACTTTAATGAAGTGAAAAGATGCAAGAGGGATACACTCAACCAGTGTCTGGATGCGTTCAGGACTGCTGGCATCCCACAGTTGCACAAGTATACCAGTAAAGAGAATTTATAGTAGATAGAAAGCCACATATAGGCAAGACTGTTCTACATAATGCTCTTTTCTTTATTCCACAGGCAACAAAGAGATCATGGAAAATAGAGTTGTCCATCCTGATCATCTAGAGAGATGGACAGAAGCAAAGCATCTATATACAGCACAACAGAACTATTATTTTAGCTAAATTATTTTTTTCTATACTGTTGTAGAAAGGTAAGCATGTATAGCCTAACTGTAAATGCAATCATGTGTGCTTCAGTGTGTAGCACAAGCCAACTGTGGGAATTAAGTCTAATACTGTACTCAGACATTGTGAGTTCAAATACAACAAGTAACAAATATATAGGAAAATAATTTAAAAATATTTTACATAATTAATTTCAACACAAATAGTGTAAATGCTCTGCTGTTAACTTAATCTGTATAACTGGACCAAGCATATGTGCAATATATGCACATTGCAAGAATTAATTTGAGCAATCCTTACTTATAGTTTGTAGTTGTTAACAAGTATACTTAAGTGAAAAAGTTGAGATAAAATACTTTATTAGTGTGATAATGCATTGTATGTCACATATGATGCTACTAATTTAATCTCTTTTTCACTCATCCCAAACCGTATCTCTTTTTTTTCCTATGCATTGTCAAAATATTTCCATGTCATCCATCTCTGACAAATCACAAAATGATTTACAGCACAGGGAGGTAGGCCAACCCCCATGGCTCAGCCTGCCCCAGTTTCACCGGCTTCTACACTGATTCCCAGCACAAGTGGGACCCAACCTGGCAGTACTGCCGCTGCTGCCCCTGCACTACCTGGGCCCTCCACATCAGGTAGAATTACCCCATCAGCTGGTGCAGTTGTACTTTCTGGGAGTAGTGGCAAAAGTGGAGATTTTATCACCCACCAGGAGTTGCCAACTTTGGTGCATAGGGTTGTGCACAGAACCATTGGTGCACACCTATGCTAGATGGAAAGGATGCTGTCTTTCATGGTCCATAGGAGAAGATGTCAAGTACTCAACAGCCAGCAGACTAAGAGAACAATGATGACAGTCCTACGGATGAGGAATGGATTCTCACTGTCCCCATGTTTGATGAGTATGGGCATCTCTTATCTTCTCCCTAACCCTAATCATGGTGTCCCCAACCTGTCATGTCCCTCACAGTCCCTGTGTCTTGTCTTGTTTGTCCTGTTTGTTTGCATCTGCTTCCTCACCTACCCTACTTACCTGACCCAGAAATACTCATATCCCTTACCTAACATTCCTTTCTTACCAAAGTAAAAAAATGGGCACCTGTCCCACAAAAAATATTATCCCATACAGAGCACTCCACTCTGCACATGTGTTTTCCTGACACATTTGATTTGGTCCTATTGTCTATAGAATATGATTGTGCTGTTGTTGCCCCTCTTTGTTGAGGTGACAGTCCAAATTCAGCTAATATTCTATACATATTTTCATTTTACACTGCTGAAGAAGTGGATAGCTATGGTTATTTTTACCTGTTCATGTGTTTGCTCAGAGTTTGACATTATGCACCAATGTCAAGCAGTGGTGAACGTCTCTTCATTGGTGCAGTTACCTCTGCACAATGCCACTTATACATACTGCACTGAGGTAACACACAGTGAATATAAAACAAAGAATTATTTCATTGCAGTATGAATATATATTTAAACTATTAGATACACCTGAATTCAAAACTTATATCATCTGGGCTACAACAGAAATCTGTCAATGCATTTACACCTGCTGCCACAGAGTCAGGTAAGTTGCAGGTATGTTTCTTATACTAAGTACTATCCACACTGTTGACTGCTGCGTCTCCCCACTTAACGTGTTTGTGCAAAAGTAATCAAACCAATAGAACTCTCATCATTTTATCAAAATGGCAGAGGCTTGTATTTGTTCATCACTTAACTAAACGCAAACAGGGAAAGCAGTATAAATGTGTATCTCACATGCACAAACACTTTGCCATCAAATGTGCAAACCAGCTGCTTAGCATTGCACTATGGAAAGTGCACAACAGCATGTATTACTTATGTTTACTGTCCATTTAGTCATCATCCCATGAAAGTACATATAAAAACACAAAGAGAAGGCACTTTTTAAGAAAAGAATACATATTTATATGCAACAATGTGTCACCTCCACCCATGCACTTCAAACTTGGTATCTCAGTACTTGTTCACAAATATATCAACTACACTACAGAAAGAGATAACAAATGCTTTCTTATGTACCATGCACATCATTATAGTGACAATACATATTCAGATTTCCCAATACTTGCAATAATGTGAACAGGTCTTTGCAAATAACTTTTAAGATATATCTACACATTGGAAACACAACAGGAAATGCTATACTTTGCACATTCATGAATGTGGTAACATGCATATCTGGAATATGTTGACTGTTTTACATGACTAGCTATCCATTTCAGACAGGCATCACAACATCTTCTGTCAAACATCTAATAATTATATCATCCACAGTAAACTGTCCTGCAGCCTTGTAAAAGTAAGATTTATGCCACAGCATTTGTGTTAAGTACTGAGTTTTCTTACTGTGTACTTAGTGAGGTAGGGGTTCTAACCTTAGTACAGTCAATTGGTATGTATGTCTGTCTAGTCTAAAGAGCATGATTGTGTATTCTACAGCCATCACTACAATCCCATGGAATACCAATATTTTGACAGTTGGACATGTCTACTGTGCTATTTCGTTCAGCCTTCCCAACCTATTCTCTCAAATATCCACTGATGATGTCATCTACTATACATTATCTTGCAACATTGTAAAAGTCAGACTTATGCTGTGGTACTTGTGTTAAGTACTGAGTTCCCTAGTCTGTGTACTTAGATAGGGGTTCTAATCTCACCACAGTCAACTGGTGTGTGTGTGTTCACTTGGTTAACATTAGAAAGAGCATTTTACACCAGCACGTTGGACACTGTTAGTTCCATCTTCTACTCACGAGACATGGCTGCTGTCATCACTTATAAAGTGCTGTCTGACAGTGTGCAAGTCAGACGTGCTGTGGTGCTTGAGTTAAATACAGAGATCTCTAGTTAGTGTACTTAAATAGGGATTTTGTTCTCAATGCACTCAGCTGTGTGTGTGTGTGTGTGTGTGTGTGTGTGTGTGTGTGTGTGTGTGTGTGTGTGTGTTCACTTGACATTAGAGAGAGCATTTTACGGTAGCATGTGAGACATTGATATTACCATCTTCTCCTCAAAAGACACTGCTGATGTCCACACTTAAAGTGTTGTCCAACACTCTCCAAGTCAGACTTGTGCTGTGGCACATGCATTAAATATGGAGATCTGGATCTATGTCAGATTATCAAAGTTCCAAAACTTCAAAATTCATAAGGCCGAGACGATATTATTGAAGTTTTGGAAGTTCAAACATTAAAAAAATAAAAAAAAAATTCTATTTTTAATGTTTTTGCAGGGGGCCAAGCCCCCCCCCCCCTGCACCCCAACCTCCTGCTAATTAAATGTACCCACTCTGAGATAGCACTAAATTGTGGAAAAGGGTAAATGTCCCTTTCTGCACTGTACCATGAGCTCCATTAAAAATGTTTGAAGTTTCAAAACTTCAATCATATGGTCCTGACCATATGACTTTCGCAGTTTTGAAACTTTGATAATCTCATAGGGATTCAGAGGTCTCTAGTCAGTGTACCTAGATAGGGAGGGGTTCTGTACTCACTGCAGTCAACTGGTGTGTGTATGTGTGTGTGTGTGTGTGTGTGTGTGTGTGTGTGTGTGTGTGTGTGTGTGTGTGTGTGTGTGTGTGTGTGTGTGTGTGTGTGTGTTCACTAGGTTAACATTAGATACAGCATTTTACACCAGCATGTGGGACACTGCTAGTACCATCCTCTCCTCACCAGACAATGCTGATGCCAACACTTGCCAAGTCAGACTTGTGCTGTGGTGCTTGCATTCAATACAGTGGCCTTTAGTCAGTTTACTTAGATATGTGGGGGTTCTGTTTTCACTGCAGCCAACTTGTATATGTGTTCACTTGGTTAACACTGGAGAGAGCATTTTACACCAGCATGTCGGACACTGTTATTTCCATCTTCTCCTCATCAGATACTGGTGATGTCATCACTTATAAAGTGTTGTCCGACACTCTCTAAGTCAGCATTGTGTTGTGTTGTGTTAAATATGGAGGTCTCTAGTAGGTGCACTCTAGATAGGTAGGGGTTCTGTATTTACTGCAGTCAACTAGTGTGTGTGTGTGTGTGTGTGTGTGTGTGTGTGTGTGTGTGTGTGTGTGTGTGTGTGTGTGTGTGTGTGTGTGTGTGTGTTTGTTTACTTGGTTATCAGCTATAGCTGTCTCTCAAATATGTTATGTTAATGTCACAGGCTAAGTTAAGATCCCTAGAGTGAGTGATTGTTGTGCCATTAGATTTGCAGATGTGCAGCATTTCAATAAGGGCAGGGTCAGAGACTATCCTGTAGGCCAGGCACAACTCATATCTCAGCAGCTTAAATGATACAGAGTATAGTGACAGTGCTTTCAGTGTATCCATGTATGTCATGGTATGGTTTGCAGGCCCAATATTTTCTTTTCTTGTTGAGAAATACCTGTGGTCTCTGCAGCTGCTGCAGGTGTCAGGTGAGGTACATGCAAAAAGGAGAATTTTACTCTATTAGTTACCTGGTAAGTGTTGAGTACAGTGGTGTTATAACATCCTCACACCTGAAAGTAATGCTCTGACTTATGAGGCACACAATATAGAAAGCTTTCCTTACCACTGAGGAAACATGGTGGTGGAACTTCAGATTGCTATCTACCTGTGTTCCCAGGTCTCACACCACTGAGTTTGAGCTTGGGGGGGGGCTGTTGTCAATACTGTAATTAGTGGGAAATTCCACTTTGCAAAAGGCCATAATAATAGCACTTTTTGCATATAATTTTAGACTGTGTGACTTTGGCACCAACCATTTGTCCTGTTGTATGTTAACATCATTAGGGGACTCAATGATTGCACCCAAGTTGCAATCATCAGTGAACTTGGTAAGTCAAAGGTCATCTAATTTAGCCCAGACTTCCAAGAAATAGATTCTGAACAGTAAAGGTTCCAGCACAGATCCTTGTAGTACTCTACTGGTGACGGCTCTACTGTTAGAGGTTGTCACCAACTTTGACAGTATATCTTCTGCCATTGTGCAATTGGATAACCATCTAGTGATGTAAGGGCTAATCCCCACCTGGGAGAGTTTATCAATGACACCTGAGTGGGGGATTGTGTCAAAACCCTTGACCAGATTAAGACAGGCAGTATGCACTGTCTTACCTTCATCTAGGGCTTTGTTGAATTTCTTAAAAAGGTCTCCTAGGTTTAATAAGCATGATTGACCCTTAACAAAGCCAAATGGGGTTGGGTCTAGAGTTTGAAGGTCACCCATGTCCTTGTTGATAAGGTCCATAATGATTCTTTCCATGGCCTTACTGATGAGACTGGACATATAGGTCTATAGTTCTCAGGGATGGTTGATGCCCCCCTTTTGTGCAAGGGGATTACTGCTGCTGTAGTCCACTCTGCCGGAACAAAGCCAGTTCTTAGGCTATGGTTAAAGAAGATGCTAACTGCATCCACTAGGTCCTGTTTTTGATTGCTTAGTAAGCAACCTGGTGTGTTATCTGGTACCACTGAGGCCATGTGTTTAGCCTTGGAGAACAGATTTGATCTGTTCTCTAGAGATATTAGGCAAAGGACTGGTGTCAGGTCTGCTTTTGGGTATGGCCAGTGACGCCAGGGGTTTGAAGTTTTTACCAAATCTGTCAGCTAGCAGGTTGGCAATATCTTCTGGTGCAGCTTCATGTTTACACTTCTATCATTTAGCAGCAGAACATTGTGTTTGTCTCCAGTGGATGTTGTTACATCAGAACTTTTGTTGCTTTGACATTGCCTAAAAAAGGCACTATGGTGGAGGCAAGCACCTTTGCCAGTATTCAGCAGCCTAAAGGGCACACATGCATACCATCTCTGGCAAAGCAGTGCGGCTTATTGACCATGTCATTCCAGGTTGAGATATACTGGATCACCCTGGACTGACACCAGTAGGTAAGCCAATTGTTGAAGTCCATCTGTCCACTGTAGTTTATATTGTGGCTTCATCCTGGATTAAGGTAGAATAATGCTTAGGGCTAGGGTCATACCTACGTGGGACACATAATGTGACAGTTCAGTCATTTGTCTCTTCATATAGTCCAGAGAGGTACATCTCAAGTAATTCACCCCAACATGAACTATGACAGAGTCATAACAGTACTTGTTGAGTGACGTGAGAGACATGGCACAATACACTTGTATGAATTTTGTTGGCATGTTAGGACATGTGTTGTTGTAGAGCAGATAAACCATTGACACAGTTCACATTCCACCATCACAGTGACAATTGCAGTGTGGCATAGGTGCGGAAGTCTCTACCTACCATCAGTAAATGCTTTGTGACACACATCAATATAAATTCATATTGATTACATGTTACATAAGTCTTGTCCCATACACATGTTGTTAATCTGTGATATACAGAACAATGTATCACATGTTTTAATACAATTGCAACATTGGGAGTTCATTGTATGTGCAGTTGTATTGCAAGAAGCAAGGATTATTGGGGGTCAGCAGCACATTTATGTGACTATTAGCATTTGTGTCAGTAAATTTTCTGCATAAGCCATAAACAACTGATCTGTAATATGCCCTGATATGGCATCAGGCTGCTCAAACACAACTTGACCATGAAACACATATAGGCATATGTTGTGCAACTGATGTAAGTACATGACATTGTTACTGTGTGCATGGTACAAGTGTGTGGAATAAGATGAATCACCTGGTTGTATGTGTAGGTCTTTTCACAAATCATGTACTCCAGTACAACAGAAATGTTAAGTGGAATACACAGCTAAGCACAGATGTGCATGTGGATGCCACCAGACAAACCCAAGTGGAGTGAACAGGCAATCCTCTAGCTAACTGTTTGTCTCACATGTCACCCCCCCCCAGTTGCCACTGTTGGAGATAGTAGCTGCTGATGGAGGCTTTGTCTGTGAGAATAGTTCTTCTGACTGTATCACAGATGACACTGAATATCCTTCATGTATCTACAATTTCAAAGGTGACTTTTGTTTATATAACGTTTTACCTTACGAACTGAATGCAGAAGCAGAAGAATTGTTTAGCAAAGGCTTTAATTTTGTGCCTACTTGTCATTCAAGAATTACCGACCTCATTGTTGATTTAAAATTGTATGTCAGGCATTTAAACTTGAAATTATTTTTTAACAATTATGTTGATGGTGGAGTTAATAATGTTCTTAAGAAAAAAAGCACTTTTAATCCTCCGACACAAAACTGCTTTATTATGTTTGAAAAAATGTGTGAGTTTGATTTTAGGGCAATGTTTAGTAATAGGGAGACAAAGCATGTTGAAAATCTTACATATGAAGAAAGGGAAATCCTGTTAAACTTTTGTAAGGATAAATCTCTTAGAGTTATGAAACCTGACAAGGGTTAGGGGGGTAGCTGTCATGTCCAAGGAAGATTATATTAACAGAATGAATGTGTTTTTATTGGATGGGACTATGTACAAAGAAGTTTCTTTGAACATGGTTAATGTTTCCTACCGTAAGATACATTTGGCCCTCAAAGACATGGAGGACCAGGAGCAATTACACTATGACACCATGGACTATTTGAACACTCAGTACCCTGTTATACTGAGTATTTCTGGTATCCCAAAGATACATAAAAACAAACATGGCCCTCCGATGAGACCAATTGTAAGCGCTAGAGGGTCTAAGACACATTCACTTTGCAAATATATAGATATAAAGTTAAAAAATGCTCTTGAGGATGAATCACACATTTGCATTGATTCCTGGCATTTTAAAAAGTTCAATGCACTTAAATATGATGAGAATACTATTTTTCTTGCTGTGGACATGGTCAACCTATTTAACGTGATACCCCACACCCTAGAGTTGGAATGGTTTGAAGAGTTCTTATTTGACTCCAAGTTATTTTCAAATGATGAGGTGGGAGTTATGGTTCATTTTATGGAGATAATTTTATGAAATAATTTTGTATATTTGGAGGGACAGTATTTCTTGCAAAAGACATTTGTAGCCAAGGGGGTGGTTTGTGCCCCCATATTTGCTAATATCATTATGCTAATGTGGGAGAGGAAGTATTTACTCTCTTCCCCTTTCAGGAGTTATTGGAGACTATATCTACAATATCTTGATGATTTAATTTTTGTGTGGGTGATGAACCTAGTATTCAACAATTTTTGATGTATATTAACAAGACCACTACTTTTTTGAAGTTCACACAGACATACAATTTCAACAAGATTAACTATTTAGATGTTGAAATTTGCAAAGATTTGGAGAGTAAACAGTATATAAGCAACATATACAGGAAGCCCACTTATTGCAATAGTCTGCTACATTATGATAGTTGTCACCCTAACCATGTTAAGAAGTGTGTTGTTAAAGGGCAATTTGTCCGAATAGCATGGATGATTACCAGAGACTTGGATTTTTTTTGCCCAGTGTTCCATTTTCAGTAATATGTTTATTTCAAGGGGGTATTCAGGTCCCTTAATAGAAACGGTAAAAGATGAAATAGTTACTAAGAAGAATGGAGGGTTATTTACACCCCTGTTAGTGGCACAAGGTACATTTTATTCCGAAAACAATGGACCTTCAAAACCTAATACTACAAATGACTATCAGTGTTCCTTTACTACTAAGTTTTCTGTAGATTCTTACATGATCCAGGGCATTTTAAATAGGAACTGGCAATTACTTCAAGTGCATAATGGATTAATAGAATAACTTGGATATAAGCCCAATATTGTATACAAGAGGGGATGTACTATTAAAAATATGTTAGAATGGAAAAAGGAGAGCTCATTAAGTAAAGGGAGGATAGGTACGAAAATGTGGTTTTTGTACATAATATTGTTATATTTTAAACAAAGAATATGTTAGAATTAATTCCTGTACCATACAACCTAATGGTATTTTCAATTGTAACTCTATTGGGGTTATATATGCTGCCATTTGCTCCCAGTGCCATGGATTTTATATAGGGAAAACTACACACAGATTTAAATAGAATATACGAACATATTAGGGACATGAAAAATAAAAACAGTAACAATGCCCTTTACAAACATGTGGAAAAGTACCCTGCACATACTTTTAGGGTTTTTTTGCTGTAGAAAGGGTTAAAAAAGATATTCAAGGAGGACCCTGGACAGATATGGTTGAGTTTAGAGAATTTCTTTGGCAGATAAGGTTGAATGCCCAGTTTTTTAAGGCTGCGTTCACATTGTGTTTAGCACTTTATTTTGTTACTAGGAGACTAATTGAGTGAATAATTTTAAATTATGTTTTATTGGTGGAGATCTGGTCATGTGGCCAATTAATGTCTTTTAAATTTGTGGTATTTGTATGTTTGTATGTTTTATTCTGAAGAAGTCTTGTGATACAAGCTGACGAAAGCGTTAAATAAACCTTGGTTGACTGGATTTGGTTTTGTGTCTGGGACAATTTCTTGATACAAGGTTTACATGTCTGCTGCTGTCTGTGTTGCTTTACACAGTTTCCTGGATGGCAACACTGTTACTAGCCACAAAACCATGCTTATTTACGTTTAAACGAGGTGTGGCATGAATATGTAATTATCGCTGCTGCTCACCACGCAAACACGTAAACTCCATGTAGGCTTCATGGTAAGCCTACACAGAGTTTATTGAATCCCCAGGTTTGTTTTTGTTCCAGTTTAACTGATCAGAAAAAGAAACTGTTTTCTTTTTTTGATCACTTTAATGGGTGAAAAAATAGTGTTTAAATAAAAGGTAGATTTGACTGTTTCTTTAGAGTATTTGTGTGCACAGTCTTTAGTAATATACTCACCTACACACACACACACACACACACACACACACACACACACACACACACACACACACACAAGCACATCTATCACTATATCTATATCTGTCAATCTGCAGATAGAAAGATAGGCAGACAGAAAAATAAATAGGTAGATATATGTGCATAAGTTAAGGATAAGTAAAGGTGATGAGGAAAGATTGTAACTAACCAAGTCAAACAGTGCTTCAGCCCTGCACACCACTGAATATTACAAAGCCATTTAACTTCCTTATGGAGATAACTAGGAAAGAGCCACTAAGGCTCAGCTGAAGGCTTTCCTGTCTGGAGTGATACCATGAAATAGTGCTCATAAAGTTATCAAGCAATGAAGTTAATCATAATAAAAGATTACGTCATTCATGAGTCTCTCAGTCAAATTTCTTTAATGATATTTCTTAGTGAGTTACAGGGATTTGTGATGACTTTTTGTACATTGGACCAATAAATGATATTTTCAGGCTGATATAAATGGAGGTGAGGAGGCAGATATGAGTCGTAGGGACCTCTTCTTCAAGGGATTTCTTTATATTAAATAGCACAAATAGTGGGTCAGCAGTCTCGAATTGCTGAGTATAGCAATCCAAGAATTCACTTGACAACTCTGCACAAATAAAACAATAACGTATTTAAAAAAAATAAATTACAAAATTAAAATGTCAAGCTTCTGTGTTGTGCACTTCACAACTTACATTTCAGTAACTTCTACTCTGTCACACTTCTCCTAAGCTTAAAATATGCATATTGCTCCTTAAGGAGTGATTATTATGCCCCTCTAATCTGACCATCAGTCAAATCATCTTCCTAACTAACCAGTTTATCACATTGTTATTGTATTGGCTTCTTCAGATAGTGATGATATATTACTCAAATAATGATGCTTTCGATCTGAGAGAGAAAAGATCATCATTTTTTATGAGATCTGAGCTAAGCTTTATGATTCAGCATCTTGTTTATTTGTTCTCTCATGCTGTCTAGAATATCTCAGATTTATGTCATTGCCAGCATCAGTATGCTTGTGTATTACATTGTGGCTGCGATGATGTGTATACTACTGTCGGCATTACATCATCATCATCACCATCACAGTGATCATAGTGATTTCTATGCTAACACCGCCATGCTACCCAAATGTAATGGGCCAGTTTAAAGAAGAGGGCAGGCTAGAGCCTGTGTTAAGAGTGGACTATATTAGCAATTGCAAAAAAGACTTTCTGATAAGTCATGAAAATAGATGTTTGAGGGTAGACATAAAATAGATACTTACATCTTATTACAAACCTAGATTCAAAATACCTAGAGTCTTCATCAATCAGAAGTGATACTCGGAAAAAAAAAGAAATCTGCAGCTGGATATCTTAGTCACTGAGGATGGTTAATTACATGTTCTTGCCTAGGTCAGGCTTGAAGATTGCAGAATGAATAAGGGAACATGGATATATTCTCTATCATGCCCACATTTATATTCCAACTGCTATTCTCAGAAGAACAACCTCAGCATATTCCCACATAGTATCCGTCTAATGCAGAGATCTGATTTGAACTTAAGTCCAGGATATGAGCCCTTATATTTTGAAATGGTGGTTGGTAACTTTCTTGAGATTACTTTAGGATAACAAGGTCACCACAGTCAATAACCCTGAAACCAAAAGAGGTGATGGGCACAGAAAGAAGGCTATTTTTGTCCAAACACTTCAGCAGCAAGTCATGTATATGCTACTTTTATCAAAATAAAACTGGTTTTCTGTGAAATATCAATTTGCAAGTCTGACTTCATGCAGGTTGTACGACAATGGAAGTTGTGCAAAGAAAGAAAAGAGTGTTTTGTTGCAGGAACAATAGCACTCACACCCTCCCCCGCAAAATATATTTTGTGATACTAATGCATAAAGTGATGTTTTCTTGTTTTAGAATATGTTTAAGTGTACTAGTTATATGATATCATGTTTTATTTGTTATCTTTTTATCTGCTGAAGTGGTTGATTGTGCTGTGTGAAAGTCATTTCCTATGTTGTTAATCTTATTTATTTATGCGTTTACTTAATAGTTGCAAGTTTCATATTTTCTTTTAGATGACATTGATCCAACAGTTTTTTTCTGCTGTCCACTCCTGCCTGAAGTGAATTTGCCATCTCCTCCTTTTACAGAAAGAGAGACAGACCCATTTACACCATGGGGAAGGTGAAAGCCATACAGCCTATCTGTCCCCTGATTAGTCCATTCTATCCTGTGATGAGATCTGCATACTAGGAGGTGGGCCAACTTTCTAATCATGCAGAACACCCTTCCTATCAACTCCTTCCAAAAGGGATATGTATAATCTTAGTGATCACTGCTCACAGATGCTGTATTGTGCAATCATACATGCCAACCTCCTACCAATGTGGCAAATCCCTGTACAGTGTGGATGGCCCATAGTGCTGCAATCCAAAATCTACACACCTGTAGGTGTTAGGAAAGTATTGAGACAGACTCCCACTCATTCCCAAATAATGTCCCTCATGCCCATCGTGCTCTGCCAGGTTCATGGTACCCATACATTATTGTCTGTCATGGAGCCAGGGGTACATACCTGAAACACAAATAATAAAACTAACAGACAGAGAGTAAAGCAAATGGAATTCTAGTGCTGCCCTCTCTCATTTCCCTCAGTGAATAATATAAAGTCCTACTAGTGCTACGACTTGCATACCAAGCAACATACATCCTTATGGGTATATATGCTAATGTCGACTCAGTGTCAACTTTCAAAAGAGCGTGACTGCAAGATCAGTCACTCAAATAATTGTGTGCTCAAGAAAGCGACATTCAGAACCACAACAAAAAAGTAGAAAGTATGTCCCCAGTGTGGATAAACTATATGTTAGGACACACATTCCAAACATGGCAGAAGTGACAAGTCTTGTTCCAGACAGCCTTGGAAACATGTCCAAGACATCCTTGTCCCAGAACAAAAAAGTTCTACTCAGTTTTGGTAATGTTTACAATCATCAGAGGAAAAATAACTGCAGAAAGTATTGGTCCTATAAACTTAAGTTATGCAAGACGTGCAAGGATCTTGCAGTTATGCAAACTACAGCAGAAGGAGAGGTCCGAAGGTGATGAAGGGTGGCACAGTGGTGCAGTGGCTATTGTCACCTCAAAGCAAGAGGGTCTCTGGTTCAATTCTCAGCTATGATGCTTTCTGTATGGAGTTTGCATGTCCTCCCTGCATGCAAGTGAGTTTCCTCCAGTTGCTCTGGTTTCCTCCCACATTCCAAAGACATGTGTCTTGAGCATTTCTTCCCAGGCATCTGCTGAAAACGGGCTCTGTCCCAGTCAGACTTTCCTGGTAAACAAATGTTAAATAAACAAATAAAATAAATAAATTGAAAAAAATCCACTGTACACCACCACTTTAGTGACCCATCAGACATACAAAGATATGAACCTTTTACAGAGTTAAAACAATGACTGTTATTATCAAGAGACACAACGTGTCTACTTGTAGATGGCATAACAGCAAGCACACCTTTGAATGTAGTATATCCCTGCCCCTTTAGAAAGGCTATGCTACAGAGGATTAATCTTCTTCTTCTTTCGCCTTTTCCCGTTTAGGGGTTGCTACAGCGGATCATCTGTCTGCTCGTGATTGGCAGTGGAGTTTTATGGTGTCAAGTTGCCAGCCCAGCGCCCAGCCTTCCACAGAAGGCACACACACACATACACACACACATACACACACACACACACACACACACACACACACACACACACACACACACAAACACACACACACATGCCTATGGCCAATTTACAGTGTCCAATCCACCTACAGGAAGTCTTTGGGATGTGGGAGGAAACCGGGGCACCTGGAAGACACCCACACGACCACAGGGAGGACATGCAGACTCCGCACACAAGGCACCCCAACCAAGGATCGAACCGGAGAACTTCTTGCTGTGAGGTGACAACGCTAACTGCTGCACCACCATGGCCACCTCTACAGAGGATCAATAGGGTTCACAAAAAGAATTTCATAACTAGTGTGGCTCAGGATAGTATCAGTTAGTTCAACCATATCATCATACATAAGTCTGACTATTCCACATAGACCCATATACATATATATATATATGTTTACTTAAACCATCGAAATCCCACATAATCGAATTCCATTTCATTGACACAAAAATAGCGAAATCTCACTTACAGGAACAGTCATATCATCAAAAATGATGCCTGGGAAAGGAACTACTTGGCCACCATGGTGGTATTTGCCCTTGTCCCCACTATAGTGCAATCTCAGGGTTGGTATATTTAGTCGGGGGAGTGGGAGGCAAAGACCCCCACTTTGGAGGGTATGAGTTACTCTGTGATGTGTAATTTGTCCATGGTGGCCAAGCAGTTTTATTTTTTATTTTATTTTTACATTTGTTAACCGGGAAAGTCCAACTGAGGGAGAGCCCATTTTCAGCGGAGACCCAGGGAGAAAAGCTCCAGAATTACAATTTACATAGTTATTATTATAAAGGAATAATTCCATTGATGTGATAATAGAAATAAAACTGTACAACTGGGCATCTTAGAAACAGCAATAACAAATATGAGAATAATTAATAGTAAACAAAGAGAAAATAAAAAACATGCAAATTTGCTGATGGAGACAATAATTTTTCTATTACATAGAAGTTATTTAAGAGAAAAAATATAATTGTATAACTAGAGAAAGAGGAGAACAGAGTTGGAGGAAGGGGATGCAAAGGAATGAAAGTGTAGGTTCAAGGTTAGATAAGAAGACATACAGGGGGAGATTAGCCAGTGTCTATACAGAGCAGATCCATTTGTGATATAGATAGTCTTTTAGGTGTTTCTTAGATAGAGTTTTGTTTATGATGCTTAAAATGTGTTAGGAAATGTTGTTCTAGATTTTAGAAATGTAGTGGGAATATAGGGAATCCCTAGCCTTGCTTTTGGAGTCTTGTAAAAGATTTATGTGACTAGAACAGAGTTGACGAGAAGTTGCATATGGTTGGAGAAATTCTTGTAAGGCAGTGATTTTGTCTGAGTGATATACTAAGTTATGGGTAAAAGTGATTTGGGTATAGATCAAGTGTTGGGGAAGTTCTAACCACTGTAACTGTTGTAAGGAACAGTTCCTTTCCCAGGCATAATTTTCGATGATGTGACCAATGCATAAGTAAGGTTTCAATATTTTCGATGAAGTGGTATTTGATTATATGGGATTTGACGGTTTGAAGAAGACCCATATATTGATGAGTGAGGTTTTGCTATTTTCATCTCAATGAAGTGGAATTCGATTATGTGGTATTTTGACTGAAGTAGACCCTTATATATGTGTGTGAGTGTATATATATATATATATATATATATATATATATATATATATAAAACAAACACATTTATATGTGTACTCACAGTTTCTGAAGTTTAGTAACAATAAAAGCAGCAAATAATGTTTCACATAATACATTGGTTATTCATTGTCTTGTATTATATATATATATATATATATATATATATATATATATATATATATATATATATATATATATATATATATATATATATATATATATACACACACACACACACACACACACACACACACACAGACACACACATACACACACACACACTACCTCTTCTGTATTACAAGTATGTAATCCACTTGTCTCCACACTCCTAATCAATCCCTTCTAACACAATATATAGAATGACTTATCTGTAGTATCTGTACCCCAACATATGTAGTTTTTTTTGTCTCCATATTATGTTGCTTTGTATTATGCACCTCTAATATATTTTTCATATTGTACCCCTTTCCATAAGAAAACATAGGGACTTCTTCCACACACTCCCAAACTACAATATTTCTAATTTCAGTGTTGTCCACTGAATACTTAAGAACCATCATAATCATATTTTACTTTTATTCTTATAAACCGTAATACCATTTTCTGTACCCTTCCAAAGTTCACTTAATACCTTTAAGTCCACCACTGGTTTATACGTTTCCATTCTGTTAGAGCATACTTTTTCTGTAACCTTTTTGATACGTTTACCAGGGTAATCCCTGTTTAACATAATTTTCTTAAACTGACCAAATATACTTCTGCAAAGCACAGAAATCTGGGCACTGAAAGCAAAGCAGCTAAGGACGATAGCAGCAACAGAGATGTAGTACCTCAGATAGAGGATAAGATGCATGAGTCTATATTATTTATTTGACAGCTTAGGTTGTGGAATGCTTAATGACTGACATCTAAGCATTGAAGTTTCAAAATCATGAACAGCCATATAAGCGAATTCTTTCCTCAGGAAAGAATTGACTAGGCTGTCCGGAAATAAAATTAACTTTTCAACCTAAATATAGCAGAGGGCTGTGCCCCTCACACCCCACCTAACTAAATATATAAACTCTGAGATCACTCTACTTTGGGAAAAAGGGAAATCCCCAATATCGGCCAAGCAAATTCTTTCCCGAGGAATGAATTTGCTTATATGGCCATTCGCGATTTTGAAACTTCGACACTTAGGGGTCGATCATTGACCATTTGACAACCTAAGCTGTCAAAGAAATAATATAGACCCAGATGCACACTGTGATACAATGAATAAACAAAGACATCAGAGCAGACACCAAAATAGCCCTAATTGCAGTGAAGGTCAAGGAGAATAGATTGTGGTGGTTTGGAAATATATGCAGGAAAGTAGAACTCAATATGGCAAAGAAGATTTGGAAAGATAGGAAGAAATCATGGGAAGGAAGAGGTGTATGGATTGCATGAAAGAGGGACTACAACAGTTAGGCATGACTGTTGAAGATGGTAGGAGAGTTCCACTGAATCAAAAGAGATAGCAGCAGCTGATGCAACATCTCAACCTCATGGGGAAAAGGGGTCACTGATGATGATGATGATGGTGAGATTCTTTCTTTGTTTCATATTGAGAATGATCCAGATATCAGCTATGGCTGCATTAATGTTTTTTCAACTCGAATGTGACCTATTTAAATTCCCCTTCAGCAGCACCTTCCCGTTCTCTGCCATGTTAAAGCTAGAAGCTATTATTGTCTTTCCCTTTTCCTACTGATAATGAAGGTTTATATATTCTGTGTCTATTTTATTGCTGTTTTCATTCAGCGCTAAGATCCTCAGCACATTTTCTTCTCATGGTTTGATTTTATATATTAATTACTGCTTTCACTTTTGCCTTTTATGGAAGGCTGTACCTCTTCCTGTTCCCCACATAGAATATTTCTACCTCATCCAGTGTTATCTGTTTGCCACTTTTTTGTTAGTATAACACCATCATGAAAGTCTTCTTCCACTAATGCACACAAGTTGTTCAATTAAGATTTTAATAAGACCATGGTCACTGGCATTTATTACTTACATGTTTCTATTGTTTTGTACTTTTATACCTTATGTATATGCATATTGTTTTAAGCTTTGGATCTTTTTTTTTAACAGCACTTGCTTTGGTAACTAGTTTTGGAGTCTAATTAATGGATGAAAGTGCCTACTTCAATATTTATATGTGCAGATAGAGCATTGTCTAGAAAACCAGTGGATGCAAAATAATTCACCATCTCGGAAAGAACAGATTTATTGTTGGTTGGATACAGTAGAATTCATGCATATACTCACAAGGATAAAAGATTACAGCATAAAATCATTGGACAGAAGTATACACAAAAGAAATAACTCTCAGATGAAGGCTTGAACAAAGGTGCCAGAAAAAGCTTACTAAGGAGTATGCAAATATGTTCATTTGTATCCTTATAGCAAGTGGTGTACAGGATACAAATGAGCATATTTGCATAATACACTATGCAGGATACAAATTAACATATTTGTATACTCTAGTAAGCTAAACTGTATCCACCCTGAATGAAAGAGCTAAACTTTCACAGTAGCATAAAGAGGTCCTGCTGGTGAGGCAGATACCACTTTCAAAGAATCATTTTTTTTATGGAATAGAATACCCCTACATGTAAAACAAAGTAGCTCCCAGACCCTCTTTAAATGTAGCCTGGATGAATGGATGGAAAAGCATAAATTCATCTCTAATCTGATCCTTCAAATCTTCAATGAAGGGGAGGAAATTAAGTACTAGTTACCTTATATTGTAGGATACCAATGAAATAGGATCTTGAGGTGAGACTAAAATGATCTATCTGATCAACAGCCTAGTATAAATCTGTGAACCCAAGATGATGAGCATGTCTCCTAGCAACTATGAATTGAGACACCTAAAAAGTATTTAGCTCTTTCGTTCAGATATATAAGGTGTTGTTTGCTTTGCAGATGTGTGGAAGGCCACATGGGACTAGATCCTTTGAAGCTGTGTAGAAACAGAGAGGACATAGAAGATATGTGTTTGATTTTTTTTTTGTGAGGAAGGCTGTGTTGTTTGTTTTGCAGATGTGTAGGAAGTCACATAGGACTGGATCCTTTGAAGCCTTGTAAATGAGGTAATGATTACCCTACAAAGTCTGTGAAAAACAAAGAAGACAGAAATTGCATGAAGGCAGCCTACGTGGCACATTGAAGACATGTGCTTGATTTTGTGTGTGTGTGTGTGTGTGTGTGTGTGTGTGTGTGTGTGTGTGTGTGTGTGTGTGTGTGTGTGTGTGTGTGTGTGTGCGTGTGTGTGTGAGTGTGTGCGTGAGAGGAAGACTGTGGTCTTCTGAACTGAGTCTTATGTTTAGACAAGTACATATTGAAATGTGCATTATAGTCTATTATGACGCGGATATGTGAAAAGTAGTGAGGGGATAATAACTTCCCTTAACCTAGAAGATATTTTCTTGCTAATCTGTCTGGTTAGATAAAAGGAGATATCCTAATCACAGCATATACACGGTGGTCAGAGGCTAGTTCATTGTCAATTAAAATGCCCAGGCCAAAGTGGTGTCATCTTTGTGTTAAGTGCAGAGGTGGTCATGTTTGCCAAATGCAATGCGGGTATTAAAAGTATTCCTTTGTGTATAACAAAATATATCACTGCTGATCTGTCACATCAGCTGTTAATTACCCTGTAACATTGACAAGTCTATGCCTGATTGTAACAAAATGGAGATATTAAAAAAATGAGCATGCTATTGATAAAGATCTGAAATGACATGTCTCTCAAATTCCCTGTATTAAAATGTGGAACGCTACCTCTCATAACATGGAACAAGTGGACAAAATGTGGAACACTTACTGACAGCTTATTAACAACGTCAACAAGGAATCTCACAGGATTGTTAAAATGTGTTACTTTATGCTAATAAAAGATTATTTTAATGAATTAATATGATTCAATAATTATTTAACTTGGACATCATTTTTAAAAATTTCTTAACACTGAAAATCTGGCACTGGCAGATACTAAGTGTGAAATTGCGATGAACATGAACTTTTTAAGACTCAAAAAAGAGGAACATTTCTCGTAATGAGGTACACGAGTGATATGCTGGACAACACTGTGTATGAAAAAACCGATCGAGTGGAATAGTGGAATGCAAAAGTATAGCACAGTACATTAGACCGCACTGTACACATGAAAAGATAAAGTATAGCAGGGCATACACATTTGCTAAATAAATAAATAATAAAAATAAATAAGTGGAAAAGGAAGGGTGGTATTGAAAGAGAAAACTCACCATTACCATGCATGACATGCCTGTAAAGCAGTAGCACAACAATAAACCCAAACCATTAAACTATAGAATATGAATTTGCAGTCTACATTAGCAGAATGACATAGCAGATACATTAATACTGCAACATAGTAAAGTGCTCCTTTGTACCTGTTTTCACTGGTAAGTCCAGTAACCATTAAATAAAAATCTTATGGAACTATGCACTCTACGGAGGAGATGTTATATAAGAGAGATTGCACTTGTAATGGACAGTATTACATTTGTTGTTCATTTGCAGTCATGATCAACTGACTACAAATATGTCTTCCATGTATGGTCTTTGAATGCTTTAGATATATTTATGCTCTAGTCATGATTTACAATATTCACAGACACCAAGCTAGCAATGTGGATGGCAAAAAAAAAGTAAATGCACAATATGTAGCAAAGTTCTCCACGCACACATCAAATAACACATACCACACCTGTGGCATAAACAGCTATCACAAAACATTGAACTAATAAGGTATCAGTGAGCACTGAACATATACCCCAGTAATAACAGTGTCCCTGTATGCAAATAATAAGTGTTATATAAGTGTGTTTAATGTACCCTCCCAAACAAAAGTTTCAAAACTTTAAATGAATATGCAGACAAAATTACTGTCTACAACTTAACACAATAGATTATTTTGTTTCTTGCCTTGGAAATTCAATCATCCTTTCTTGTTAATGTAAGGTCTTTCCTGGTTTCTGTACAAAGAGTGCAGCATTCTCTCAGAAATATTAAGTTATGGCTGTGTGTCCTCACAAAGGAAAATCACAGAAGCTTCTAATTCTGTCTGTAGAACATCTAGTGGCAAAACTAGGAAACCAGGCTATAAATAACAAATGCTAATTGTGTAGTTACATTATAAGTGCCTAGCCGGAAGTTTTTAGTGTTGAACAAGATAGGTTTGTGGACACAGAGTTCTCACCAACTTATTACTTTTAAAATGTAGTTTTCACCTTACATTGCATTACATCACTTTCCTTTGTACAGTAACCCATACTAGTGGAGTGAAAAACTAAGGTCCATACACAGTATGTTTTGTTTTAGGGGGTAAGGGTCATGCAGAATAGGAGTTAGTATATCAGAACTCCTCCTGCAACATTTTTGTCCAATATGGTTTGGAATGAATGATGGAAAACAGGCATTGTATATAGCAATGACACTAAGCAAAACTTGTAATGAATCTACTTGATGCATTTATATGGCATGGTAAACTGCAGAAGTGTGAACTAACTCTTATTAACAAATGGAGGAATAAATAAAGTGATCTTCTGTGAATAAAACAGTCAGTAAGGTACTGTCACCATTTGACTTCTTGTCAGAACATTACTTTTAGGACTCAACATCTCTGTATATATTAACAGTCAGAAGAGGTGTGCATGTGTGTGTATGTTTGTGTGTGTGAGTCTGAGTATGCATGCATATGTACATGTGCGTGTCTGTGTATGTGTGTAACAGCCTCCTGCTGTGTCATGCATCCACTACTCCCTGCACAAGGCTATAATTCTGGGTAAGGAAACTCTGGGACCTCTGATATGTCATAGATCAGCATTTATACTGATCCACAGTTGACCCCTTAACATTGTACACTGCTAAGCTCAAGTAGAGGCAAGCAAGGATGCAAGGACAACACAAACGTCCCTTTCTGGTTGTCAAAATACAGACTGTGATGAACTTCATCCTTAACTCCTTAAGATAACTTCTCCACTGCATTATTATACTTTGAGAACCTCTCAGAAGCCCAGAATGCTTTGCTGTGTTCTTGAAAAAAGCCATTAAAGTAACATCCTTATCCAGACTCCCAGATTATTCTTTAATGTCATAGTACAATATAATTTCTGTTTTTTTTTTGTTTATGTTTTGTTTTTTTGCTGTCAGAGAAACAGAAATGATGAAACTGGACTTAGAACAACTATTCTAGCACCTGAATAAATATGACTTTTCTACTTCCCAACCAGCATGATTTTCTGCCCAGTGACAATACCATGGCAACCATCTAGCTGTTTACTGACAAGAAACTCTGTTGAACAGACTCAAGGCAAATGTTTGGGGACATTCAACCTCAAACTTACTAAAGAGTTTAACAGAGCACATCTCTCTCTCTCTCTCTCTCTCTCTCTGTTTCTGCTGTTAAAGAATTAACTAATAGGTTCATAGGTTCATAGTTTGGTACTAGGCTATTGGCCCTAGGGCCTATACAAGCCTAGCCATAACAATTCCCTGGATATTACTTCCCACAATATTTACTCCCGTGGACCCCTGTTTAGCAGGGTGACTGACATGATCCCCGGGGTGAATTTCCTTTCTCCCATCCAATCGTCAAGGCTCCTTTTGAGGAGGGCCAAGGAGGCGCTCTGCTTGACATGTATGGGCAGTCTATTCCAGAGTATGGGTAGTCAGGAACCTATCCTTCCAGCATGTTTTATTCATTGTGATGACAAGGTTTAGATCCCTGGAGCATGTGGCTCTGAGGGATCGGGATTTCTTTAAGTGCAGCATGTCCAACAGCTCAGGGTTTTACTTGGCCTTGTATGTTAAGCAGAGATCACCTCTGAATAGATGATATGCCACAGAGTATAGCTGGAGATTGTTTAGACAATCAGTATACAGCATCTGCTTTAGGCCTGTGATTCTTTTAGTGAGGTATTTCTGCGGCCTTTCCAGCTGTTGAAGATGTCTTGTGAGGTATATACAAAATGGGGCATTGTACTCTATAATGGGTCTAATGAGGGATGAGTACAGTGGGACAATGACCTCCTTTTTTCTGTATGAAAAGCCCTTAGTGATGAGGTGTGCCACATAGAAGGATTTCTTGACTGTTGTGGCGATGTGGTTATCGAAGGTGAGACCACTGTCAACCTGTGTCCCTAAGTCTCTCATCACACTTTCAGTGTTTAGTGTACTGCCGCCTATGTGGTAATTCATGGGTACATGTTTTTTTTCCCAAAGGGGATAACTATACATTTCTTGGCATTAAACTTGGGCCCATGGCTCTGGCACCAAGCATCTGTTTCTGTAAGGTCCTTTTGTAGAATAGCAACATCATTTCACAAGAGCCATGCAACTTGCTATAACCATCACTGTCAGTACTTACACTACTAATAGTATCACTATCACTATCACTATAACAACTGCTGTCAGTATCACTATTACTACCACTACCTCTAACATGATCACTGTTGCTATCACTATCACTGCTACTATCACTATCACTACCACTACCATTACTACTACTATCACTATCACTACCACTACCATTACTACTACTATCACTAACACTACCACTACCATTACTACTACTATCAATATCACTACCACTACTCCTACTACTAACACTCTCCATGTCTCTGCTCTAGCAATGATCAATTGTGTCTCTATAACACCTCCACTTATTTCCCCCTTCTAGCAATGATTGGAATCCACAATATAACATCATCCAATCTTCCATCGATTATTGTCCCTTCTAGCTTCACTACAGAGTCTACCTGAGAACATAGTTCCACTCATCAGATCTTTGCAGGGCCTAGCAATGTCTAGAGCCACATCCTATCTACCAAAGTTTGCCTTCTGCTGTCCACATCCTAAAGTTACTCTCAAACAGCTCTGCAGTGACTGGACCATCTTCACTAGAGGACTTCCACACCTTGCCTGATGCTAATTTATGTCATCCTCATAGTCTTCTCAGCCTGTTATCTGCTGAACTTTCCCCATAACTACATGAGCAACTAATTTTTACACACCCCACAACAACAGGAAGGTTGTATATTGTAGAAGCATGAGACCACCTTCACTCTTTTTTCCCCAGGCTGTACACTGGATAGATCATCTGCTGTCCTGATGCTCTTTGCTAATCAGCCTACAATGCAGACCACCTCTGTTACAGAAGGTAAATAATAAACCTTCCTGGGACCTCCCTAGCCACATTGCACTGTATATCTGAGTTATGCTACTTTGATGGCCATGCAGTGCAATGCTGCCTCATGGTAAGTAGTGCCATGACCCTGTGTAGTCCTCTTAGACCCTCCTCTGTTTTTACAGTAATGATCTGGATGGCCTTGAGGCAAGACTCCCAATGTCAAAGGGCATCATTATTACATTTTTATTCTATGACTTTTACAAATAGCTTCAGACAGCCCCAAAAATATATTACTGTGTCTACATCTCCATACCTAGAATATTTAGAAATTGTATTAGAAAATGCATAATGTCAAGGAAAGACATACAAATGGATCTTTTGGATTCTTGTGTGTGTGCGTACACCAATAGCTTGCAACCAGATAAAAAAAAGTATTCTGTTGTAAATATACTAGTCAAACTGACAATAAGGTGAATAGAAATAATTGTATTATAATATTAAAAATGTAAGCATCTCTATGTATGTAAAGAATGCACTAGTATGTTAGCGACAGTGTTTGCTTCGTGTATTTCAAAAATAACTTACACTATTTGACAGTGTGTATTTGATTGTTTCTTGTTTTTTCTGTGATTTATTTGCTTATTGGTTGTTTGTTGTTAATCAGGTAAAGTGGATTGTTCAGATGATCCTTTTCAGCCACAGCTCATGGCAGAGTTATATAAAGATATGACATTAAATTATGGCAACTGTGTAAATAATCAGTTTATATTAAAGTGTACACTAGATGAATATTTAAGCTAGATAAATAAATAAATAGTCAAACACGTGCATTTCTTTAGGTACTATTTTCTTAGGATCCTGACTTATATAAATCTTTAAAGTCATAAATATAAAATAAAAAGTCTACAAGCAAAAATTTGAAGATTAAAGACTATACAACTGTTTCAGCTGATAGTAGACAACACAACATTTCAGACTGTGGAGGTAGCTTTAGATAACAAGTACTCTGCTGTTACTAAAGTAAAGAAAGATTGTTTTAATGATTAAAAACTTGTGCCTTGAGATCCAAGCAGATAATGGAAGGTTCAGATTTTAGCTTTGTGGGTAGTGGTGGGTAGTGAATACAGTTTAATAGCTTGTAAATCAGCATATCTAACAGTGAGCTGACTTTTTCTGTAACTGGTAAATACATAACTTATTTTAGAGGTGATGGTGACAGTATTGTTGCTTTGGATAAGGTAGTGTTATAATGGGGTAAATTTTATTTAAAGTGGTTGAACTCATGCAACGGAAAAAAAAAATAAAAGAAATATAATACATTATGAACAATTCAATTAAATTTTCTTGTGTTGCACTTTCTACCACCCCCCCAGCCCGGCTTTTAATCATTGTATTTCAATATTAAAATTAAATCAATACAGTGTTTATGGTATGGTATGGTATACAATAGGGTACAGTATTAGTCTGGCCTATTTTTAACAGTAATTCTTAAGCAACCAGAAACTACAGTCATCCGGCATCTACCAATTTCCATGGGTGATGGTTAAAGAAAGTTATGTACTTGCCATAACTTAGCATCTGTGTTATCCTACGTCAATATTCATCACTCTTAGGTCATAGGATCTGACATTGGATCTGAGCCAGCAACTTTTCAGACAGCTTCTAGGCTTGAGCTCCTCCTATTCCCATGATCCTTTGCTGTCATCTAACCCTCAGATCTCATTTGCCTAAGCTGTCCTAGTCTGTGTTGTCCCACCACCAGCCCACCCTCAAAATTCAGCCTTCCAAGACTTATCCCATCACAAGAGTGTAATTCCTCGCCCTTCACCCCAAGCATGTTTGATAAAGATGCCACAGGACCCCTTTTTATGTCCTTTAAATATTCCCATACCCTCTTTGGACAAGTAGACCCATAAAGTTTAGGTGCCATCATGCTAATTGGTTCATAAAATATAAATATTTAGTGTAATAAGATGTAAGTCCATTAGACCTTAGTGAAACATGCTGTGTTTCTAACATAAACTCTACATTTTACTGACTAGTGTGCAGTACAGCAAGCATAAATAAAGACTTACAAATATTGCACAGTAGAATGTAAATTTTCTTTTATAACCCCTATGTGAAATTTCCAGCCCTGTGTATGAGTTCCAGCCTCTAAACATTATTTCCAGCTAGCCAACCCCATGTATTATTTCCTGTTCATATGCATGATTTCCAGCCCCTGTGTATATGACTAACATCTAAGAATGATCTCTAGACCATCTATATGATTTCTAGGCTAAATGCATAACTGATTAAAAAGGTGCAGTGCTGCAGTGGCTGCTATTGTATCACTACAAGGGCAGCAGTATTCCAGTATTCTATAGTCCCAGCTGCCATGATGGCCCATCTCTCCACAGGGCATTTGGCCTATTTGTGTAATTATATATATATAGCTGATAGGAGTTAGCCTGGTATGAATATGGGCACTCACGATTCTGACCTGTTTTGATCTGTGGTAAGCTGCTGGTTGTCTCACTCCCACTGGATCTGATCATGTGTAGACACCATTTATGCCATGTACATCTGACACACAGATGCTGTAACAGCCTATACCATTAATTTAATGAGCTGCTCAAAACCTCATTCATGAATAACATCTCCTTACATTAAGTACGCAGTGTACTATTTAATATTTTTATTTTAATTTAACTAAGCAGAACTATATTTCGCTAAATGGAAAATGAAGTTCTGAAATGCTTAAATGGTTATTTTATTCAAGTCAGACTTGGACATCACTTTCCATCCCATAATTTTTATTACTTTGCTGCGCTGAAAACTGTAGACGAACTAGTGCATGAAATATAAGGCGATCAGTTTGATAAGTACTTTTTTCTTTAGAAAGTTATTATATACATTTCATCATCTCTAACATATAATGAATTAAATCCAGCAGCCTTATTATTTTTAGATGTGCTTGCTGCAAAGAACCTTTACTTCCATTTTTTTTAGCGTAGACTCCAATAACTTGATATAATTTCAGAAAAAGCTATCAGCTGAATATAAATTTTCTTTACCAAATTGTAGTTAATAAATGTTGTCAAACAGACCCAAACCAGGAAATGAAGAGCAATGGCAAGTTTTTTTTTTCTTTTTTAATGTTAACTAATATTGAGCATTACTATGACCTCTCAAAATACACATATTCCACATACATAAATATGTGTGCATGCGCACACACACACACACACACACACACACACACACACACACACACACACACACACACACACACACACTATAACACTGTTCATTGCAGTGCCAGCTCCATTAGTAGCAAGACCTAGGTTTATTGGTTTATTTTTTAAGTAACGTTTCACTGGAAGCAGTGTAGGGCATTAGGTTTTCTAAGCAATGATTATGTTATTGGCAAATAATTTGCTTTCTATCAAAATAAAGTACTGATGCTCTCTTTTATATTTAGTAGGAAACAGGCTACAATCTGCCTCGAGAAGAAGTCAGTATTCAGAAATGAGACATAATAGTTCTTCATTTATGTCTACCAAAGGTAAGAATGCAAGCAAAAATGATTCTTGGCAGTAAATGATGTGTAACGTAGAGATGCATTTTTTCTACAAAAGAACACAGGAAGCTCCTTTGTAAGGCTGCTATATTGAGCCATTTTCTTAAGTAGTCTTTTCTTAATTAAATACTTATTATTACTATCTGTTTATGTATCTAACAATATCAGTAGAAACACTACAAACACTCGAGTCCCAGGGGCTCACTGTCTTGTAGCCCATGCAGTTAGCTGCTCAAGTTCGAACTTGAGTATAAGTTCAGCCAAGAAGCTGCTACACTCAACTGCTCATGTCCTGGGGAAGGAAGTACTTGCAGGCTATGTACATTGGGAAGGGAAGCTGGGAGTGGGACTTTGGGTTTAGTACATTGGGAAGGGAAGCTGGGAGAGACACTTTAATTTTAGGGAAAGGGAAGTGGATTTTAGGTTTAGGAAATGATCAGGACTTTAGGTTTAAGGAAGTGAAGGAGATTTTACATTTAGGGACTGATCAGCACATTAAGTTTAAGGAGAAGGGGATTTTAGATTTAGGTACGTACATACATACATATATATATATTTCAAGTATGAGCATTAATGTCTTTCTAGCTTGCCAATATACAAAAACACTTATTCCCATAATGTGTCCAGGCTGTTCTTAAAAATAGCTAAACTAGTAGTTGCTTTAATGTAATTTGGTAGTCTGTTCCATGCATCAGCTACTCTTTCAGAGAACCAATTAGTACACTTCTCATTCCTATAGATTCTTCTACATAGGTTATCTGATGATTCTCTAGTACTTTTTGATAAATCCAAACATTCCCAGAGGATTCCCAGAGGTAGATCTCTTTAAATTTTTATTTAACATTTGTTTACCAGGAAAGTCCGAATTGGAATGAAGCTGATTTTCAGTGGAGGCCCGGGGAAAAAGGCTCAAACACATGTCTTTGTAATGTGGGAGGAAACCGGAGTAACTGGAGAAAACCCACATGAATGCAGGGAAGGCATGCAGACACAGCACAGAAGCAGTCCAGCCGAGAATCGAACAGGAGAACTTCATGCTGTGAAGTGACAATGCTACTGCTACACTACTGCGCCATCCAAAATTAACGACATATGTATTGCTTATCACACTGAGCTACTGGGCTACTGCTATATATATATATATATATATATATATATATATATATATATATATATATATATATATATATATGGGCCACTGCTATATATATATATATATATATATATATATATATATATATATATATATATATATATATACACACATATATATATGCCCTATATACCTGAATAAGATCTCCTCTTAGATATCTATTATAGACACTGTACAAGTTCAGATATTTTAGTCTTTCATAATAACTTAAGTTTTTACATCCACGAATGCTCTTGGTATATTTCTGCTGTACTGTTTCCAATTTACTCATGCTTGTTTTCTTATAGGGTTTCCATATTGTTATTCCATACTCAACTTTGGATCTAATGTAACTAATAAACAATGACTTCATCATTTTTGATTTCCTAGACTTTATAAATCTTTTTTTACAGCCTATAGTTCTATAACTATCATTAACCAATTGGTTGATATGATTAGGAAAAACTCATAGATGGATGTACCCATATAACCAGGTCCTTAAGTGAGTCTACAGTTTCAATCATGTGTGCTGTATTAAATATTCATCTTTCAATTTATGCCTCCCAAATCAAATATGCTTATTTTTTGATGTATTTATTAGCATATTATTCTCCTGTGCCCAAATGGTCAATTTAGTCAAGTTATTTTGCAGACATGCCTTAACTGTAACACATGTAATCAGTTTACCCAATTTCAGGTCATCTGTATATAGACTGTAGGACAACTCAGATGAAAAAATTAGGTCTGAAAGATACAATCTAAACAAGTAAGTGCCTAGGACAGAGCCATATAGGAAACCCTGACTGTAACCAGGAATTTCACCTGTCGAGTTGCTGTATGATACTTGCCATGTCCTATTTGTAAGCCATGCAGCTATCTATCTTATCAAGAGTACATCAATAACTAGTTGTTCTAATTTATTGATCAGTGTTTTATGTATGACCCTGTTAAAAGCTGAAGCTAAATCTATACAAATATTTACAGTTAGGGAGGGGAAGGGGATTTTTGGTTTAGGAAGTGATCAGGGACTTTAGGGTTAGGAACTGCATGGGAGTTTTTAGAGTTAGGACCAAGGTTCTGGTATGGTTCAATAGTTAAGGGAGATCAAGTTGGTGGGACTTAGAGCACTTGCCAAAACGAGCGAGTGTCAGCAAGGAAGTGTGTAGAGAGCAAATGGCATGGGAGAACTTGTAGGATATGAAATATCAATCTGTAACTGAAAATACTCCACAGAGCAGCTTACCTGTGCTGAAAAGACCCTAACTTTCCGTAAGCTGTAAGTATCTCTACTTGTAGTATAGGGCTTTCTTGTAATACCAGATGTTTACATATTTTTCAGCAGTATCTAGCTGGTTTTGTTTCATTGTGTAATTTGAAAACTGGCAGTTCCTCTGTTCACTGGTTGATAACTCAAAACATTATTTACTTGGATAGGCATTGACAGCCGTCAGACAGCAGAGAGTGTGACTGACAGCAATTCTCTATGCCTTCTTGATACACAACTAAAACTAGTGCAGTGTGCATGTGAGAACAAAAAATAAAGGGATATTTTTGTCCCTCAGTGAAACACATGGTGACAGATAATAGATGCACTTGCAATACCAGTTTTATGGTGCTTATTTACTGTTAAAGAAGTATCTACTTAAAATAAACAGTTAATGTCTGATTTCATGCCCTGCATTACTTTTTTGCCAGATTCACTCAGCCTCAGGATTCATTCAAGTGTTTGCTACAGTATACAATGCATGCCAGTCTCAAAAGTTAATCTGTAAGTGGGTTTGCAGCCTTACATCACACAATTAATGTTTTCTTTTGATCCTTACCTCTCTTTTCATTTGAAATCAATCTCTAACAGCAGTGAAGAGTGTCAGATGGACTCCTCAATACAGAAACAGTTCAAAAATAAACATTAATAATAGAAGTTTTCTATAATGTCCCCTAGTACATCATGACTAACTTCATATTAGAAATTGATTACATTGTTGGCAACTCTACACTGGTTAACAAATTCAAATTAAAAAAACAGTGTCACTGTTTCCAGATCTTCTCCAGGTGCTTATGCCCACATTATTAGGGTGATGGTAGGCAGAAGTCAATTACACTAAACAGACTTTGAAGAGTATTAATTTCTGACGTAACTACAAGTAGGCATTCACATGCTACCTGATATCATTCGAAAGATCAGTGCTATTATTGTTAATAAATCAAAGAAAACACTAATTAAAATTGTATTTACTTAGGTTTAATCCTTCATTGATTATGGACAGGTTTCTCTTTAGGCTTAGTAATGCACAACATTCAAGTAGTGCTTCTAGCACACCAGTTAATCATTCCAATATATGAAGCTTCAGTGATGTAAATCCAGGTCTTCCCATTTCCTACTGAAGCTTCAGTGCTGTAGATCCAGATCCTCGTCTGTCCCACAGAAGCTCCAGTGAGGTAAATCCTCTGATTCTTCTAAAGCACCAATGAAATATATCCAAATCCTCCCCTATCATACTAGAGCCACTCTTATGTGGGTCTAGGTTCTCTCCTATCCTACTGAAGCTTTAGTGATGTAGATTCAGGTCCTCCCTAATGTAATGAATATTTAGTGATTTATATCCAGGCCTTCTGCTATCTCACTGAAGGTGCACTAATGAAGATTCAATCCTAATATTCACTGGTGACTGAATGAGTAAGTATCTTCTGTCCACCACTGGAATAACCCTACTTTTATTTAAAACATAGGATCATTTACCAATATGTTTATTGACTTTCTTAATCTGGAAGCATGACCAGAGCTAATCAGGAGAATAGACAATGGACCAGAGCTCCCCACAGCTATTCTGATGTCCCATTGCTTGTCTCCCCCCACACACAATTACCCTAAACTGTTGCATGCATACTATTTTATTTTTTACTTTTGAAATGAAAGCAGAGTTATGGATTTCATTTAAAACTTTTAATTTAAATATCATTTGTTGATCAGGTTAGTCCCACTAGGTTAGTAGTGTCTTTTCAGGTGAGACCCTTGATTGTATTTATAATACTAGGGGAAATTTGGACAGAGCATTGGGGAACTTCCCCTACTCATTGTATGAGCGTATGGGGACACTATTCTGTGTGGTGTTTCCTGATATCCATTCCAAGTGCATAGGTGGCTCAGAGAAGCAGGAAGCATGGAGGAGAGAGAAGTTGGTGGTGGTGGCCAGAAAACAGCTGTTATTTGAACATCTAAGGAAGTTAATGTGATGGAAAATATCAGACAAAATGAGGAGAATGGAGAAAGGATAAACAAAAATGGGTGAGAGGTGAGCAAAAGGAGGGGAATGCAATAGAAATGGTCTATTCTGAGGAGTTATTTCAGAGCAAACATTTTGTAACTGATATTGCAACAGCTGAGTGTGTTGTTACAATCCTCCAATCGGGAGGGTTGCAGGATGTTTATCTAAAGGAATTAATGGATCAAAGTAAGCCGGAGATCAAGAAAGCAGTGTTGTGGGGAGAAATAATGGTCAGAATTCAAAAAGATGAAAACCAAGAGACAAAGAAAGAAGAAAAGAAATCACATGCACAAACAGTAAAGGAAGGTGAAAGGAGAGAAGTGAAAAAGGCAGAAGTTAAAAGAAAGTATCAGGTGAGTATAAGTGACAAAACAGAAAAGGAACTAGACAGGTAGGAAATGTGGGACAGCATCATTTCACTACTGGGTTTTAAACCCAGATGCACAAGTGCTTTTAGCTGTATTATATGTGGTGCAGTGGTGCAGTGGTTAACACTATCGCCTCACAGCAAGAGGTTCTCTGGTTCGATTCTTGGCTGGGGTGCCTTCTGTGCGGAGTTTGAATGTTCTCCCTGCGTTCACGTGGGTTTCCTCTGTATATTCCAGTTTCCTCCCACATTCTAAAGACATGCTTCTGGACCATTTCTCCCCAGGCCTCTGCTGAAAACAGGATCTGTGGAACCTAGCTGGACTTTCCTGGTCAACAAATGTTAAATAAAAAAATATATATATTAAAAAAGAGATTTTCTGTGATATATATATATATATTTTTTTTTTTTTTTTTTTTTTGAGGAGGCACAGTACATGGAAAATTTCTAGAGCATTATGAAGAAAAAAAGATATGAACGCTTGGAATTTGTATGTTGTTCAGGCATTCAATAGAGAGGCAAGAAAAGAGTATTTATACAATATCTATCTGAAGTTGAAAAAAAATATTTAAAGGACTACTTAAAAACTATGTGTAGAAATGTTATGAATGTCATGAAAATATATAACAAAGAGGTTGATGGGCTGGAGAATGGGAATAATGTTAGAAAAATACTGGATCTCGTGAGTTTGAATATGCAAATAATAGTAATGGGAGAATTTAATTGTAAATTAAGACATAGGCAGAAATAACAGATTGATATTAAAGTTATCTTAGATATGTAAAACAAAAAAGCACAGCAGTGTGTAGAATCTCAGGACACAAACTTTAATAAAAATATGCACTTTTGTCAGGTACAAGAACCAAATTTCTTCAGATCATCCTCATCTGAATAAGTTTGGTTCTTGCACCTGACAAAAGTGCTTATTTTCATTATAGTTTATGTCCTGGGATTCTACACACTACCATGCTGTTTTTGTTTTACTAGTTTTGGTTGCTGATTTTTGTGGTTCCTTATCTTAGATATGGTCAAAACAGTAAGATGTATTTATGGGGAAAATAAACACTGGACATATAAAAGTAGTAATTTAAGAATTGAAATTGATTATTTTATAGTATCAGAGAGCTTAAGCATATTACATTGAGGGTATAAAATTACAGGATTTTCAGATCACTTAGCGATATGGATAGAAAGTAAAAAAAATAGGCTACATAAAAATAGGTAGAGAAATAAACAGGATTAATGAATTGGAACTAAATGAGTATGTAAGGGATATAATACAGTAATTATGGCTGGATCACATAAATATGAGAGAATTTTATAAAGATTGGACAAATTGGTGGATCAGTTTAAAAGAAAAATAGAAAAGAAATATTAGCATGGCAGAAGACAAAAAAATTACAAGATAGTGATAAATATAAGGAGATTAGCAATCAGGTATTTACAAATATAACAGATAATAGAAAAGAATATATAGAAAATGCCGTATGTAATGAATTCAGAAAAAATAAAAAAAAAATGTTATTCAAAGATATTTTCTACAAGGAAGAAAAGAGGAAGTATGATCTTATCTAAATAAAAAGGTCAAAGAAAAAGTAAGAATAATAAGAGAGTTGACAAATGAAAAAGGATATATAGTGAATACACAAAAATAAATTATGCAAACAGTTAAAAAACATATTTTGGATACCTTTTCTACATGTGACACTAAAAGAAAAAATGAATGGGAGTTGAGTAAAGTAACAGAAGAAGATAATAAGAGAATGGAAGAAAAGCTCATAGTGATGGACTTTAAAAACATGCTAAAAACAGTAAATGTAGAAGCAGCTACAGGTTTAAGTGGATCTGAATAATTAATGTATAAAGATATGCAACAATGGCAGAAAAGAATATGTTTTAAAGGTGTTAAATGAATGGTTTGAAAAAGATGTAAATGGAAAAAGGAAAAAAAAAACATAAAAAATGGAGACCATTGGTATTAAATAATGTAGGTTATAAGATTTTTATGAAAATAGTAGAAAAAAGAAGAGTAAGCAAAGCAAATAAGCTGTTATCTGAAACAGTCTTTGGAACAAAAGAGAAAAGAAGTCAAGAACTTTTTATGTTAATAAGAGAGTTGATAGATGACAAAATAAATAGGAGAGCAGAATTAAAAATACTAGTAGGCGATGTGAGTAAATTTTTGATAAAATTCAAAAGAAGCACCGTGGAAGATTTTGAAAGAGTATAATATAAGTAATAAAATAATAACATTTTGAACTTTGTGTACAGTGAGATAAAATACAAAGTAGTGATTAATGGATGGTTAAGTGAGGTAATAGAAATAAAGGGTCTATATTAGAACACCAAAAGTTTACTTCAGCGAACGCTCACATGAGTGAAAACACTAATAAATGAAAGGGGATTTGTGGGGTCATGGTACAGAGTGGAGTGGGATTTTTGCCCTTTCCTCGCTGTTGTCTGATCTGGGAGTTGGAGTATATAGTTAGCGGGGGTGTGGGGGCCTAGCCCCCCACAATAAGCAGTTCAGCTACCAGTGTTTTTGCTCATGTGAGCGTTCACTGAAGTAAACTTTCGGTATTCTAATATAGACCTGAAATAAAGAGTGGTATTAAACAAGGATGTCCAGCAAGTAACATTTTATTTGCATTAGTTATGAATTCAGTGGTTACTAAGATAAACTTGACTTTGGAGAAAGCTAAAAACCATACATCAGCAAGAATTCAGACTCCAGTGATGTTTACATATGCAGACAATTTAGTATTAGTGGTTAAAAATATAGACTTGATGAGTATAGCCATATAAATAATCAACAAAGAATTAAAAACATTAGGATTAAGTATTAATAAGGAGAAAGTAAAGGACTGGGGTTTTCCAGATAAATAAGAGGTATTAAGTTTAATAAAGAAGAAATAGAAATTTTGGGAATAAAGTTTGGAATTGAACAACTAAGGGAGACACAATGGAAAGATATGATAGTTAAAATACATAGCATCTGTATATTTTGGAGAACATTTAATCTTTTATACAGAAAGAAATTGGGGTCTGAATGGAGAGGTGATAAGTCAGCAAGCAACGGAGAGTAGTATTGCTGAAAGTGAATATATCCTCAAGTCTTGGTGAGTACTTTCATGAAGTGGATCCTGTTTTTCACAAAACTTCACCAAGATGACACTGATATATATATATAGACTGTATTTAATTTATATAGCGTACATCATGGACAGAATTAGGTTAAAAATTTAAAAAGATTGCTAGGTGCACAAGACCCAGGATAAAAAAAGTACCCAATCCTGGTAGGCACACTGGTGCCAGGACTGGAAAAGATGACAGTATAGAATCCTCAAAATACGTAAACATTCCTACAATGGGGCCAAGCCCAGGGGAGGAAGCCCCCCCCCCCATTGTAAAAAGAAGTAGTAGTCCACAAAAATCACAAAAACTGATAGACCAAAGAAGAGCCATAAAGACAATAAAGTGGATTATTGAGGATAAGAAAGAAATTATGAATTGTTATTATTATGCAGAAAGCCTAGAATTTTTATACACAATATATACAAAATGATTAAGAGGGAAATTAGAGGAAAGAAAATACTTCCACAAGAAAAACTTTCAGAAGCTTCAAATAAAAATCTGTATTGATTAATACAACATATTTGTAAAAAAATAGTATATAGATCAACAAACTTTGATCTGTTTGGAAAACGAAGCATCTGAAGAAGTGCGAAAGTATAAACAACAAAACCTAAAGATTTTTGAAAAGTATAAAAAAGAAAAATGGACATGGGAAAGAAAGAGAGATTTGATATGGTACAATATTTATGCAAAGGAAATAGCCAAATTAATTAATATAATGAAGGCAGCCCCAAAGATATTCAAAGAGAAATACAGACAACTCATCCAGATATGGAAAATTTCACAATAAAATATCCCAAATAGGGAATATAGGAAAGAAGATTTGTAAAGTACAAGTTAAAAAAATAGAAGTTAATGTTATGGAGTGCCTGTGAAGTGAAGGATTTGGTGTAGAAGATCTAACACAGGTTACATCACAGCAAGTTGGAGTGAGTCCACAAAGTAAGGAGAATCAGGAAGATCAGGAAACATCTGAAGAAGAAATATGGACATGGGAAAGAAAAAGAGATTTAATATGGTATAATATTTATGCAAAGGAGAAAGCAAAACTAACCAATACAACAAGAGCAGCACCAAAGATATTTGAAGAGAAATACAGGCAAAGGAATTCAGATATGGAAAACTTTACAATACAAAAATAAGAAGACAAAGATGACAAGTAGAAAAGGAGATTAGTAATGGAGACGTTAAATAAATAGAAACTGAGGTTATGGAATATCTACCAAGTGAAGGATTCAGTGCAGAAAATCTAATTCAGAAAGCAGTACAACAGGATAGAGCAATGGATAGCCAAATTAAGGGGAAACCAGTGGAATGGGAAGCAATAGGCCAGGTGCCATATGAAGATATTTTGAAGCCCTCCATAGGCAACCAGTATAAACATTCACTTAAAGCTGGACAGCAAGGGAAGCAACAGGAAACTGTGGAAACTTGCCATTGTTGAGGAGTGATAGACCAGTGAGTTCCCATATGACAGAGCAATGGATGGCACAGGATGAAACTGAAGATAATGTGCCACAGGAAGATGCTACAGAACTTTCAAAAGAATGCCTGCAGGAAATGGAAAACAAAAATGTGCTCTCAGTTTAGAAGGAAACAATCTAAGGAAAGAGTTGTTTGATTTAATAGAGATAGATAGACAAAGCAAGAGCAATTAAAGAAATAGACTACAAGAGGTCAATAAAACCCATAAAGTCAGTATGTTTGATAAAACAAATGAACACAGTAATTAGGACAGTCGATAGGGATCCATGGAGTATAACAGAAGTAAACAGGGATACATTACTGTGCAGCTAAATTAATAACTGATAAAGTTCTACCACAAGAACACAGGGTAGTGAGGGAAAGGAAGGGGAGAAATCAAATACCATCATGGAAGTATTGAATAGAGAAAACTATAAAGCAATTAAACAAGAAGTGTCACTGTTAGAAGAATATAGAATAGGGAGCAGGTCAACAAAATACTAAGAAAGATAGATGTAATAAAAGCAATGTGCAGTATTATAACAGATCAAGATCTAGCCTGCACTATTGCAAATAATAAACTAAACATCTCAGCACAGGCAGAAAAACGTAAAAGATACACAGATAAATATAAAGGAAAAGTACAATATAGAGAATTGGGAAACAAGGCAAAAGGAATTGAAAGACAACCCAAAAAAGAAGAAATAGATACATTCTGGATAAATATCTACAAAGATCCTGTGGAACATAAGAAAAAGGCTAAATGGATAGAAGAAGTAACAGAAAGACTAAGAATTTCAAAGGTATAGGATATGAAATGGGATGAAGTAACAGCCAGAGAGACTGAGATAAAGTTAAGAAAAGCCTCCAATTGGAAAACCTCAGGCCCAGATGCAGTACCTAACTTCTGGCTAAAAGTATTAACATCTTTGTACGAAGATTTAGCCATGAGTAAGAACTATTTATATGGGCACTCCAAACAGACATCAACCTGGTTAACAACAAGAAAAACAATTCTCCTAATTAAGAGTGAATCTGCAAGTTATCCTAAAAATTATAAACCAATAGCTTGCCTTTGGACGACATATAAGCTATACACTGGAATTGATGCCGACAGAGTTTATAGCCATTTAGAAGAAAATTCAATCATGGCAATAGAACAAAAGAGTAATAAAAGAAAGTCAAATGGAGCAAAGGATCACCTGTTGCTAAAAAAAGCCATAATGTAGAACTATAAAGGGAAGGAATCTAAGAATGGCATTGACTGACAAGAAATAAAAATTGGATTTTATCCCACATTCATGGATAAAAGAGTGCTTAAAAATGTATGCTACACCCTACACTGATTGACTACATTACAGTAACCATGAAACAGTGGCAGACAACTTTGCAATTAAGCCATGATAAAGGACAAATTATATTCCAGGGATAGAAATTCAAAGGGGGATATTCCAGGGTGACTCCCTGTCACTGCTGCTATTCTGTCTTGCCCTTAACCCATTAAGCTGTCTACTTAACAGATTAGGCCATGGCTATAATTTGGCTCCTAGAAAACAACAAAATGTAAAGATGTCTCATCAGATGAGGAACTGAAAGCACAACTGCAAGTAGTCAAACCTTTTTCAGATGATATAACAATGTCATTTGGTCTTGATAAATGTGCAAAACCAACCTTTAAAGCAGGAAAATTGCAACACCAGTTTGGGACACGAATGTGATATAAAACAACTTGAGCAAGAGGGAGTGTATATATCTTTGGGAATTGATGAAGGATCAACAATAAAACATGAACAAATGCGAATAAAACTTAGTAAGGAATATGTTAGTAGACATAAGTTAATCCTGAAAATAGCATTAACATTTAGGAACAAAATTCAATTTATAAACCAATTTGCTCTTCCTCTCCTAACTTACAGTTTTGGAGTGACTGACTGGCTCCAAAATGTGTTGGATAGATCAGACAGAAAAACAAGAAGGATGCTTCATGCTCACCAAATGATTTATAAAAATCAGTGCATACCAAGATTATATATTCCCCATTCTGAAGGAGTTATGGGCCTCCTTGAAATTGATTATATGTATAGATCTGCAATTGTGGGACGGCACACATATCTGCTGACCTCACAAGACCCAAATGTAGTGACAATTTTGAAACATGAGGACAATATATCTAAGATGACTTCCCTTCTCAGTCTAGTAGAAACATATTGGCATCAAGCAGGAATGGAAATCAAACCAGAAGTAGATAAAAATCAGGCAGGAACTGAATGTGCCAAAAAACAAACAAAAGAAAGAATATAAGGTGAAAGATCAGATGACAAGGCAAGAAATGTGGAAAATACATAAATTTAGTTGCAAGGATAGAAAACTCCTGGAAGAACCTCATATTGATCAGGATCAAATGCAGGAATGATTAAGGAGAGGCAAATTCAAACCAACAGATGAAAGGTTAATATTGGCGGCCCAAGATAGTGGGCTACATACATGTTGTTTTACAAAGTCCATTGAACATGTAGGAGAAACAGACAAATATAGGTTTTGTAAGACAGAATTGGAAACATGAAACAAAAACCAGCACAGAGAGAAACAACTGACACCAAGAACACTCTTTGTATCCTGGAAAAACAAGGAAGTCAATAGAGTGATAAAACAAAATTTATTCCACAATGTGATAAAAACTCCACAGCATTAGCAGCATGTACGAGTAAAAATATATATTCCACAGTAACACAATATCCACAGTCAAGCGCTTTCGTCTATCTGGACTTCTTCAGAACTGTGACAGTAGCAGAACATTCTCTATTTAAAAAGGCATCAACCAATCACAATAAAATTTGAATAAAATATGCAAATAACATTTTTTTAAAAAAATAACATACTTTAGAACACTCTGATTTTGTTATATGTATACACATTAGAGTTGAAGTTAATATAACCTAAAACTCACAATTTGTGTGCCCTATATTTTAATTCAGGCTTAAGAGAAATAAAGTCATTTAATCCTGGTGTAACGTTAGAATTATAATGTAGCTGCCATTTCATTTCAGCTCTTTCCAAGTTGTTCTTCCAATTTCCTCCCCTTATATCCTTTGGCACTACTTCCAGAATCCCAAAAAGAAAAGTGTGATTAGGGTTGGTTTTAATATGCCTGTATAACCCATTATTGTCATCCTGTTTTCTAATATCATAGAGGTGCTCGTATATCCTCTTTTTCAGCATCCTCTCAGTTTTACCTATGTAAAAATGGAAACAGGTCTGGCAAACAGCAATATACACCACCCCATTTGTATTACAGTTACCCTTTACCAACTTAATTTCAAAACTAGTCCCTTCAATATGAACTACAGGGGATGTCATAATGTGCCTGCAATATTCACAGGCACCACATTTCATCGTACCATTTGTACTTGTAAAAGGTTTAGAAATAGAATGCTCTAATAAAAATTTCATATTATTGTTGGTCCTGAATGCAAATGTTGGTTCTGGTCCAATAATTTCTTCCATCTCTTTATTTCCTTTAAACAGTAACCAGTTTTTCCTTAAAATAGATTTTACCTTGTTACTGTTCTCACTATAAGTGGTAACCATTGACTGGGTAAAATCACCTCTAGATTGAGTGTTATTTTCACTCTCATCGTGTAATTTAGCACCCAACAGAGGTTTATATCTTACCCCCCATTAACTTATAACTTGATGACAAATGGGTAGCACAAATTCATAAGGATACTTCCTTGCTACAAAAACACCTACCAATTTACTCATTTCTAACTTAATTAAATCTAAATTTGAGCACATCCTTGTAATATGGACCATTTGGCCCTTCACTATATTCCTTTTAATATACAATGGATGGCTACTCATAAATTCTAAATAATCATTGGAAAATGTAGGTTTTCTGTAAATCCTTGATTCAAAACATTTCTTTTCAACATTCTTTGATAATGTAACATCTAAATAATCAATCTTATCAACATTACAGTTACCTGTGAATTTAAAATATTCACAACAACTGTTTCAGTAATTGATAAAATGTTCATGTTGAACATTATTTTTCCACAAGATAAAAATGTCATCCAAAAACCTAAGATAACTAATCCAGCAGTCCACAAAGGGAGTGTTATGTATATAATGTTCCTCCCAACCCACCATAACCAGATTTGCAAATAAGGGTGCGCAGCTAGCACCCATAGCAACGCCACATATTTGTCTATAAAATTCCCCCTCAAAAAAGAAAAAGTTGTTTTTCAAAACAATTTCCATCAACGTCATCACAAAATTCATCATAGTAATACATAATGAAGTCCTTTCCAGTAAAAGTCTATGGAAATATTCCAGCCCTATTTTATGGGGAATAGACGTGAAGTATATATAACATCATTAGTAGAAAAAGAAGTATCACAATCAAAATATTCATTTTTTTATTCAACTTAAAAAGTCCCAGGAATCATTGAGAATATAATCGACAATTCTCAAAGATTTTCTTACCACTCGGTCAATAAATACACCAAGTGAATATGTTGAACTATTTTGACTAATAATTATTAATCTATAAGGGGGATCAATGATGTTTTTGCGTGTTTTTGGAATTCCAAATACAATAGGTACTTTTGGATTGTTGTTGATCAGAAATTCAAAAACCTCTTCACTAACAACTCCTTGAAATAAGGAATCTTCCAATGTTAACTGAATTTTTCTATGTGCAATGTTAACTTCATTTTTAGAAACGCTCTCATATTTACCTTCTTCCTGTAACATGGTAAATATTTTAGCGTTATAATCCTCAGTAGTCTCTACTACCATACCTCCCCCTTTGTAAGGTTTCATAAATCTCAACCCTTCATTTCTCTGTAACTTTATCAACAAATTTGTTCTCTTCCTTATTTAAATTGTATTGTTTAATTTTGTTCTTACCTTGCATATCATATATCTTCTGGGAACAATTTTTCTCAAACTGAGCTATCAGAGGATGAAGGGGGGAATTAAAACAACTTTTCTTCTTTATAATATTCTTTCCTGACTCAACAATGTTGTCCTTAAACATAAATTTTAAATTTATTTTTCTCGTAAACATTTTTAATTCAGTAATAATATTAACAATATCATCCTTCTTTGTGGGTACAAATTTTATACCTTTACTTAAAAAGGAAAATACATTTTTATCTACGGTAATACCAGCATAATTATAAATATTAAAACCTTGGTAGGACAGTAATATTCCCCCAAAGGAGCTAATAATCTCAGTAGATTCTTCTAATTCTGATTGCAACTGTTTTTCCTCCTCTGATATTGGTTCCTGTATGGGTTACTTCTACCCCCTGTTGGAGCTTCTAAAAAAATTTGTTAGTACCACTAAAATTGTTATGCTTGTTTTGCAATCTTTCTGACCTCCTTATAGGTGGGTATTCACTGTCATAGTTCATCTCTCTCTCACTGTTAAATTGATAACCACCTTGTCTTTCCTGCATAGTGGGATTCCTAAAATCACTAACACTTTCTCTAGTATTTTCCTGGTATGATTTGGGGAGGGGGATAGGCAACCTTGTTTTTATATTACTTTTCATCCCTTATTAGTTTCCTTTTTTTGAGCTCTATATTAAACTCTACATCTTAAGAACACAAGTTAAACTTCAAAAACGTATAAAAACAAAAAATATCTGATGTAGGAAAAGCAGTTACCCGAACAAACTGAGTTAATGAACAAATTTAATGTAAAGCGCTTTTCGTTTGATACAATAAACAAACTTATTCAGACAAAAGTAGCAACTCAGATAGGTAATATAAATACACCCTAATTTAAAAACTTAATTAATTAGACAATTAAATGCCAAGTTCTTTAGTGATTCAGAATTTAAAACATACTACTATCTTCTTACAGATTGCCTAAACTAAACAATACTACTAACAGTATAAACGGAAACAAGAGTAAATAAGAATAAAAATACTAATAAAAATAGAAGAAAGTAACATCATCATTAGTATTAAATTCTGAGAGAGTGTAAGTCACAGAATAATAAATAAATGTGTGGTATAAAAATATGTGTTCATGTAAATTATATATATATATATATATATATATATATATATATATATATATATATATATATATACATATGCACAAAATCAAAACACTACAATATATAAAGAAATAAATAACGAGACCTGATTCAGGAACACTGGCTGAGCTATTCAAGAATCTATATTCAGGCAAATAAGACTCCCTTCACCTCTTTAAACTTTTAAGTTTTAGGATTCTGCTAATAGAGCAGCATTCATTCAGGCCCGGGAAACTATAGGCATTTAATCTTATCTGCCATATTAGCTCTAATTCTTCTAGCTTTAGGGATGCTGGACCACCCCTAACATCCTGAAGAATTTGGTCTATCACTAAAAATTTTAAAATATGCTCAGGGCAAATTAATATGTGCTTAGCCAATACATTTTCTGACTTTTTCTTATTGATGGCGTAAAAATGCTCGTACTCCTGGTCACGGTGTCTCCTCTCCATTTTTCCAGTGTAGAAAGCAGGACAATTCTGACACTGAGCTAGATAAACAATCATTTTCAAATTACAGTTCGCCCTACATTTCAAAGTGCATTGAAATTCTTGCACCTTAAATCTGTTAGATTCTATTACATGTTTACAATAGTTGCATGCTTGGCATTTATACATACCAACAGTTTTAGGATGTATACGTTGGTGCTGCTCAAATAATGCCTTTAAGTTTTTTCCTTTCCTGTAAGTCACACCAGGATGGTGACCCATCCTAGTGTACACATTTGGGTCACTTCTAAATAAGGCCCAATTTTTCCAAATGATGTCTGTGCAGACTTAACTATCAATGTTATAGGTAGTGATAAACATAGGACCCTGGATGTTAGGTTTATCAACGGTATTGTCTACATTAACCAAAACAGGCTCCAAGTTCCCTACTTGTTGGATCTGTGTGTGCCTAATGCCTAAAATCGGCTTATACATGCATCTTATTCTCTTATTCATAACTTCTTCTACAAGATCATTAATCAAAGTTTCAGGGTACCCCCAGTGCAAGAACATACTTTTTAATAGTTGACATTCATCTTTGAAGTCAGCATCATGACTAACAATACGTGCTGCCATCACTAACTGGCCTTTGATAACAGCCCATTTCTGATAATATGGGTGACAGCTAGAGAAATGTAAAAAGGAATTTGAATATGTGCTTTTCCTATGGATTTTTGCTAAATAGCTTTTAGATGCAGGATCTTTTGATAACCATATATCTAAATAAGCAATAGCTTCCATACTAAATGTGGAGGTGAATTTCAAAAACTGGGTGGTGCCATTAAAGTGATTCACAACCATTTTGCTGGTCACTTCATTTCCATCCAGTAGAATAAAAATGTCATCCAGGTATCATGTATAGAAAACTATTCTGTACTTAATCTCCAAATTGTTAAGTACAAATGCACATTCCCAATGGGCCATAATCAAATTGGCTATACATGCCCCGCAAGGGGAACCCATTGCAACACCTACTTTTTGTAGATAGAAATTATCACCAAGCATAAAAAAGTTGTTATAAAGAATTAAGTCCATTAGTTCACTGACTAGATCTATTTCCTTCCTAGTAGCACCATTTTTCTTTAAAGCTTGACATACCAAGTTGGTGGCAATATCATGAGGAATGCACGTATATAAATCCTTTACATCCACAGTGAGGAAATTGTATCTTATATTAAACTCTAATCCATCAATTTTCTCTAGAAATGACCACGAGTCTTTACAAATTTGTTCACAAACCAAAAATTTTTGTAAAATAGAATCTACTATTTTAGCACATGTATATGTAGGTGATCCTGGTCCATCAACTAATGGACGCATAGGGGGATTTGCCACGTCTTTGTGAATTTTAGGTATACCAAACAAATAGGGGTACCTAGGGTACACAGTAGACATGTAGTTAAAGATGTTCTGATCAACTCTTCCCTCTATGTACATTTCCTCAATGCTGTTTTTGATACTATTATATGCTCTATTTACTTCCGAACATGAACTAAGTGTGTAAGAAGGACTATCAAGTAGGTTCACCATATGTTCAAAATAGTCCAAATTATCAAACACAACTAGCCCCCTCCCTTGTCTGGTTTGCAAATGCGGATATCATGTGCTTTAATAAAATTAAGGCATTCTCTTTCAATCTTGCCTCTCTCATCAGTGGTACACATACCGTGCCCATATTTAAAACTTTGCCTGATGTCCAGTTCACACATTTGCTCAAAAACCTGTAACAAAGGATGCAACGGAGGGTTAAAGGTACTTGGAATTCTAAATTTGTCACCGCTTTGTACTCCTAAACCTCCATCCATCATTAAATTGAAGTTTAATTTCTTAGTGTAAAGTTTAACATCTATAATAGTCTTTACTACATCAAGTTTCTGGGCAGGGACGTATGTGTAACCTTTTGAAAACAAATCTACCATCTCTGGTGTAATACTGACAGAAGAAAAATTATACACGTTAAAATCACCATTTACATTAGTAATAATAACTGGGATGTGTTTGGTTTGTTGGAGTGATACACCATTCACATCATTGCAAGCAAAAGCAACATCAGAAGCACTGAAAACATTACAGAGTGCATTTTGTACATCTAAAAAGACATGGTCTAAATCAGAAAAATCAAGACATATACTTCGATCCTTTAGTTCAGTAACAAAAGTACCAGTATTTAAGTCTTGTGTGTTTTGAATTTCTGTTTGGACCTCCGGGTGTGTGGACCATTCAATTACTTCGGCTGGCACCTAAAAAATTAGTGTCCCGAGAGTTAAAGTTGTGTTGGCCAAACTTATTAGAGTTTTGTAATCTTTCACTCATTCTAACTTCAGCTTGTATTACTTCTTCATTAACCATGGCATTGTTAATAGTAGCATTATTATGAGCTGTTTGATTCTCGTGTAAGTTCACATTAGCACTGAGTATCGAAACCCTATTAGCACGAGATAAATTATCAGGTCTTGGTGGACCTTGGTGATGGTGAAGGGTATGCAGAACCATCTTGATATGCTTTATAGTCATTATCAAGCTTCTTTATTTTATTATTCTTGAGTTTTATCAAGTATTGGTCAATACTTCTAAAAACACGCCCATATTCATATTTATATCTATAAAATTCTTTATCCAACTTAATCATGCCATCTAACTCAGCTACTTGTTCACTCAACATATTATATATATATATATATATATATATATATATATATATATATATATACATATTATATTATATAGATATAACATCTTATATCCTTTGGCACTACTTCCAGAATCCCAAAACGAAAAGTGTGATTAGGGTTGGTTTTAATATGGCTATATAAATATTCACAGTTTAAAGGAAATAGAGAGTTGGAAGAAATTATTGGACCAGAACCAACATTTGCATTCAGGACCAACAATAATATGAAATTGTTATTAGAACATTCTATTTCTAAACCTTTTACAAGTATAAATGGTATGATGAAATGTGGTGCCTGTAAATATTGCAGGCACATTATGACATCCCCAGTAGTTCACATTAAAGGGACTAGTTTTGAAATTAAGTTGGTAAAGGGTAACTGTAATACAAATGGGGTGGTGTATATTGCTGTTTGCCAGACCTGTTTCCATTTTTACCTAGGTAAAATTGAGAGGATGCTGAAAAAGAGGATATACAAGCACCTCTATGATATTAGAAATCAGGATGACAATAATGGGTTATACAGGCATATTAAAACCAACCCTAATCACACTTTTCTTTTTGGGATTCTGGAAGTAGTGCCAAAGGATATAAGGGGAGGAGATTGGAAGAACAACTTGGAAAAAGCTGAAATGAAATGGCAGCTATGTTATAATTCTAATGTTACACCAGGATTAAATGACTTTATTTCTCTTAAGCCCAAATTAAAATATAGGGCACAAAAATTGTGATTTTAGGGTATATTAACTTCAACACTAATGTGTATACATATAACAAAATCAGAGTGTTCTAAAGTATGTTATTTTTTTAAAAAATGTTATTTGCATATTTTATTCAAATTTTATTCTGATTAGTTGATGCCTTTTAAATAGAGAATGTTCTGTTACTTTCACAGTTCTGAAGAAGTCCAGATGGACAAAAGCGCTTGACTGTGGATATTGTGTTGCTGTGGAATATATATTTTTTACTTGTACATGCTGCTAATGCTGTGGTGTTTTTATCACATCGTGGAATAAATTGTGTTTCATCACTCGAGTGGCTTCCTTGTTTTTCCAGCATACAGAGAGTGTTCTTGGACAGAATTGGAAACAGTCGCACACTTGTTGCTGGTTGTGACATTAATGGCAGAAGGATTGTATACTGAAAGGCATAATAATATGTCAAGACTGTTGCAATGGGGATTGTGCAAACATTATGGTATTAAAATGGCTGAAAAACACTGGAAACATGAGCCACAAAGCATCATAGAAAATGATGAAGTTTTCATCACATGGGATCACCCATTACCAAAAGTTCAAAAGATAGATGCTAGAAAACCAGACATAGTGGCCCATGAAAGAAGACAAAAGTAGCATCAATCATTAAAATCTCCACACCCAGTGACTACAATGTTTTGTGTACAGAGAAACACAAAGTCATAAAATATCAGGTATGTAGGCAGAAACAAGAGCATTGTGGAAGAAAGATACCAAGACAGTTCCAATAGTGGTAGGAGCAACAGGTCTTATAAAAAAGAATCTACAATTGTATTTAGATATGTTACCAATACATGTAACCCTAAACAAATTTCAGAAGGAGTCATTACTGGGCACACTGATTGAAACAATACTAATTTCATGAACTTTAATTGTACTTTGACTTAGGAATGTGATCCATTCCCGTCATGGTATTAGAAGCCTAAAAGATTTGGAAAAATTAAAAAAGGCAGAAGATATAGCAAACCTACTGGTTAAAAATTCAGCTCAAACTTTACCCCTCTCCCCATCAACTTTCCCTCATGAAACACCATCAAATATAACTCCCCCTGCTATCACTAGAGAATAAGTAATTAATCTCTAAGGTCAAGGACACTACATCAATGGACTCAGACAATATCCCAGGATGCCTTCTAAATAGCATAAAACATAATCTATCAGGACCTCTGGAACTGGATAACCAGCTGACTCAATGACAGGACCCAGGAAGTTAGAACTGGGAAATCCACCTTTACAAAGAGGCCAGTCATAAGCGGAGTCCATCAGGGATTGGTCCTGGTACTGCTCCTTTTTGGCATTTATTTCTCTGAAGTCAAGGCCAATCAATGACCTCTGGCTGACTAAATATACAGATGATTGCAGATTAGGGTCTGTCATTGAATTGTCCACCGACAGAAATGTTCTCTAGGAAGGGCTGACATAGACAAGCATGTGGTGCCAGAGCCCTGGACTAAAGCTAAATGCCCAGAAATGCATAATAGTATCCTTCAGGAAGTCATTCACCCCCTGATAACTATCATATTGAGAGCACACCCCTAAGAGTTGAGCCAGTAGTCAGGGACTTGGGGACACACATATCAGTAATCTAGCCTTTGGCCATCACATGTCTAGAGTAGTGAGGAAATCATTCTATGTTGCATAACTTATAAACAAAGGTATGACATCTAGGTTTAAGGAAGTCATTGTTCCACTGTATTCTGCATTCATTTGGTATTTACCTAACAAGGCATATCCAACAACAGGAACATCCACAGAGGTTCCTCACAAAAAGAATACAGAGTTTAAGCAACGTGTTATGCAGACTGCTTCAAGGCTGCATCCTTGTATTCTGTCTCCTAAAGGCTGTTGAGGGAAGATCTATACCTGGTATACAAGGCGTTGTCAGACCCCACTCTGATGGACCTCCTACACAACGGCAAAACAAATAGCACTGGAATTACCCAGTCTAAAGACTTAAACCTTGCCTGCAATATAAATAGGATCTACTGGAGAGACAGGTGTGTATCCCAGAGACTACCCCTTCTCTGGAGTAGGCTCCCCATCCATGTGAAGCACAGTTCCTCCCTAACCCAATTTAAGTGTAACTTGGACAATTAGATAGGGAACAGGAAATTCATCCCTGGTTTGGCACCTATGTCTCTAATGGACTCAGACACCCTGTAAATGGTTAATCTCCCAGGCCCCTGCTTGTAAATGTTTCACCTCCCAAGCCCTTGCTTACACTTATCAAGGGTACCAGAACTTGTCAGAGATTTGAGATGCATGGTTTGCCTTAAAAAGGCCCTTGTGGTCTTTAGCCAATAAAAACCTATGAACCATAGGTAGATTTGATGAAATGTCCACAAGATGTACCTTGATAAAGAAGTGCAAAAAGCACAGAGGCTAGTAAGTCACACAAATATTTGAGCATCTTTGGTACATAATCCCTGATAGGGCCCTTGTTATTGGCTAGGCATGTACTAGAAACTCTCTTCCATATGCCAATATAGGACTTTTCAACTTACAAGATTTCTTGCCTCCTTTAGAACCTGCTCTGAAAAGAGGTGCATAAAAGGTATCAGAATTGAATCATCTAGGCAGATACTTGAAGATGTTTTAGATTGACATGTATCACACCCCCCCCTGTCTTGTGCAATTAGATCCATATTGTGAGGAAGCTTACGGTAATTGTCCTTGGCCAATTCCAGAAAAAGGGATAACCAAATTAACTAGGCCAGCAGAGAGTCATCTCAAATAAATAGTTGTAGAGAGTCCTGAATCTTCAGAATTAACCTGGATATAAATAAAAAGGTTGGGATGCATAAACTAGCATTCCCAACCAAGGAAATGAAAAAGCATCTGTTAACTTGTCCATTTTGAAATGAGGCAAGCAGATCTATCAAAGGTGTTCCCAACACCTGGTTTATTTCCTAGAAGATCCCCCACCAATGCAATTTCCACTCATTAGAGTCTGTTGTGTCCTGCTGAGCTTGTCTGTGACTATATTTTGGTCTGGCTGAATGTAAGATGCCTGGAGAGTTAAAAAGTGCTGTAGAGTTAACTTCCAAGTGATCATGGCCAGCCTGCCTAGAGGGTACAACCCTGTCACCCCTTGCTACTAGACATATACCATCACTATGGGGTTGCCGCTAATCATCTGGAGACGTTGTGGTGATCATAAATAATGAAGTGATTTAAAGGCATAAATCACAGTTCACATCTCTTTTATATTTACATGTTTTGGTCTGTCTGAATAATTCCATAGGCCTTACACCTATATGCCCTTGAAATTGCCCCTCAAGAAAAATCTGATGTGTCTATAATTAAAGATTGTGTTGGAGGATAAGGAGAAAAAGGGAGATCTGCATTTGGTTCTCTTTATAGTCTCCATTTTTTACAAAGCCCAAGACTGGTATCTGAAAATCTAGAGGATGCAAGCACTGGGACCATATACCTGACAAGAAGTATCATGAAAGGCATAGAAGCCATGAACCCCACAATCTTGAGCAACTCTCTGGCTGAAGTCTGAAATTGAGTTGAGAAGCTCAGGAAGGGTTACTGATAAAAATCTACCCTCTCTAGCCTCAAAAAGGCCATTTGCAGCTGAGTGTCTATAAGGCATCCCAAAAAGACAATCCTGTACGATAGTGTTACATAGGATTTATGAATGTTTATCTGGAATGCCAGACTGGTCAAAAGAAATGAAACCCATGTTAAGGATTTTTGATATCTGAGGGAAGACTCTGCAAAGATAAGTAAAACTTCAAAAGAAGGAAAAAGGTGAGAACATTCAGTCTGTAAAGAGATATGACTGGAGCTAGGCACTTTGCCAACACCCCTGTAGCAGAAAATAGCATAAAAGGTAATGCAGAGAATTGATAGTGTGACCCAGATATGGAGAATCTGAGAAAAACCCTGAAGCCTTTGGCTATGGAAATATGACAGTATGCAGTTTTTTGATAGAATACATCATTTAAGTGCACAGTTACACTAAGGTTTCCTTGAGGGAATAAGAAGTCATACACTTTGACAGGTCAACATCTACAATTTTAGAACTTCCACATAAAGGCATAAAACTGTTCACAAAAACCTCTCTTTCTTTGGTACCAGAACCACTTTAAAATAGAAACCGTTGCCCCTTTTATTTGAAAGCACTGGTTCTATGAATCCTAAGGGGAACACATGCTGAAGAACCTGAGTAAAAAATATGTCTGTTTGGTGGGTAGGGAGGAACTCCCCTCAAGGAGGTTTTTCTATCCATTGCCAACTGTATTCCCCCTGAACCTTTAACGCCCATGAGTCTGTCACAATCTATTGCCAAAAGGGGTGGGAGGTTGGCATAATGGTTAAAGTGCTTAACTTACAGACACAAGGTACAAAGTTTAATTCTCACATGGGGTAATTGGCTAGGCTTAAAATGGCCCACAAGGGCAGTTTACCTAGTAATAATCTATGAACCTATGTACAAAGCCATGTATTGAGACATATTTTTGAGAGATTGGGGTAGGAGAAGAGGAGGGAGAATGCTGGTATAGTCATTCTGAGGCAGACTGTCCTTTACTAGGAAAAAAAAAAATCATTATTTCTGATTGTTCCTCTCCTGCCATCATTTACTGATTCTGTGCCTGGCTTAAGAAGCCAAGGATGGCTTATTTTGTTTCTTAGACATAAAAGAAGATCTTGGAGATATTTTCTTACGTGGGGAGCTAAAAGACTTATAAAACTTCTTGAATTATTTTCCCTCTATCACTAACTTGTTTGAAGACTTGAGAAGTAGATGGGCCCAGTAAAGCTTCCATATGCAAAACTGTACTCCAAATTTCAGACTTTATATCATCAAAAAGTGTTGCTTATGAACCCAGGCATACCTCCTCAAAACAGTAGCAGAGACTCAATGCACAGTATCTGCACAATCATACACATTACTTAAAGCCTGTTTAGATATTTAAGACATGTTAGCAACAATGAAATTATCAAGGTAGGCACTACCTTCAGGCCTTCAGGGAGGAAGAGTGGTAGGTAGATGTCACAAACTGTAGTACCTAACCAAAGACTAAAAAAAATCAGCCATGTGTATAGTTACCATGCTTGATTTTTAATCAAAAATAACAGTTAAGTGCTTTTGTCTCCACAATAACACAAACTTCTTCAAAACATAACTGAGAACTAAATATTCTTCCTTATATAGGCATTAATTAGAATCAAAATTAGTTAATTAGTCACCAATTCAGTAATTACACAATTAAATAATAGCAACTTACATCAGCGACAAATAAATAAGGCATTGAAAATCCATATTCAGCTACCATACCAGCTTAAAGTATTTATTTAATTTCTTCCAGTTTCCTCTAATATGATCTTTGTTTATTTTTTCAAGGACTAAAAACTACAAATGTTTAACATGAGAACAGGAAATAGTGTTTTGCCAGTACAATCGTAATATTACATATATTGACATCATAAATATGCTTGCTTATTCCTTCATATAGTGATCTCTCAGTTTTTCCTATATAATAAGCTGAGCAAGTATCACAAATTGCCACATGCACAGACACTTAATGTTACAATTGTAGTATCCTTTTGATGTAATTATTTTGGTCCCTATTCTAATAACACAGCCTTCTCAGGGATTCATGGAATGTATGTACATTTTGCACTAAGCCTAGTGTTGAACTAAAACCACAGAAAGTACAGTTGTATGGGTTGACCTTACCATAGCAGTAGATGTTCAAATGATCAATGCTGCAGTAGCCTTAGCAATATGGGTTATATCCTGCAAAGGGTATAACAGACGGCCAGTGCCCAAACTGTTAGGCATTTTGACCTGAGCTGACTAAAAGATAAGTTTGGGTGCAAAGCGCTTCAGAGCTTTCATACCAGCAGAGAGATGGAGGCCGATCCCTGAAATGATAAAGCTAGGAATAACAAAAATAAATGTCTATACCCTGTCATAAAAAGACACTGAAAAAAAAACAAAACAAGGATGGATGGAGGAAGGGAGCAGCAACTGCAGCAGTGATCATTCAAACATCAAATGTTATGGTAAGTTCAGCTTCCACAACTATATTATGTTCATCATCTTGATCACTGCTGCAGTAGCCTTTGCTATATGGGTAGATTACTTTAGCTAACTACATTTGGGAGTGGGAAGGAGAAGAGTCCTGGAGTCCCTGGAGAATGGTCCTAGCAAATCTTGATCTGGACCTAGAAAAGTAATCAAGTTTATAGTGCTTTGTAAAAGTATGTACATAGGGCCAACTAGCAGCTTGTAAAATACTTTTAGATTCCAGCCCTTTCCAAAATGCAATAGCTAAAGCCAAGGCCCTGGTAGAGTAGGCTTTGATCCTGCCTGGAATCGTTTTGTTATAGTGAGTATAATAAAAAGTAATACTCTTAGACAATCATTTGGAAATAGTCTGTTTTGACACAGTTTGTCCCTTCTTCTTCTTCTTAGCTTTACAAGAAATGAACAATTGATCCAAGGATCTAAAAAATTTAGTTTTGTCAAGATAGCACCTGAGTTGTCTGTGGACATCTAAGATATGGAGTGTCCTTTCTCCCTCATTTTTAGGTTCAGGATAGAAAACGTGGAGATGGATAGCTTGTCTTAAACTTAACTCAGATACTACTTTCAGCATAAAAGAAGCATTACTTCACAAAGAAACCCTGTCTTTGTGAAAAATGAGAAAAGGTTCACTCACAACAAGAGCTTGCAACTCAGGTATCCTTTTTGCAGATATCAGATCAATAAGCAAAACTGTTTTCCATGTTAAGAACCAGAAGTCAGCCAGATTAGCTGGTTCAGGTAGAGCAAGTGTTAGTTTCTGTAAAATAGTAAAATAAAATTAAGATTCCAAGGAGGAGCCACCAGTTTATTTGGAGGTCTCTTTTGCAAAATTCCTTTCAAGGACATTTTGACATGAGACTGCATTGAAACAGGAGGGTCCATAGGCACACATACTGAAATGGCCAATAAATGAACTTGTTAGAGGAATAAGAAATGCCAAAGGATAGTAACTCACACAAACAGTGTAATATCAGAGGACAACTAGCCTGAATGGGTGCCAGTTATGTAGTTGGCACCAACTAGAAAACCTTTCCATTTGCTAATACATAATTTTATAATTTTCTAACTTTCTTGCCTTCATTAGTACCAGCTGTACATCCTCAGTAAACAGGTGCCTAAAAGGAATTAAAGCCTTATCATCCAAGCAGTAAACTGAAGATGATTGATGTTAGTGTGTATTAAACACCCCTGTTCTTGTGTGAGTAGATCCAGTTTGTGAGGAAGCTTGTGGTAATTGCCCCGGCCATTTCCAAAAACAGGAAGAACCACAATTGCCTGGGGCAGAAGGGAGTCACTACAATGATATTGGAGGATTCCTTCTGAATCTTCAGAAGTACCCTGGATATTAGTGCAAATAATGGAAAAGCATAAAGGAACATTCCTGTCCAAGGAAAAGAAAAGGTATCTGTCCTCCAGACCTTCTTACATGGAGTCCTGGAACTGAATCTTTCCAGTTGATTGTTCAGCAAGGAGACAACGAGGTCTACTTGAGAAACTCCCCACAGATGGATCAAATCTTGAAAGACCCCTGATGTAGTTTCTACTTATGAAGGTCTTCCCTGATCCAGCTCAGCTTGTCTGCCACATAATTTTGGTCTGACAGAAGGTAGGATACCTGTAGAGTGCAAGTGTGCTGTGACACTACATCCCAAGCTAATATAGCTAGTCTGCAAATGGGGGTACATTGTGGTTCTTCCTTGCTTGTTGATGTAACACATGACTATGGTATTGCCTGTAACCACTTGAAGGGGTCCCAGGGACCAAAGCTGGTTCAGAGAGTCAAATGCCTTGACCAGGGCAAGCATGGTTCTTGATATTTATGTGCTTGCATCTGTCCTTGGTGTCCCACTTCCTCTGCACTTTAATCCCTCCTGAAACTGCTCCTCAAGCAAAGTCTAAAGTGTCTGTGGTGACTGACTGCTTTGGAGCAGAGAGGGAGAAGAGGAGACTTGGATTTAAGGATATCTATTGTCTCCACCAAAAGATTTATCTTCTGGCAAACACCAGCAACTGGGATTTGAAAAGATAAAGGCTGTTGATGTTGGGTCCAAATAGATTTTAGATACCACAGCATCTTTCTCATGTGGAGTCGTGCCAGGGGTATCATAAGAATCATAGATGCCATGAGATCCTAAAGTCTGAAGTATTCCCTCGCAGTGACAAAAGTCTGAGTGGAAAACTTTAGAAAAAGATCTTAATAAAGATATATATATTTTTGTACTGAGGTGCCTAGATAACATCTCAGGAACACAATCCTGTGTGAAGGAGTCAAGAAAGACTTTTGAGTGTTCTCTTGTAATCTCAGCTTGTGTAACAGATCATTTACCTGAGAGAGAGAGAAAGATCCCTGACACTTTGAAAAAGACTCTTCAGAGATAACAAGTCATCTAGATATGGAAAAATGTGGCTATTGTGTAGTCTGTAATGAGCTATAACTGGAGCTATACACTTTATGAACACTATTGGTGCAGTGGATAGTCCAAAGGGTAAGCATAGAACTGATAATGTCATCCAGATGCACAAAACCCTAAGAAAAATCTAAAGTCTGAATGACTAGGAATGTGATGATAAGCATCTTTCAAGTCTAGTGTTACCAGGAAATTTGAAAGCGGAAGAAGACATAACACTTATGAAGTGACATCATTTTGAATTTTGGCACTATCACAAAAAGGCTTAGGAAAGAAAGATCCAGAAATGGTCTCCAAGCATTTTCTTTTTTTGGCACAAGGAACATCCTTGAATAAAAACCCTTCCCCACCTGGGAAGGAGGAACTGGTTCAATCATCACTTAAGACAGCACGTGACAAAGAACAGGTAGAAACAAAAGCGCATATCTGTAGGATGAAAAATGACCACCCAGAAGGGAAGAATTTCCTCCCATTGTCATCCTCAACCTTGATGAATGGTTTTTGAACTCATTTGTCTGAAACAATCTGTTGCCAAAGGAAAAAAATGGAAATTTAGACTTTTGGAAATGAAAAAGGGGGCAGGATAGGAGGGGGGTCACAAGGTCTCTTGAATGATGTACCACATGACTATTCAGGCTTGTTGGACTGTCCTTGAATTTAGGAGGTTTGAGACTTATTTATGGAACCCCATTGCCATGTCTTTCTAAATGTTTATTTGTCTAAATTTTGCTGGGACTCTTTATTCTCTTTTTTATCAGAATTAGATGAGGAGATAGAAAATCCCTTGGACAATATAGAAAAGGAGGGCCAAAAAATCTTAGACATTCCCTGGATCAGCCTGCCCCTTTCATCACCTTTTTGATCAGCTCTGCAGCAGAGGGGACAAACACTAAATCTCTATTCAAGGGAGAATTTAAAATCCCATTTTTAACATAATCTGGGAGGTTCTGAAAATGCATCCATGCATCCATTCATCCCTCAAAACAGTACCAGTGGCCATAGCCCCTGAAGAAGTATCAACAGATTATACACACACTCTGTAAAAAATGAGTAGAGACCTGTGCAGTAGAAGAAATTAAGTTATTTAATGCAGATTTTTCCTTACAAGAAGAAACTTACTCATACATTTATTATTAGTCAAAACAAACTTTAACATTTGAGCCTGACAATTACAAATTCTGAAAATCAAAATTGCAGAAGTATACACTTTTCCCATACTATCAATAATTTTTCCATCCTTACCAGAAATGGTAGGATTGGAATTGACTAAGTATTTAGCAGTAGTGGGATCAACTAAAGGTATAGCTGCTGGGTCAGGTTTGGGTATAGTGTATAAAAATTTAGAAGACTGAGGAACTTTATATATCCTATCTGCCTTTTTAAGGGCAGCTGGCTATATACCAGGAAAATTTCAAGCAGTAACACACACATCCTCTAAAGCAGATGGAAGAAGAGGAATGGGTGTAGGTTCTGAAAAATCTTTTTGCAACAACTCTTCATATATTCGGAGGGATTGAGAAACATCTCCCAGTTAAAACACTGATACATTCTAACAATAGTCTCACAGAAAGAGAAACCAAGAGTGGTCTGAGGTACAACAAAAAGTCACAGCAGAGTCACCCACCTGTGGCTGAGGCAAATTGCTAGTCTGCTGTGGTGGCAAAGGCTGTTTGCTTAATTTTTTTCCTTTTGTGGCTGGAAAATGGACCAACTCTGGGACTGGTAGTCTGTTAGATGGGCAAGCTGAAAATCATGCCTTTTTCCAGGAAAGTCAAGCAACAATTGCTGGTAAACACTACCAGTCCACAAAAGTTAACTTTTCTGACAGAAACAAAACACATTAAAAAACACTTTAAAACAGTATGCCAGCCCCACAAAATAAAAATAAAAACAGTTTCCTCACAGAAAAATATTTTCAGTTACTTTACACTACTTTTAAATTGACAGATAAAATGAGTGCTCTGTTTAAAAATATGTTATAGTCTTGAGACAGTTCATTAAAAAACAACACTCCTAGCTTTAAAATAACTTTCCTGAACAGGAATGTAATAAAGCAACAAAATTAAGAAAATGGAAATGTTTTACCCAAAGGGAACTTATCTGCCTAGCAAAGAAAAGCCCAAGCCAAGCATGAACAGGCGCATGGAGGCTCAATGGTACAATATAAAGAATAGGTTGAATCTACACTCAACCCCAGTAAGTGGGCATTTGTGGAAAGCACAATTCAAGGCAAAATCAACTTGAATGATATAATTAAGAGGCAGGAGAAGATTAATGAGGAAAGTGTATTTAGATATAATTAGATTAGTGTACAAGCAACAGTAATTAATTATATTTTTATCTATACACATAATCCTGTCATCAAAAGCTCCTTTCTCCAGTGTCATGTTGGTTTAGTTCTAAGAATACTTTCTGCTACTTTATGAATTTAGTATTCTGTATACCTGTTGTTATTCTCCTTAAGTATCTGCATTCAAATTTCACCTCTCTCCTAATTTCTTGAATTTCTCTCCTGCTTCATCATCATTCCTTTCCACTTTGAATTATAACATTTTGCTTGTGTTATGTCTATGAGCCTTAACTGTGTAGCTCTAAAATATTCATTCAAATCAGGTAATTCTAAACCACCTTGTTCTTTTGGCAGGATCAACTTATTCCACTTGACCCTTGCCCTTTTCACCTCCCAGATAGGATCATTCAACTTTTTATTAATTAATCTCTGCATCTTCTCGTGGTTGATAAAACTATGCCTGACCCCTGTATATAAAACTTAAGGAACTAAAACATTTTCCTGCTTGTATCCTGCTATCCATGTCCATAAACAAGAGCTTTTGGTCTCTCAGTTTTTATATTATCTTTTGTTTACTCTCTTCCCACATATCCTTAGTTGCCATAACAGAATCCTTTCCATCCATACTCTTAAATACTTCATTTTATTGCATCCCCTTAAATATGGGTATTGCTAAACCAATTTGTGTGTAAGTACATAGTTTACAGCTATAGCCTTTGTTTTATCTTCATTGATTTTATATCCCAAAATAACTTGAAATCTCAAAATGTTCCACAACACTGAACTGTCATTTTCTGGTTTTATCAAGTACTAAGTATTATCATCTGCAAAGAAAGCCAATTTTTCTTGATTACCATACCAATTACATTCTTGAATTTCTGAGTAACTTGTTTTCTTTGCCATTGACTATAAATATAACTCAAATAATAAAGGGGAAAGAGGACACCACTCTCTAGTACCCTGTTCAGAGACAACTTACAAGACAGGAACCCTTCCACTTTAATTTTTGCCTCTGATCCCCGATATATCCTCCTAATTAACCTTATTATTGTATAAAGGAATGCAAATGCTTCCATTGCCCTACTCATAAAATCCCAGCCTACTCTGTCGAATGCTTTCGATGCATCATGAACCACCACCAACAGTGGTGTTTTCTTACATTGTGCTTCCCTCTGGATCATCATTGTCCTATTAAAGTTATCTAATTTTCACCTCCCCTCCACACAACCACACTGATCCATATCTATCAATGTTGGCAACATCTTTGCCATTCTTTTAGCTATTATAGACATAAACTCTTTATAATCATGGTTTAAATTTGAAATGGGCCTATATGAAGCTGGGTCTGATGGGTCTTTATCATCTTTAGGTATTACATGCACCACAATGGATGTTAATGCTTTTCCTCCTTTTATAATACTATTAAACAAAACCTTCCAGCTCTTTATCACTTTATTCCCTCCTAGCCTCTAAACTCCCACTGGAATACTATCTATTCCTGGAGACTTTCTGGCAGATTGATTATACATCACCATTTTATTTCATTTTCTCTTATCTTACCTGTTTATTGTTGAGCCTCATATACCTATAACCGTTGCATACTTAAGTCTTCCATAAATATTCCATCTGTAGTCTATCTTGATTTCCAGATCTCTCTGCTTTATACAAATGTTCATAAATTTTTTGAAATATCTCTAATACCGCTACAGGGTCTCTGGTTCTTTTTCTTGTTATAGACTCCCTAAGTTTGGTAGCATCCCTTTCTACTTTCTGTTGCCTAAGTTGTTATTATGCTAAAAGTTTTATGTACTGGAATTATTATCAAAAACAGTTTCACAGTAATCTTTCTAAACTCATACATATTATCCAAATACTCCCTTATTTTCTCTTTAACACTCTGCAGTTGTGCCTCTTCTTATGCTGTGAGATTCCCCTTATTCTGTAATACTTTAGCATTTGTCAGCCCCTCTAAATAGTTCTTGTTGCTTCTTAACCATACCTCTTTTTCTTTTTTCTTTTATTTCAACCCTGTTTTTAAACTCCACTTTTATTTTATCCCACTCACTAGCTATGAATTCTGAATACATTTTTTATCTTCCCTAATTACTCTTGAATAATTTCCACAACCAATTCCTTAAATGCCTCTCTTTTTAACAGGTAGCTGCAACACCATGCATGTTGAAATAAATAGGCGTATCAATATATACGTGTGAAGGCAGTATACCATGAAGTTGTAAACAATATTTAGCTCTGAAGTGAGCCTTTTTAAAAACATTAAAAAAATGTCTAGCAGCCAAAAGGGCCAAAAGTAACGAATAAATCCAATGAAAAAAAAAACAAACAAAGATCCATACCATCAGTTTTATTACATAAAGCTTTCAAGTCAACAGACTGTTCTTCAGTGTTAATTAAAACAGACAAGCTGTAACTCATTTATATACAAAAGCCAGCCTATAAAAACAGCATCATTTGTCACATGTATAAAATAAAATCTAAAATATATAAAAACTATGCATATGAACAATAAAAATACTAGAGTATAATAATTATAATACATAAGAATGTTTTTCTTTCAATAAAGGTTTCAAACTATTCATGGTATTTAACCCTGGTGGATAATCAGCCCGCAAATAATTAATCCATTTATATTCTTCAATTTCAGTCTTATTTGTAAGGTCACCACCTCTATTTCCTAAAATTATATGTGTTAGTACCCTAAACCTAAAACTATGTCGTTCACCATTCATCATCACATGTTTAGCTAAAGCATTAGCATCAACATTTCTAAGAATGTCGGATAAATGTGAGGCAGTTCTGTCTTTTAGTTTTTGGTTGTTTTTTCCAACATAAAATGAACTGCAGGATATGCAGTTTGCTAGGTAAACAACATCCTAAGTATTACAGGTTGCATATCTATTTAAGACAAATTTTATAAATGTATGGGGGTGCACAGACTCATTAGATGTGTTTATATATTTACAAAATTTGCAGTTGTAACACAGGGTGGTGGCCCTTAGAATGTCTTTTCTTATCTTATCATTCTTTTTTGTACATAATTCTTTATAACATAGGTGTTGCTTAAGGTTCCTTTCTCTTTTAAAAGTAAATGACGGGTGATCACCTGTACATTTGCTAGACTCATTACCAGTTTTTAATATGGTCCAATTCTTTTGTATGATAGATTTTACCTAAGAAGTGCGCCTTCTGAACCTCGTTATGTATCTAGTGGACCAATCGCTTTATTTATTATGCAGGCTGGTCTCTAAGTCATCCCTATGCAAGTAAGGCGTAGCACTTTTTTTCTCCTTCAGTCCTAACAATTAACTTATTCTTCTCTATTAACTCTGTGCTGTATCCTCTGAGTTTAAAATATGTAGTCATAGCATCTATTTCCCTCTCAAAACCTTCATTCATAGTATTTAATCTACTAGCTCTCAAAATCTGGCTTTTTACAGCATTCTTGTATGTATGCCTTGGATGCCTGCTTCATGCATGCACATATCTTGTTGTCTGTACATTTTTTCTATATATAGTTGCATCAAAGGAGACTTGATCATAACTGATGATCACAAGCCTCCTAAGTGAAAGTATACACTATCAATCTTTTGATGCAATCAATTCTACATGACACTATAGACACATACTATAGTATTAAAACAATGATGGATTTGAACCACCTACATATCCAGTTATGCAATATCAACCACAAGCACCACAGGAGAAGTCTGACTCCAACACTGACAGGGTGCACTTTTGAAAGGATGACCTTATCAGTGTCTTGCAGAAAAGATGTTTGTGATAAAAGTGGAAGAAATGTTCCCCTGGAGTGGAGGTGTACTCATCAGATGCATGGGTGAATCCAATGCTACCTAGCATTTCAGATGCAGACACATATACTCATAATAGTCACTCAATGCTTTATTTGAACACCTGCATATCTATTTGCACTATACCTCTCAACTGTCTAGATTTTCACAGAATGTGCAGATATTTGCCTCATGTTTTTGTCATTTCATAATAAAATGTGTAGTTTCTGGCAAATCACTGAAAATTGAAGTCACTAGATATTAATAAATAATGACAGACATTAGCATTTCAGACTTTGTATCCTTCAGAAATACAGAATATTGAAAAACCCATTATTCTACCAAATATCTAAGTTTATAGTAGTAACATTTTAAATCTGTCCCTGTTTTGAGGTCTTTGTCACCCCATTAACATTTGGTTTTGTCCAGAATTCTTGCTTTGAGAGCTTGAGAGGTATGAATTATACAATCTACAGTCCACTTTATCAACTGCAAGTTCCACAGGAGAAATTTGACTTGAAATGTGTGATAACGAATGCACATTTTTAAGGATTAACACATCAGTGTATTGCACAGAATCTAGTATGTGTTGCATTTTTGGGTGAAAAGGCGTGTGTCATGACAATCAGAAGTAACAGCAATGTGTTGATCACATGTAACTGCATTCTGCTCAGATAGCATGTCACTCCCATCATTCATGTCATGTACTGTTTATATCACTCCTATCATTCATGTCATGTACTGTTTATATCACTCCTATCATTCATGTCATGTACTGTTTATATCACTCCTATCATTCATGTCATGTACTGTTTATATCACTCCTGTCATTCATGTCATGTACTGTTTATATCACTCCTATCATTCATGACATGTACTGTTTATATCACTCCTATCATTCATGACATGTACTGTTTATATCACTCCTATCATTCATGTCATGTACTGTTTATATCACTCCTATCATTCATGTCATGTACTGTTTATATCACTCCTATCATTCATGTCATGTACTGTTTATATCACTCCTATCATTCATCTATCATTCATGTCATGTACTGTTTATATCACTCCTATCATTCATGTCATGTACTGTTTATATCACTCCTATCATTCATGTCATGTACTGTTTATATCACTCCTATCATTCATGGCATGTACTGTTTATATCACTCCTATCATTCATGGCATGTACTTTTTATATCACTCCTATCATTCATGTCATGTACTGTTTATATCACTCCTATCATTCATGACATGTACTGTTTATATCACTCCTATCATTCATGACATGTACTGTTTATATCACTCCTATCATTCATGTCATGTACTGTTTATATCACTCCTATCATTCATGTCATGTACTGTTTTCACAGTATGGTGTACGGCTGATTGTCACAGTTGTGAAAAAGTGGGTTAACAACCAAGCATGCATAATTGTTCAGGTCAGGATGACCGTGTGCAAATAGTTTGTTTTGTTTGTTTTGTTTTACATTTGTTAACCGGGTTAGTCCAACTGAGCTAAGTAGTCCTTTTTCAGCGGAGGCCCAGGAAGATAAGCTCTACAGTTTTACAATTTTAGTGTTAATAGTGTCAGTGGGTTACAATGTATGCATGCAATAGAATACATTTTATCAGAAAAATAATAGTGGGAAAAAAACATAATAAGCATACAATAAGAGAAATTATTCGACACAAACATCTTCAATAAACAGTGAAAAGAGTTTATAGTGTATTTTGTTATTTCATGAGATATGTGACATTAGAAATGGGATAAGAGATGGAGAAGAAGAAGAGTGATACTTTGAAGAAGTTTATGAGATAAAAAGATTTGACGTTTTGGTTATTACATATGAATTAATGCACTAGATCAGGGAGGATAAGTGCAGTGGTAGGACCAATGAGTTTGGAGGTACTCTCTAGTTAAAGTTGCCACCTGTCCTGTTGTCAGCGGGACACTAATGGGTTAAGCCACCTTATCCCATTGCCCGCTGTACCAAGTAGTGGGACTTGAAAAGTCCCGCTTTTGCGATCGCACTGAATTGCTGTGGAAAAGTCGCAATTACTTCTGGCTTTTTCATGGCAAATCAGTTACGTCACCAACCCAGACCTGCAGGCAAAGCTGCTGCCTGTTAGGCCCAGGTGCTTTAATTCATGCAGCAATTGGCTGCAATTAACGAAAGGGGTGGTGATTGGGGCAGGAAGAGCCCTGCAAAAATTGCGGCTGTAAGAGCACTTTGTTTTAAGTGCTTCTACAGCCGCTAAAAAAAGACAAGAGTTTTTTTTTTTTTATAACAAGTGATCCAGCCAGCCATCCTCCTCCATCCAGCCAGCCAGACAGCCATCCTCCTCCTCCTCCAGCCAGCCAGCCAGCCAGCCATCCTCCTCCTCCTCCATCCAGCCAGCCATCCTCCATCCATCCAGCCAGCCATCCTCCTCCATCCAGCCAGCCATTCTCCATCCATTTAGCCAGCCAGCCATCCTCCATCCATCCAGCCAGCCAGACATCCATGCAGCCAGCCATCCATCCATTCATGCAGCCAGTCATCCATCCAGCCAGGCATCCATCCAGCAGCTACTCCCACCAACCAGCTAGCCACTCCAGCCAGCCATCCATCCAGCCCCCAGCCATTCATGCAGCCAGCCATCCATCCATTCATGCAGCCAGCCATCCATCCAGCCATGCATCCATTCATTCAGCCATCCATCCATCAAGCCCTCCATCCAGTCATTCATCCATCCAGCTGCTACTCCCACCAACCAGCTAGCCACTCCAGTAGCCATCTGCCATACCCATAACATCATCTACTTCATCACTCTGGTGGTGATGTCATGGTAGAGAGTGTGGCCAGTGACATATTGACCACATCCCCATGTCCCACTTTGGCCCACTTAAAAGGTCTCTAGTGGCTGTTTTGAACTGATTTGGATGTTTGAGGGACCTGGTTTCTAGTGGTAATTTGTTCCATGATATGGTAGGATTGTAGCTGTAGAGGTTGCAGCTGATTTTAGTCTTAGGTTTGTATATTTGTAGTATGTTAAGGTCAGAGCTCTGTAGGGACCTAGTGAGTAAATATTGAGAGATGAGGGAAGATAGGCTAGGGCAGAAGGATTTCAGGTATAGTATAGAGTGAATTGTTTGTAGTTGAGATAGTAGAAGTTGGTGAGGTAATTCCAGCCAGTTTAGGTATCTCAGTGAAAGACAATGACAATGGCAACCTTGTTGTAGGTAGACTCTAGTTTAGTTAGTAGTGTGGAGTTTAGATTGGTAAGAATTTGGCAGCTATACAGAAGGCTAAGTAGGACGTACACAAGAGAGGGTTATTTTTGCTTTGTTCATTAGAAACTTTTTGTTTCGATAAAGAAGGCTTTTGGTGTGTCGTTTTGATGCAGTTGTTTACATGTAGATCAAACTTGAGTTGGTTAACTATCATTACTCCTAGTAGTTTTGTACTGGGTTCAGCATTAGTGGGGTGTTATTGAGGGACAGTACAGAAAATGTAGATTTAAGGTGGGTGAAGTTCTTTGGGAGAAATAGTAAGAGTTTTGTCTTTTGAGGGTTAAGAATTAGCTGGTTGTCACAGAGCCAGGATTCGATGGAGTTAAAATATGCTTGAGTTGCAGAGATAAGGTCAGAGGGAGTATCTGCGATGGTGATTCCTTTGTTGTGTCATTTTCAATATTTCATCATGCATGGATAACGTCCAGTGTAAATACAAATAGACAGGTCAAAAATATGACAGAACACTGCTTAATAACACTGAGGAAGCATGTGTGAGAAGGTCCCGTGTTGGTGTGCTGATAACTGTACATAATGACGTTTTAAGCAATTACAGATAACTAAATGTCTTCATTTCAACAACCCATAGCCAAATACAGAAGGAATACAAGCCACTCACATTAATTGCTTTCCAAAATAGCTTCTTAAAGCGTACTGCTGACAAGCTCATTTGCAAGACTGATGGCAAAGTATTAGTCTGTGCATAATTATATTTTAACAGGAATTAACAGCAAGTAGTCTGTAGTGCTCCATGCCAACCTATGCACAAATATGAAGTGCAGTCATGCAAACAGCTATGATGTGGATCCATTTCAGAACACGTGTGTTATGTGAAAATTTCATGTGCTGGATTTATATATTTGTCATGATAATTGCAGTACATTAGTCATTACATGGATGATATGGGTGTATAGTTTGACAGCCCTCATATCTGATAACTGTCCATGTATTAGAGGCACTTTGAACTGCTTCTTATGTAATTGTATGTGTTTTTATGACATCACTGAGTAATGTTTTCAGTGCATGAGAACAGACATGAAGGTGTCATAATTAACAGACTTCAGAATGTGCATGGAAATGCAACAAAATTTATCCTATCACCTTATGTGTATATAGTAGCAATATGTTCCACATGTGCCTAGTGTACTAATCTTGTTAACACATAAAGCCTGTAGCCTGCAATGAGCTTTAACTGGAGTTAAGTACTTTGTGAACATTATTGGTACATTGGATAGTCCAAAGGGTAAGGCAGAAAACTGATAATGTTATCCAGATACACAATACCTTAAGAAATGCCTGAACTCTAGATGAATAGGGATTTGATGATAAGCATCTTTTTAATATGGTGTTACCAGAAAATTTGAATGAGGTAGAAGAGGTAACAGGTTGTGAAGTGACATTGTTTTGAATTTAGGCACTATTACAAGCCTGTTTAGGATAAAAAAGATCCAGAACTGGTCTCCAAGCATTTTCTTTCTTTGACACTAAAAACATCCATAAATAAAAAACTTTTTCCCCAACTGGGAAGGAAGAACTGGTTCTATCTCACTCCGGTACACCATGTGATGAAAGACAGGTAAGTCCAGGCTGGGGGATGAGGGGTTACACCTTGGAAAGGAGGAATTTTCTCCCACTGCCATCTGTAACCTTGATGAATGATCTTCAGAGCCCACTTGCCTGAAACTATTTGTTGTGAAAGGGAAAAGTGGAGATTCAAACTTTCTGGAATTGAAATTGGGCTATCAGGGTATAGGAGGGTGGAACAAGATCCATTAAGTATTCATTCTGACTTGTTGGGCTGTCCATTGTTTTAAGAGGTCCCAAAATTCTTTTTGGAACTTCCTTGCCATTTCTTCTTAAGCACCTGTTTACATGCATTTTGTTGAGACTGCTTATTTTGTTTTTTTTTTATTTTTATTTTTTTGGATGAAGGGTTAGAGAATCCCTTAGAAAATTAGAAAATTGAGAACTGAAAAATCTTAAGATTCCCTGTATCAACTTACTTGCTTCATCCCACTATTTAATCACATCTGTGACAAAGGGGCCAAAAACTAAATCTCTGTCCAAATGAGAATTTTAAATCTCATTTTAACATCATCTGGGAGTTCTGAAAAATGGAGCTAGGTAAACCTCCTCAAAACAATACCAGTGAGCAAAGTCCTGGAAGAGGTTATCAACTGAGTCATTCACACAGTATAAACTATGAGTAGTGACTTATACAATAGAGGTAACTCAATTATTTAAAGCAGATATTCCTCACAAGAAGACACTGTAAACAAAGCAAACTTTAACATATGAACCTGAACATTCAACATTCTGAAAATCATAGTTGCAGAAGAATATACTTTTTCTCATACTTATCAATAATCTTCCCATCTTTATCAGAAAGAGTAGGACTGGAATTAACTAAATGTTTAGCAGCAGTAGGAAAAACTAAAGCTATACCTGCTAGGTCAGGTTTCAGAACAGTGTATACAAACTTAAAAGACTGAGAAACTATACATCCTATCTGCCTTTTTAGGGGCAGCTGGCTGACTATAAAAAAACTGTAGGTAGTAACTCATATAACCTCGAACACTGAAAGTACTAGAGGAATGGGAAAGGCTCTAGAAATTCTTCTGTAACGGCTCATGGTATTTTCTGAAGAACTAAGAAACCTCAGTGTTCTCCCACTGAAAACACTGGCACATTCTGGAAATAGTATCAGAAAAAGTGATACCCCCCCACTGGAAGAATCAGAAACTAAGCTCTCTTCTGAGTCTGAATCAGAAATCTGAGGAGAAAACCCTACATATTTGTTCCTTCATCTTCCTGTTTAGATTTGGAATCTTGAATCTCTTCAGGAAAACCAAAAACTACTTTATAAGAGGGATCAGTATTTTGAATTAAACCTTGAACCAGACCCAGGAAACTACTATTGTCTAAAGAAATTTGAGGAGGAGAAGATATATATTACTTTTCTGTTCCTTTTTGACAGGAAAATTAGGGTCAACAGTAGTATTAATGGCAGCAGCATCTTCCACAGGGATGGGCACAACATTCTGTCAAAACGTGGAAGCCTTTCCTGTTCTCCCTCCCAAGACCAACAAGAATGGCTGTCCCTTGCCACTGAGGGGATCCCAACAGCCCCAAAGGATGTAGCTAATCCCTGCTCCACAGTGGCTATAGGTGCTACACCAGAGGGATCCAGGGTAAAAGATGAGTAGCCCGAGGTACAACCAATGGTCACAGCAGTCACCCACCTTAGGCTGAGACAAATTGCTAACCTGCTGTCATGGCCAATGCTGTTTGCTTAACTTTTTTTTTTGTGTGTGGCTAGAAGAAGGACTGGCCATGGGACCAATGGTTTGTTCCATGGTCATGCAGAAAATAGTGCATCTTTCCCATGGAAAAGAAGCAGTAAAAGCTGATAAAACATAAAAGTCTTTAAAAGTAATTTTTCATATAAAACACAATAGAGAGCACTTCAAAACACCTTTCCAAAAAAAAGTAAAATAAGCAATTTTTTTCCACACAAAAAGGTTTTAATTGCTTTAAACAACTTTTAAACTGACAGGGAAAAAAAATACTCTGATTTAACTCATTCAAGCCTATAGCACCTTTCTGTATGCTTCCATTTCACACCAATAGCTCCTTATGGCATACAGACATATTTGGGGTCTGGCTTCTTTAACTAAGTTACTTACCAGCTAATAAGAGGCAGTATTAGAAAGCACATGACGTTATTATCAAAATGACACTAAGATTATTAGTCTAGGATGTTTTGGAGTACAGAAAATAATCACTGATTGTCACTTATTATTCATATTGTCATACATAAAAGCCGAAAGACAAACAACAACATTCATATTGTCATACTTATGTTCATATTTTTATAATGGTGAGCCCTACATGTTATTTAGAGATATGGTGTGATATGCCATGGTGGGATACAGGAGAACTCATTGCCAATTTCCATTTGTATCACACCATACCTGAGATATTGCTAGTTATTTGTTAGTAAATATGAAAAAATATATATTTCCATATGTACTTAATACTTCAAAAAACAAGTGACTTACAAACTGTTGCATGACATCATATGAAAAATCAGATGTTGAAGAAAACTATTTTGAAAGATATTCAATTTTATTTATTTTGTTAATTATACAATGAAGCATATATTTTCATATTTCTGTAAATATCTCAATAAAGAGGCACTCATGGAGAAATTTCTTGTTGTCATGTAAAAGCTCGCATCTGGTTAACAAAAATATTCTAACAACATATGTCTAGGATGTACAGTTTGTAAGATATGACAATTTGTCTAGCAAAAAAATATCAATTTGGGTTTGGGTGAATTATAGTATAGTATAGTATTTATGGAAAGACTATGAATGCACTGACTATTATCACAGTAAGGGAAACTTATTACTGATAACATTGCTATTTGTACTGTCATAATAGCTTTTATTGTTCACAAAATACTTACATTTGTTTATCTTATGCTTTTTAAGTTTATTTTCAGAAAACACTCTGGAATGAAAGATGTGTGTAGGCTGCTAGAGATGTGACATTCCACATAAGTGTTAATGAGTTAGAAGTACAATACAGCCTCATGACGGTCCATTAAAACACAAATTCCTAGCTTTAAAATAACTTTCCTGAACATAAAAGTGTTATTAAACAAACATTTTTTTTTAAATGGAAATTTTTTTCCACACAAAATGAACTTATCTGCACAGCAAAGCCGACCATTGATCCTAAAAAGCAACAGAGGAGCATATTCCTCATTGGCAGGAAAGATCTGAAGGGACTGGCTCCCAAACCTGTCTTGAGCTGATTGATGGTTTAGGCTTGTAAAAGGTGTCTTGAAGCTTTGTATGCTGTCTGGCTATTACATCTATGCAGGATATAAGCCATATAACTAAGGCTACTGCAACAATGATCACTATTGTGAACATCACCATTTACGGTCACTCAGCATTGGTGCACAATACCAAGCATCACACAAATGCTGAGAACAATAATTGAAGTGTTTTTATGGGCCATCTCTGGACATGCGCATTGTGTTTGATTCTATTCTTTGAGCAGATTAAACATGTGAAAAGGGGGTTGACAAGATAGTGGTGAAAATGGGGTAATCAGAGGGCAGGACACAGAGGAAGAATAAATAAATATTCAGAATGGTGGTGGCACCATAGTTAGCCACTTCTTAACAACATAAATGCGTACTTGTAGTAAGAATTTGATGAATTTGGATAGTCACATTAGTGCTGGTGACAACAGAATAATGCTGTATATCCAACTGGACCAAACCAAGTGGCTGAAGCAGTCACACAGGCAAAATGGACAGCTATGCATGGGGCATAATTTTTTTTTTTTTTTGTGGGCAGTTGCCCATTTTTTTTCTGTAGAGAGAGGACTGCTGGGAAGGTTCTTAGGACTAAGATGGTTAGGTAGGTAGAATAAGTTAAGTAGCAGGTACAGATATACAGGACATATGAAACAAAGAAAGATTGCAATGGACACAAAAGGTTGTGGAACACCATGATTGGGAATAGGTAGAGGACATCTGAGGCATATGCAATCCAACTTGAGCACAATGAGAGTCTAGTCTTCATCTCCTTTAAAACTGCCATCACTGTCTCCTGTCTCAGATCCATGAGTCAGTGCTGGACGTGGCATCAATTTTGCAATCTGATGCAGGACCTTTTTTACTCTGCTGATTCGAGCAACAACTTTCCTCTTCTCCATGCTGCCTTTACCAGCCCTGTCAGTTCCTGACAGGTGGCAAAATTGCTCCCTCCAGTACTGCTCCCAGGGGGACAAGTGCATCAGCTACCAGGGCAGAGCTATCTGATGCAGGTGGAGCAGGTAGTACAGGAGTTGTGGAGGCAACAGTGGTAGGTTGTGACCCAGATGTGATGGGTGTCTGTGCTTCTTGTAATAGTGCCACTGCAGCCACCTATGGCGCTATGGTGAGCTGAACCCCAATGGTAAGTCTAGTTCCCTGTGCTGATGGTCATTTGCATCGCAGCAACAATGTTTCCTTACAAACTCACACACACACACACACACACACACACACACACACACACACACACACACACACACACACACACACACACAGAAACAGAGATATAGGGTTGGGGAGAAAAAACATAGATATTAAAACCAATGCCATGTTGCATTATTATTTTAATATGTAAGCAAATATGACACATAATTATGTTCATCTTTGCTACATCCAGATATGAGGGAAAGACATTAATGTGCCCTGCATTAAATATATCTCACTGATATTATAAATAATATGGAAACAGTTTAAACAGCTTACAAAAAAAGGATGTTTAGTATCCTTTAATATTGCAGTAAATAATTTACACATGCTACTGTGTAATAAAAGCTAATTTCTGTTGATGGGAATTGATGCCGCAGACAGCTAAGTTGATATATTCATTTCCTGATGCAGTCATCAAGATTTATTGTAGCAGGTATACTTGATATAAAGGTTACATGTGTCTACTCAAGCTGATATGGACTGATGCCCTGAAAAATATGATCGGGCTTGCATTTTTACCTGATGCATACTTACCCTGTGCCTCTCTGTGGACAGCCAGTCTCTCCTGAGTCACCTCTTTCTTCTGGGAAAACATTTCAGCAGTTTCTGTACCAAACAGAACAGAAAACAGTCAAAAAATGGAAGCATAAGGAATGACTGGATTTGCTGCTAAACCCATGCTACATATTTCACTGGTGATGGGTATCTAAACTTACACAACTCAGGGGGGGTTGCAGTCCTAAATTCAGCCTCCCATTGGTTCAAGAGGTCCTGCTTGCTCTTCTTCATGTCACTGTAATGGTGACAACATTGTTCCCCAGTGCTTGTAATGCCAGTTGCACTGGAAACAGCATTGGCCAAGCCATTCTAAGCCTCAGCATTGTACTGAGGCCCAAAATAGTTCCACTGCAGAAGCCTGCAGATGTAAAACCACAAAGATCCTGTAATCCTTTTGACACCACCTTTGGGCTCTAAATGCACCTTCCTCAACTTTACCAGCTATGTCTTCTAAAGGACACCTAGAAGTCATTACAATTATCTGTTAACTCAATTCGAACCCTGTATTACCTCTGCTGTTTCTCCAAACTCACTGCATACATCTTGTGCCACAGAGATACATGGTTAGCACAAGTACTTTCTTCACCCAGTACTATCCAGAGTGCTGATGGCAGTGCACCTATGCCAGCCTCATTTGCATTAGTGACAGCAGCACAAAGTACATTTCTGACTTTTTGGCTTCAGATGAGAACTGTCATTGCACGCTGCCAAATGATGCACAAATGCAGAAGCCAAAAGAAAAAAGAAATAAAATTTATAAAAAAAAAACATTATCCAATTAAAGGGTATATCTAGCAATGAACACAGCACTTATAGCATTAACCTGACACATTAATCCTTTTAACATTTGTTTGCCACATGATAGCTTACATTTCTGTTAAACATCCTCAGGCCTTTTGGTAATGACAATTCTTGAATAAGGAGCCATGCATAATTATATAAGCTCATTTTTGACACACCATATACAAGTAACTATAATATGATTTTAAAGGAATTGTATTACTGTTATGAGTATTACTTGGGAGATATGGATAAGTAATCCAGAATATATTATAAATATTTCCATATTCATCATGTTATACTGATTTCCTTTTCTGATACTTAGCATATTTAACATCATGCATATTGAGTTTTGTTACTAATACTTAACAACATTTGATTTTCCAACAACAAAACATTTGTAACATAAATTCACAGTGACTGTTGGTAACACATTTATTATACCATGATCCCCCCAAAACGTGCATGCTGATTGGCCAGCGTGCCCGTTGTAAATCGAGTTATACTAATGGAAAAAGGTCCGGTCGCCCGGACTTTTTTCCATTAGTATAACTCGTTTTTTTTAAGAGATCTCCGTTGCTTATTTTAAAGCTGTCTCGCTATGTTAAACCCATTTAACATAGCGAGACAGTGTTTAAAAGCAACGAGAAAGCAAGATCTCCGTTGCTTTTTAGTCTCGCTATGTTAAATGAGTTTAACATAGCGAGACAGTTAAAATAAGCAACGGAGATGTCCGTTGCTTATTTTAAAACTGTCTCGCTATGTTAAACTCATTTAACATAGCGAGACATAAAAAGCAACGGAGATCTTGCTTTCTCCGTTGCTTTTGCTCAACTCTGATGTACTGCGCGGCGCAGTACATCAGAACTGCCGCGGATGCCAGACATCTGCGGAAGGGCAGTAAACAGGCATTATACTATGCCATTATTTAAGAAAAGTAACAGTTTCTTTTCTTAAATAATGTCATGGTATAATAGCAATAACCCACTTCTGGGTGTGGGTAATGCTAAATTTACCCACGGTTGGCTTTGTTTGGTCCCTCGGGCTTCGCCCTCGGGACCAAACCATGCCAACCGTGGGTAAATTTAGCATTACCCATACCCAGGCGTGGGTTATTGCTATAGTATTCACCAACACAGTCAGGGTGTACAATTCATAATAACAGTTTTGGGACAATACTTAAGCTGACCCCATCAGTAGTCTGGATATGAACCCAGCATTTGCTTTGCTTTTTCTCCTAACTCACTGCATTTACACCATGTGCTACAGAAACAGGTATTTGACACTCAGTACTATCCAGATGGCAGTGCACCAGTGCCAGGCTTATTTATGCTACTGATGGCATGCCAAATTAAAATCTGAATTTTTGCCTTGGGAAGTAAACCATCTTTTACTGCCAGGGATCATTGACAGTCACCAACACCTAATGCCAAGCTCTGCGTAAAGGATGAAGTCAAACATAAAAAAATAAATAAATAAAAGAGAGAGAGAAGGAAGATGTTTCTGTGTGGTGATTTCTCAATTCTGTGGCATTATATCATGAAAATGTGTACATTAAGGATTCCTACGTTAACAAAAACGTCACCCTCTTAGATATGAACCTTTAAACAATGGCATTAACATTAAACATTTGCAAGTTTAACAGTTTATATGCCACATGTGGAGAGGGGATTATGAGGGAGAGAAAGTGGAGAAGAAATAATAAAGCTTTAATGTTGTAACACTTTACACTTATGAAGCAAAGGACTCATTTTATCAAAGTTGCCTTTGTCATTTCACAGCTGATATCTGGATGACTGTGATATTTGTAACAATTAGCCTAAGAAATCATGTCACAGTAAGAACAAATGCATTAAAATACAAGAGTATGTTCTTCAGTTTCTTTTGTGAGCAATAACTCTCTTTTGATAAATTTGTAAAAGTGATGGTTTATGCTTTCCGTGTATTTACAAATATCTTCTTCAGTTTTTTTTTTCATTTACTTTATATTAATAACACTTTGTAATTACAGGCAGGTTTACCTCTTAAACATGTATTCTAAAATATTTTTTGACATGTATATCCTGCTAATGAGTCACACTTGCAAACCTGCAGCAATCCCCAATTCTCAATAGTCATTCTTATACTGCTGGGGCGTGTGCATGGCAGCATGTAGGTCCTGACATGATGTTTACCTGCCCAGCACTTCAAGCACATTGTGCATGAATGATAATGAGTTAACACCTGATTTACATCTTCAGTGTCTAGTGGAGTTAATCTGCATGACATAGGAACGCTGTTGCTAAGCCACTTGTATCATAGTAGGGGAGACCAATTATATTCACAAACTTCAGATACTACTTTTTAACTGTTGCAATTACATGCATTTTTAACTTTCATATTAATCCTGTGAAGGTATGTGCATTTTCTTTACCATGTAAACATTTTTAACATTTGTGCTGGCCTGTCTTTCACTTAACAATGCTTGATGCCTGGATTTTTTCCATTTCTGTTGGCATAGAGAAGTTATGGCTGTTGTTATTAGAAATATCCTAATTTAATGTTACATGCATTTACAGCAATATTTTTGGAGAATGTGAACATGTGAGACACACATTACATGAATAGCAGCAATATCAAAGTTACATTTCAGAACTGTGTTAAGGTTGTTATCATATGCCTGATATCAATGAAGGTTATCCCAAATGCTAACATTTTAAGGCCCTACACTTTGATTAATTGTATCTGTTGCAGATATACAACATTTTTTTACGTCATAAGCAGTTTTTTTGGGGGGGAGGGGAGTACATTCTACTATGTATTATATGTGTGTATTCCTACAGATATTAAATTAATTTCTGTTAATGATTCCTTCATACATTCATATTTTTTTCTTGACAGTCATTTTGATTGCATTATTGAAACATATTTTTTTCATCTCACACAGGGATATAGTTCCAAATAATTTGGGCTACATAATCCTGCATTCTCAACTTGTGAAAATGAGGTGATAGTGCCGGTACTCTGTCAACATGGATCATTCCTCTTACTGAAGGTCCAGGCTGACAAGCCCTTCTGTGGCCATATCTGGTGGAAGGTGAGCCATGATGTCAATGCTGTGGGTGGCCATGGTCATGAATATCCTGCCATCAGACATTGTGCCAGTGACATGATTACCAAAGCAAAGATAAAATGGTGCAGCATGGGAAAGAACTACTGGAGGTGGTCCTGCTACCAAACCACCACTCACAGAGAAGGAGGACTTCCTGTCCACTGTAAGGATCCAGGCTGCTCATCAGAAGTTCCCAGTGAAGAATGACCAAAGGGTGTCTAATGGTGAAGCTCCAGGTATAGCATAAGTATATTTTACTTACTTTTATAGATAGATAGATAGATAGATAGATAGATAGATAGATAGATAGATAGATAGATAGATAGATCTGGTACTGAGGTTCCATGACCACCTGCAAATGTTATGGGCATAACTTATTTTAGTTGTATTACTGCATAGAATGTTTATTTAAGCCTACTTTAATGTATTTTTTAATTGCACTTACATCTATTATTGCTTAACTCAGGTTTATGTAGCATATGTCTGATATTTATTCTTACATTTCTCTATTTGTTCTGTTTTATTACTGTTATCATAGGTAAGCCTTCCACTGGCAGCTGTGGAGCTCTTAACTCCCGATGTCAGAGCATTGGTAGCCTCTGATGATGATGGCAGTGATGAAGAGGCACAATCAGGGGATGCAGAAGACCAATCTGACATTGTAGTTGTGAGTCCCACATCCCCTTTTCAGAGTATGGACACAGTCATTATGCCTATGCATACCCATGACACAGAGCCATCAGAGATAGGACAGGTTGAGGGTGACACAGTTGATCAGCGTAGTGTGATTACTTCCACTGCAGAGCTGACAGTGTCTCTGGCCAAGAAATCAAGAGGGCAAAGTAACACACAAGGGTGTCAGGAGAGGTGATCAGAGGAGGCCTGCTGTCCGCAGGTCCATGCAACATATGTGAAAGTCCGTCAAAGAGGCACAGCCTGAATGTTGTGAATTCTGATGTGTGAGACTGCCTGAACTATGTGATTAACTCATTGGACCAGACTAATGACATATTGGATTGTGCAATGTTTGTAATGAAATGTCTGCTGGGGAGGGTCAGCATCCACATGGCAAATGTGCAACTACATTGCCAGATGCTAGCCCACCTGACCATGCCAGATCCAACTCCCACAGTGGAACTACTTCCACTGCTCTATCAATGATTGAAGAGTCCACACTCAGACATGGTGGGCCAAATGATTTCTGTCATAGTCATGATGACAGCTCATCAAGCAGACATCATTCACATTCATATAGCACCCCAACTTCTAGCTAGGACTATGGAATTAGTAGCGCAACTCCTGGCAGAGGTAGTTCTTATGGCTGACAGTAATGAAAGTGAACTGAATCCTCTACCATGAACAGCTCACACCTGTCCAAAATGCTAGGGTACAGTGCTAGCACAAGTACCATGACTGTGTTCCAGTAGACCCACACACATTAAAATTCATCTTAGCCACCCCAGCTCATACCAGCACATCTATACACATATCACTATTGAATTATTTACATCTCTTGCTACTTATCTTGACAGTGGATACTCACTGTTAACCTGACTTCTCACTCATGTACACTTACTTCTTTGGTGTCAGGCTTATCTTTCTGTAACCTCTCTCACCATGTGCAAGTGAGTCTGGCTGTGCCCTGAGTGAATAGCTAATGTTTGCTTTAATCAAAAGTATATATATATATATATATATATATATATATATATATATATATATATATATATTCAAGAACATCGACATCTGTGCAGTGACAGATGCCCACATAGCAAGTTGAGGCACTCCTTAAAATGCAGTACATTGACATCAGTGCAGTGACAGAGACCTGGTTCAAGGCTCCAGAGAGCACCCCTGCATTACCAGGCTATAATTCATACCACACCTTTCAGCCACCTAACCTAGGCTGAAACACTAAAGGCAAATGCGTGTCCATATTCATTAAGGATATCCACACCTCTAGGCTTGTTGCTCAGCATAATGCATCTGAGATTATCCAAGGGCAACTAACTCCGGGCAAGACCACAATCCAAATTGTAGCTTGCTACAGATCCCTCACCATGTCACAGGATTCCCACTCCTCATTTCTTGATACGCTGGAAAATATTAGGGTACAACCCAATAACCTAATAATGGGTGATTTCAGCTACCCCACCATTAACTGGGAAAACTACTCATGTACCAACTCTTTTGTGCAACGTTTTCTGGAATTCATAAATTCCAATACCTTGGATCAACTTATCCACACCCCCACCAGGGGCTGCAATATCCTAGACCTGGTCATTACCAACATGGGCAATTGGTGTTCCACGCCAGGGGTCAATTCCTCATTGGTCAGATCCGACCATAAGCTAATCACCCTAGACATCCACATCCCACCCCCACCCCCCATTAGGGAAACCACAGTAAAAAATGTCTCCTAAGCCAACTTCACACTTCTTAAGACAGAAGTGGCAACTTCACGACACCCATGCAGATGGACAACAGAGGTACGACTGCTGAATCCTACACAAATGCACTTTATAAGCACTTACACAAGTGCATGGATCATGCTATCCCTAACAGAACCAAGATGCTATCCTCAAAAAAAAGGAAGCCAATCTGGTGGTCTCCTGCCATAAACAAACTCTACAACAGAAGAAAGAAACTGTTGCAAAAAAGAGTAAAATCCCATGATTGGAGGAACCCCCTGGTCAGCCTCAGTAAGAAGCTGAGAACGCTCATAAAATCCTCCAAAACTAGTTGCGAAAACAAAATTGCCACTGATTCTAAAGACAACCACAAAGAATTCTATAGCTACGTCAAGAATCTCAATGGCAACACTCAGATCTGCTGTGAGTTACAGCACAATGGCACTAAATATGCAGAACCAACTGATATTGCCAACATCCTGGCAGATAGGTTCAGTGCTAAATTTACCCCCTCACACCCCCTAAAAGGCCCATCTCTATACCAGAAGAATGCAAAGTTCCTCTAATCATGGCCATACAGATAAAAAAGCACACTCTCCAAAGCCAAGAACACAGCATCCATGGGACCGTAGATGAGGGTAAGGTGGTTCACACAGCCTATCTAGATCTCGCCGAGGTTTTTGACACCACCCCCCACTCTGGAATTATAGATAAACTCACTAAATTAGGTATAAATCCTTATGTCACAAGATGGGTTGCCAACTGGCTCACTGACAGAACTCACACTATGAAAGTAGCAGACTCCAAATCTGACTTCAGACCAGTGACAAGTAGAGTACCACAGGGTTCAGTCATGGGTCTTCTCCTGTTTGGTATCTACTTGTCTGATGTACAGAAGGTCTTTGGCTAATGAAGTTCGCAGATGACTGCAAACTAGGAGCCATAATCGAAACTCCTAAAGATGTGGACATCCTACAAAAGGGTCTCACTGAGACAGATGCCTGGTGTCAAAGCCATGGCCTCAAGCTTGATGCCAAAAAGTGCATTGTCATCCCATTTGGTAAAAACTTTGTACCCATGAACTACCAAAAAGGCGGTAGTCTACTTAACACTGAAAGTATGATAAGAGACCTTGGACACAGATGGACAGTAGTCTCTCCTTTGATAATCACATTGCCACAGTAGTCAGAAAATCCTTCTACGTAGCACACCTCATCACAAAAGTTTTCTCATCAAGGAAAAAAGAGGTCATTGTTCCCCTCTACTCATCACTCATTAGACCCATATTAGAGTACAATGCCCCTATACATATGTACCTCACAAGATATCTACAACAACTGGAAAGGCTGCAGAAATACCTCACAAAGAGGATCACTGGCCTCAAACAGATGCCCTACGCAGACTGTCTCAAAAAGCTCCAGCTTTACTACGTTGCATATCGCCTACTCAGAGGCAATCTCTGCCTAACATACAAAGCTATGTCAAACCCAGAGCTGTTGGGCATGCCCAACTTAAAGAAATCCCAATCCATCTGAGCTACATGCTCTAGGGACCCAAACCTTGTCATCACAATAAACAGAACATGCTGGAGGGATAGATTCCTGTCCCAGAGACTTCCCATACTCTGGAACAATCTACCTATCTATATCAAACAAAGCTCCTCATTAGCACTCTTCAAGAAAAATCTTGATGATTGGGATGGGAAATAGGAAATTCACCCTGGGGATCACTTCTGTGGCTCTGCTCGACAGGGCCACAGGAAATAAAAAGCCAGGGTACCTTTTTGGCTAGGCTTATATAGGCCCTAGGGCCAATAGCCTAGTATCTACCTATGAACCTGTATATATATATATATATATATATATATATATATATATATATATATATATATATATACACCACGCGCACACACACACACACACACACACACACACACACACACACACACACACACACACACACACACACACACACATATATATATTTATGATGATGATTTCAACAATTATTTTATTTTATGTATTTCTTGACCCTTGTTGCATTTGTATTGTGTTTTTAGTAAAGCGGTTCCAAAACTTACTAATTACTGCTTGCTCTTAAACTTGTGCAATTGCACTGATCACTGTTGGGGTGTATACTTTGGGCAACTTTATGCAGGATACACAGCACTGGGCAGGTTAATATTTAGGTTGCATACATCACTCATGATTTACTGTTGACATTCCTTTACAGTTGAGTAATGTTTTATTTCTTCTTTATAGGTTCATCACTTTCCTCTAAGGTGTCCCTGTATATCCTGTACTGCTGTACAATTTCTGTATCGCAAGGTCCATCATAAGTCAAATGGGGTCTGAGACCCTTCTCCTTCTAGACCGACATGTGGCAGCCTGTTGCACATACAGGTTAATAATGGCAGCAGCGATGCCTAACATTTTCTATTAAGTGTGCGTGTTGAGTGGCTATATTCCAAAGAATACTGGAATTAAGTCCAAGAGGGACAGCAGTGCACTTTATAAGTTCCTGAGTCACTCTGCCTTGTTGAATTGTTTCTTTAGCATGTATTTCACCTACGTATGTCTTCACTAACATATTTTGCCACTTACCCTTGTTTAGAAGGTGACCATGGAGTGTAGAGCAAGGCGACATGGATGCCCACATAGCAAAAAGTGTAAGCATTCATGACTCTAGCCCCTTGCTTAATATAGCCACAAAAAGCACAAGAACTACACTTAAAAGTACATTTTTTGTTATTATGCATCTGGCCTATATATTTATTATGTTATAGCAATTTCTTAAGTTTTGAACCTCTTTTGTATATATTAATAGGGATAGATCCTAACTTATTATTTAAAAGTGCATCTATTGAGAAAAAATCCAAATTTCCCCTAATAATATTAATTACTTTTGAACTGTTAAATCCACAAAGCAGAACCTGGTAAACTGGCCAATGTTATTTGAAACAAAACAACCAATACATGTACAATCAAAAAAGCAAATCACTGGGCACTCTGTCAAAATGCTGGATAAATGTTTAATTAAACATTTTCATTTACACAAGCAATAGCCTTCATTAGAATATTATATAATTACATAGTTAGTTTTTAAATACCCTCCATCAATCACATGGTTAAATGTATCTATTTATTTAACACAATTATGTTTATTCTTTAAAATACATGAAATAGATGCTGCCTTGTTCAACCCTAGCAGTTTATCAGCATTTAATAGGCTCTATCAAAACAGTTATTTCTTAAAAAGAAAAATGTTTAACTCATTTCCATTATCTGTTATTTTAACAATTTCTAATACAAAAAGATATACCCCGGGATTCATGAAGCTCGGCGCAAGGCCGGTGTAAGGCCTGCGCCGGCGGTGCAGTGAATAGTCGGCGTAGTAGCGCCATATGCATAGTAATGAGTGCGCGCCGCAACCACAGACACGTGCGTAGGTTACGTGAGCGAGCCCAAGTAGGATGTGTCCGGAGGCGTGGCTAAGCCGGCAGGCGATGAGCAACCTAAAGTGCTGATTTCCACAGGCCGCCCATAATAGTAATGGCACCAGCCAGGGCCCGTGCAGAATGAAACGCACGCAGAGTATGCAACATAGTACCCGTCCCAACAAAACGGAGAAGCAAACACAACCCACGAAGCCCTAAGTGTACCCGTCCAAGGAACAAAGGATACGCGTAATACCGTGTTCGTCCCGCAATGCACTGTCAGTGGGCATACTCAGAGAAGGTGTACCGCATGTCAGCCAGCACCGACATAGGAGTAGCGACATGGGCATGGTCACCAGGGTTACCAACTGTCCCACTTTGCTATGCACAGTCCCTCATTTGACAGTTGTGTCCCGCCAAAATTCGAAAAATGGCAAATGACCCGAGATTTCCGGACAAAAATATTCCCTCAATATACCTTTAATAGTAGCATAAAACATATATTTTGTATATGAAACACAGACATGGCATAAGAAACAGAATAAGCAACCCAAATGCTATGAGAATAAGCGTATATTTTGGCAAAAAAGTGAAGTTCTGTCATCTCTACTTGCTGTGGGTATGTGTTGTCCTGCAAAATCCGATGTTTCCACAAAAGATGTCCCACTTTGGGCATTGGAAAAGGTGGCAACCGTAATGGTCACCAGCAGTAGTGAGAGTACACAGCCGGGTAGCCGTGTCGACATAACAACAAGAAGGAACCAAGATACCCTAAACACAGGCAAACATGTGCATAGCAACATGTACCACACCCAGCAACGTGCTCTTCACATACACAGGACGGCATATGTCTAAGCGTAATATCCAGAAGCAGAACCCATGCATGCAAACGTAATACACAATAGCCCCATTATAGCATGTAACCCCCACCCATGTACGACCGTGCACCCAACCCAGCTAGCAGCCTTGTGCAGCTACACACCTACACACAATGGGCATACCTGAAATGTGGTAAGAAGTATTGTGTTAGGCAGTGCCACGCGGGCAAATATGTACCCCACATGTTAACAACCCACCTCAGGTACAGATATGCAAATGGCTGCATGTGAATGTGTCGGCAGAATGTGTACATCCCGCATGTGGTATGGACCCGTCCAAACCCCATAGGCTTGCACACGCCACGATGCACATAACTGTACACATGTGGACAAGTCGGGATGTTCAACCACCGTACCGATGATTAGCTATGCAGACATGTCAAGCACATATAGCGGAACATCTGCCTACCAAACAGGACGTCCTAACAGGGTGCCACAGGCACAGAAGGGGAAGGTGGGACATCACATGTGGAGAGTAGCGTTGCCGGACGGCCAAACACCCACGGCCAAGGCAAAGGACGGAATAACATGCATATGGCCGGATGGATGTTGTTAGAAAGATATATATAGAAACACATATGAAGTGCCAGTTTAGAAGCAAAATAGTATATAATGCATTGTATTCTACTTTACAATATGGCAGTAGAAATGATCTTGCATGTAATTGGCTGAAGCTTAGCTGCAGTGTGATTGAACTCTGACCCTGGCAGTAACCAGCTCAGCAGGCTTATGTCTTTCAGCATTAATTATCTGCTGGGTTAGAGAAAAATAAATGTATGTACATGTATATCTTCCTCCCTTCCACTGAGGAGGATGGCCTTGTGAGCTCTATCGAAGATAGAGTACAACTCCTTACCAGAGAGACAAAGGAACGTATTAAGAAATGAACTGACTATTGTATCCGAACAGTCCAGGGTCCTTGAAAGAGCAACAATTACAGAAGGACACTGTAATTGACCAGGTGCCTTGCAAGGCTGTGTTATTCTCATGGGAAAACATTTTAAAAGCATTACCTCAGCACCCTCATATGAATAGAATATTGCGGACCATAGTGATGGAAATGCCCTGTGACTGACCACGTCAGTAAGGTGGGCAAAAGCTGATTGTAAACACTATATAAACAAATTGCTTCCTGTATAGAGTCAGACAAAACTCTTATACTTGTACTGTATAGTTTTTTGCCTCCCAGTGTACACTACTAAAACGTTGTGAACCTGAGCTTCCTGTGTTATTGACTGTCATTTAGAAAAGCCTACTGATATCTACAGTCTGATTTTAACAACTTATTTGACATTGTGGTCCTTCTTAGCCGGAATTCCCTTGGTAAGCTACAGGTCAGAGTGCATGGGTGGTAAGAAATCTGCGCAGGAGAAGTTGCCTAAATGGTTCTTCTTGAGTGAAAAGACCTCTGACTGAATTGTTGTGTGTAAAGAGGCTGTCCACTTTCTGATCTGTGGCTGAAAAGTGGAAAACTGGATCCCAAGAAGAAAACGTGCAGTCATAAATGGGAGGCTCAGGTAAGGAGAGTTTGCCTCTTTGTCTCTGTTGTAGATCAGGGACCAGGCTACATTGTGTTTTTGTTAACATTTGTGATAGCAGGTCAAAGACCAATTCAAGTAGTTTTACATTTGGACATAGATCAGGGGAACACAGAGCAGAGTAAACAGTCATTGTAGACACTACAATGGATACAGGGAAGGAGATACCACGTGGTACGAGAGAAGGGTTACGTAACAGTCGTTTAGAAGACATGGGAAATTAGTGCACTAAGAAATCGTGAGATCCACCTTTGACGGATGATGCGAAGTATATGCAATTGCAGAGAGCAGATAATGTGAGATATTATGCAAAATGGGGTAATAAATATGACTTTGATGGTATATTAGACAAAATATCATTAGTGAAACATTGGAATCACTTAAAATGTGACGCAGATGTTCTAGGGTTACCACCTGTCCCTCTTTGGGCAGTTGTGTCCTGCAAAACAACTGAACAAATGGCAAATGGCAAATGTCCTGATATCTTAGGACAAAAATATTTCCTATATTTTCTTTAATAGTTGCATAAAACAGTTATTTTGTATCTGAAACACCAAAATATTATAATAAACAGAATAAGCAACTCAAATGCTACAAGAATAAGTTTCTATTCTGGCAAAAAATGACTTTCTGTCCTTTGTACTGGCCATGGGTATGTTTTGCCCTGCAAAATCTGACGTTCCTACCAAAAATGTCCCACTTTGGGCATTTGAAAAGGTGGCAACCCTAAGATGTTCAGGCGAAAAAAACAGCGACATTTGGGTATCCCTCAAGCACATAGGTGGATTGAGGTAGTGAACCGAAGGGAACAGAAGACTAAATATGCAAAAGCATCATACGTAGACAAAGAAGATAATAATACAGTAGTAGCGACGGCCCCTCCCCCTCCACCCCCTCCGATACCACATCCAGGATATGAAGCGGGAGGGCAGGCTAGTCCCCCCCATGTTATCCTGTGGCAACAGAGGTATCACAACAACCATTTGTAAGAGAAGCTATTGAAACTAGAACCCGAACACGTAAAACACCTAGGGACACTCAACTAAGAAGAGAGTCACTAGAACAGAGTGAGGAAATCTGTCAATTAATTGAAGTACCGAACCCTCAGGCAGGACAGGAAGGCCAGGACCCAACTCCCCTAGTGTATAGACCGTGGACACCGGAAGATATCCAGAAAGTTACAGAGGGAATTCCCCATCCACAAAGTAATCATGAAAAGTTTATACAACATTTACAAGGTATGCGAATGAGTTACCACTTAAATGGGGAAGAAGTAGAGAAGGTGATTAGACAAATAATAGGTCCAGACTGGCACATGTTTTGTGTCATCCGGAATGCTCGTGACGCGCAACTTAAACCACTCCCACATAGTGACGCAGAAGTAGACACCACGTTGAAGGGTCTTATGGACCGAATTACCGAAAACTGGAAACCTAGAGCAGATTGGACCTGTATTAATAAGTGCATACAACAAGATAATGAAACTGTAGATGGATACTATGGTAGATTATTGGAATGTTTCAATAACCATAGTGGCATGCCTATTCCTGCAAATCTGAAAAATGATAGTGCATATGAACAACAGTTGAAAAATGCATTTTCGAATGGTTGCATTGCCCCTATCGGTAGCTATATTACAAAGCATATGATAGATCACCGAACGAGTAGGCTACAAGCCGTACTGGAGTATGCTAGGCTTGCTGAAAGACATCTTAACAGTAAGAAGAAAAGAAAGACGCAGGTCTTCACAGCTGAAGACGGAGCAGAAGTCTTTGTAGTACAGTCAGGTAAAAAGGGTAAGAGAAACACTCAGGGCAATAAACGCTCTGACAGAGACTCGGAGGTGTTTGAGGAAAGAAAGAGAAAAGGTGAGTGCTTTAACTGCGGGAAGAGGGGACATTTAGCAAGGGAGTGCAGGTTGAATAAAAAAATGTCTACGGAAGGGAAGGATCGGAGTGATGAGGATTGACTATATGACAGTTATAACGTTCAACAGTCATCAGGACAGACTAATGGGCAGGGAGAAAATGTAAACGCAGTAGAAGGAATAAAGGAAGTGCAAACAGATGTAGAAAATGAGGAAAACGAAGTACTAGAATTAGCCCTGTTGAGCTTGGAGCTCTATTTGGCGGACACAAAACCGGAAGTTACACGTCTGGTGGAGGGGAAGGATGTGAGATTCCTGTGTGATTCAGGAGCATCACGAACTTTGATACACCCTTCAAAGTTACCGGAACACTCAGAATCACCTGACTACATATTAGTGAAAGCAGCAATCGGGCAGCTATACAGGGAACCACTTTCCCATGATATAGCAATAACTGACCCTGTGTCAGGTATGACCCAGAGAAGTAAAATAGTACTTTCTGCAAAATGTCCAGTAAATATACTGGGGAGGGACATTATGCAGCTCTTTGGCATAGCAGTAGTCCCTACCAAGAAGGGTATGGAGGCACAAAGGCAAATGGATACATTTGTGGTGCGAACGGAGGGTGAATCCCATAATTGGTACAGGCAGGACCTCATCACGACTGGTCCAGGGGCAGTAACTGAGGAACTGATGAACGTAGCCATCAGTAAGATACGCTCCCTTCACATTGATCAGCAGCATTTGTTACATTGTACTCTGTACTATTGTAGCACACCAGGGCCTGATAAGGAATATGAGCAAACATTGTGCAGACATCCTGCCAATAGACTAGTGTTACAAACCTTGTACTGGGATACTGAGGGTAATAGTGTGCTGAGTTGTTCATTACCACAAGAATTCATGGGACTATATAAGTCCAACAGGCCACCGCATGTCAGTGTAACCAAACATAGAAATGTCAGATGGGTGGACCAGGGTGAAAAAGTTACACGATGGGAAAGGCAAATCGACTTACAATTGTCACAACAGGGACTACAGAAGCAAAACGTAAAGTGGCTAGCATAAGCACGTCCAGCTGTACACTTACAGTAGAGTGAGGACAGCTGATCGGTGTTCCTGTTAAAAGAAGGAGAGAGAGCCTTGTGTGACATATCAAGCACCCTTTGGTCAACAGGGAAATCAGATGTAGGGCTTATTCGGACAGCACGTCCAGTAACCATTACACCAAAGTCAGCATTTAGACCGCCAAAGAAATAATACCCTTTGAGGAAGGATGCAGAGCAGGGAATCAAGCCTATCATAGCGGCATAACTCAAAAAAGGGATACTGGTAGAAACGTCAGATTCACCATGCAATACCCCTCTATCTCCTGTTAGAAAAGCAAATGGGGAATGGCGGATGGTACAGGATTTACAAGCTGTAAATCATGCAATACTACCTAGGGTACCGATGGTGCCAGACCCACACACTATATTGAATGATATGAACCCGCAACAGAAGTATCTTACCGTGGTAGATATAAGCTATGCTTCCTTTTCAATACCTATACATCCAGATAGTCCGTATTGGTTTGCATTTACATTCAGGGTAACAGATACACCCATACTGCTACCGCAGGATACTGTGAAAGTCCAACAATATTCGCACAGGAGATGGCTAGCAACCTGCCAGGGTTTACTCCACCCGGGGGCAGTCAAGTTCTACTTTATGTGGATGACATCCTGCTTGCGGCCCCTACCCAGCAGCAATGTAGGGAAGATACAATAGCATTATCGAAATATTTAGCAGAACAGGGACATAAAGTAAACAAGCATACAGGTCAAGTACCTGGGATATGTGGTATCCAAGGAGGGTAGAACATTAGATGAAGATAGGAAGGCAGCAATTTCACAAGCACCCAAGCCAACTACCAAGAAGGGAATGATGTCCTTCCTGGGATGACTAACTTTTGTCGAAGCTGGTTACCAAACTATGCTTTTGAATCGGCTCTATTGTCTGCTTTAATCTTTAATACACCTATGGCAGCACAAGATATACTACACTGGATTCCAGTAGCAGAAACAGCTTTCTGCAGACTAAAACGATTGATAGCTTCATCATCTGTTTTAGGTCTCCCGAATTATCATAACAGATGTTTTCAGACTGTAGATTGTAAGCAGGGATATATGACGTCAGTTCTGACGCAACAGCATGGAAGTAAGCAACGCCCCATAGCTTACTACTCATCGCAGTTGGACCCAGTGGCACGGTCATTGCCACATTGTGTACAGGCAGTTGTTGCAGCAGTCATGGCAGTACAGGCTTCGGCATCAATGGTATTATTCCACCCTCTCATTGTGAGAGTGCCTAATGCAGTTGCGATAATTTAGCTGCAAGAGAAAATAGCATTCCTGACCCGTGCTAGACATCTTTCTTGTTTGACCATACTCCTGAGTCAACCTCATATGGTGATTGAACGTTGTACAACACTAAACCCATCAACGTCACGTCTGACACCTGTGTATGGCACACCACACAGTTGCCTACAGGAAATGGAGCAAATAACTTTACCCAGACAGGATATTACTGATATACCCTTAGAAGTTGCAGAGGTGACAGTTTATGTGTACGGATCATGTAGAAAGAGTCCTACAGGAAAGAATCAAGTAGGTTATGCAGTAGTTACTGATATTGAGATTGTAGAAGCCCAACCCCTGCAGCATAACTTGTCTGCTCAAGCAGCAGAATTGATAGCTTTAACACGTGCTTGCACTCTAGCAAAAAACAGATGTGTGGACATATATACCGATAGTCAGTATGCTGTCTCTACAGTGCATGTTTATGCGCAGCAGTGGAAGAATAGGGGAATGATAACATCCACTGGTAAACCGATTAATTATGCGCAATTGATCTTGAATTGATTAGATTCCATTCAGTTACCTACTAAAGTAGCTAATTGTAAATGTGCAGCTCATACAAAGCAACAGGATAAGATTACGAAAGGTAATGCACGAGCTGATGCAGCTGCAAAACAAGCAGCCTCACACTCAGAAACTTTCTTTTTGAATGAGGAATGACAATCCTCAGAGATTCTAGATTTAGAAATGTTAGAAACAATGCAAACATCAACTACGAAAGCAGAAAAGCAGACGTGGGTAAGACGAGGAGCAATCCTTGAAGACGGACTGTACATCTCCAAAGTGAGAAAGCCAATATTAACGTCTAAGTTATTTAGATATGCAGCTTTGTTGAGCCATGGGCAGAGCCATGTCTCAACAAGGTGGATGGTACAGTTGGTTAACAGAATATTCCAAACATACGGAATTAGGAACCACATACAAACATTTTGTGCAGCGTGTCATATTTGCAGTAAACATCATGCACAGAGAGCATTCCAAACGAAGCGAGGGAGTTTCCCTACACCACCATATCCATTCCATACTATTTGTATGGAGTTTATAGAGCTGAATAAATGTGAAGGGAAGAAATACTGTTTAGTGATTATAGATATGTTTTCAAAATGGGTAGAAGCATTTCCAACCAGGAATCCGGATGCAGCAACAGCAGCAAAGGCCCCAGTAAAATAAAGTATCCCTAGATCTGGCATACCGGAAAGAAGCTACAGTGACAATAGAACACATTTTGTGAACCAGACAATCCAGCAACCTGGGGGATTCTTTGGGATTTCCTTGAAGAATCATTGCACGTACCACCCACAGTCAGCATGACTGGTGGAGAGGTACAATGGGATTTCGAGAAATAAGTTGAGGAGGTTGATGAGTGACACCCAGATGAATTGGATTTGCTGTCTACCTCTAGCATTGCTGAGCATGACAACAGTTCCAAATGTAAAGGGTATGACCCCCTTTGAAGTAGTATTTGGAATGGCATATTATGTGCCACAGTGGAAAGCTCTCATGCCTGCAAAGCTGGAGGTTGATGGCTCATTAGCCAGTTACATGAGAGGATTGTTAACCAATAACACTGTTTTGCAGTTAAACTCTTTTTCAGATAAAGAACAAATGAAGCCGGATGCAGAGCTGACTCCAGGATCCTGGGTGTGGTTGAATGTTATCCAAACAAGTAACCGGACGAGTCCGTGGGAAGGTCCGTACCAGGTACTGTTGGCAACGCCTACTGCAGTAAAGGTTGCGGAGAGGTCGTCCTGGGTTCACCTGACCCTTTGCAAACCGGTAAAGAATATCCAGTCTGATTTACATGTCGTAGCCGATATACCACAGAGACAGAATGACCAGGGGCAGAGTGTATAACAATACAAAGCAACCCCAAAGACATTGGTTTACTGTCCTACTGATCATACACCTATTAACCATGTTTGTGGTGACTTTTCTTTTGCTGGGATCTTTCCTGCATATAACTACACAGATACAAATAATGAAACGTGATGAACTGGCCACAGATTGGCATCCAAACCTCAACACATACCTAGCCATGAAGCGTGTGCATGTAGAGACTATGAACATTTCAAATTGCTGGGTTTGTACTGCCATACCTACAGCATATGGAGAACTTTTGATGTCTGCTGTCCCCTTGGGGATAAATTGAGACTTGTGAATATCTACCTTTTGATACAGGTTCTGTGAGATCACAGGACAAAGTGGCACTATACTTACCTGTTACATAAAAAGGAATTGTTTGTTTTTATAAACATGATACAGTCCAAGTTGGTGGGAGTAATTGTAACATAACTGTGTCTTACAAATGTCATATAAAAGCCAAAGATCACAGTACTAGTTGTAGCACGATTTATGATTCGTATTTAAGCTTAATGAGAACAACGTGGAAAGATGTGCAGAAACATCCTGAATTGTATAAACAGTTGTCTGTTATAGACAGGAAAATGTTACATGCAGAGTTAACCCGCATCAGTAGTAAAGTAGAATATTGTTATTTTGTTTGTGGGAAAAAGCATATCAATGGTTACCTGAGAATTGGTCCGGCAGTTGTTTTTTGGGTTATCTGGTTCCAGCCATAAGACATACTGCAGAATTGCCTCTGGGTACGATACGAAATGTAAGAGATATAGCTCGAAGAACTGGGAACTCAGTCGAGAAACCTACTAATCCAGTGGGTGAAATCGAATCTGTTTGGAAAGATCATTCTTCTGTAAGAGATAAAGGAAAATTGACTCCTATGGACTTGAGTGACAGTGTTATATCCTGGGCTAGAATAATCCCAGATTATGGAGCAGTGAAATCAATCAGGGAACTGAGAAAGTTGTCAAAACCTCTCGAAGTAATGAGCAATGCGACTTTTCCGCTCTCAAACTTGTGACTGATGAACTGAATGCAATGAGAACTGTTGTGCTACAAAATGTAATGGCTCTTGACTGCACCCTGGCGGCGAGAGGTGGTACGTGCGCGCTTATCAAAGAAGACTGCTGTGCGTATATACCACATAATAAGCACAATATCAACGACCACCTAGAGGTAATACAGCAGGTATCAGCCATGGCGGAACCAGGCCCAAACCCACTGACGAACTATTTCCAGAAACCATTTGGTGGATGGGGTTCACTCATAATGAATATCTTGATTGCCATTTGTGTTGTTTTGCTCATATTGGGAGCATGTGTCTGTTGCGGGATACCTTGTATGAAAGGATTAGTTAGGGACTCTGTTGACGTATCTGTAACCGAGACTATGTGTCAAGACCTGGAGTGGAATTTGTTAATACCAAATGAAATTCTTTCTGAAATGTAAAACAAATGACTTGCCTAGTTAAAAGTTCCAGAGAGGAAGAGGCTAGGAATGAAATAATGTTGTATATGTTTCTGGATAGAATAAAAGCATTAAAAGGAGGGAGAATGTTAGAAAAAGATATATCTAAACATATATGACGTGCTAGTTTAGAAGCAAATAGTGTATAATGCATCTTATTCTATTTTACAATATGGCAGTAGAACTTATCATGCATGTAATTGCCTGAAGCGTAGCTGCAGTGTGATTGAACTCTGACCCTGGCAGTAACCAGTTCAGCGGGCGTATGTCATTCAGCATTAATTATCCGCTGGGTTAGAGAATAATAAATGTATGTACATGTATATCTTTCTTCCTTCCACTGAGGAGGATGGCCTTGTGAGCTCTATCGAAGATAGAGTACAGCTGCTCACCAGAGAGACAAAGGAACCTAGTAGGAAATGAACTGACTATTGTATCCGAACAGGCTTGGAACCTTGACAGAGCAACATTTACAGAAGGACATTCTAATTGACCAGGTGCAGTGCAAGGCTGTGCTATTCTCATGGGAAAACATTTAATAAGCATTACCTTAGCACCGTTGTATGAATAGAATATTGTGGACTATAGTGATGTAAATGCCCTGTGACTGACCACGTCATTAAGGTGGGCAAAAGCTGATTGTAAACACAATAAACATAAAGCTGCTTCCTGTATAGAGTCAGACAAAACTCTATACTTGTACTGCATAGTTATTTGCCTCCTGGTGTACACTATTAAAAGATTGTGAAACTGAGCTTCCTGTGTTATTGACTGTCATTTTGAAAAGCCTAATGAGTGTTACAGTCTGATTTTAACAACTTAATTGACAGATGTGTATGTCATAGCATGGGAATAGGCCAAGCCAACCACCACAATCGCCATGTGTACCACATACAAACAGCCAGTAACACGCAGTAGTAATGCATGAAGGCATACACGACTGTGGGAATAGCACAGGACATATGGCACTTGCCAAGTGTAGATGCATGACACAAAACCCCAGGATGGGGCTCCCTGCAAAGAGGAACATGTGCCAACCACACCTCCCACAGATGTACTGGCAATGAAAACACATGCCAAACACACAGCAACACTACCGTCCATTCCACATCAAGAATGGAGGCTGGTCAAAGACCACCATGACGCTACAAGACAAACAGGGACACGTGTAACCATTGCCTTAACACCCCCCATAGGCCAAAGAATAATAGAATGGACATATGCATGTAATGTTGTGAAGGATGTGTGGTAGTCCTCAGTATCACAGTGGTAGGGACACAGATACACTGTAATCAACCGTGACGTATGTGCACTGTAGACAGCATACCTGCAGGTAATACAGAGGACAATCACGTGCCACAGAAATATACACATGAGAAAGAGGATAGGGGATAGACAAGTGTAAATGGGACAAACTATGAACATAGGTTCAGAGGTCCATAGGTACAGGGTAGGCTATCTACCCAAGGTCAGCCATAACCCTAGTCCATAGTTAGGATTCCTTTGCCAACCTTCCGGTCCGGAGATAAAATGCCTATGATATTGCCGTACCTCTGTCAAGCAGTGATAATGATGTAATCCCTGGGGTATATCTGCAATCCCCCATCCAATGGACAAGATCCCTGAACAAGGCTAGCAAGGATCTCTGCCTCACATGTACTGTGATGTAGATCCACAGCATAGTGAGTGTCTGGGTGACATATGTGTCACTCCAACACATCCTATTAATGACCGTCAAGGTTCACGTCACCTGCCCTTGTGGTTCCAAGGGATGTAGATACAGTAGGTGAAGCATAGACATGACATATGGGTCGACATGGCCTCGTATGTCAGGCACAGGTCAACACCGAACAAGAGGTATGTGACCGAATGGAGCAGGGGTCCTAACAGTGGGGCAGCATTACACAAATCCCTGACACCCTGCATCTGTATGACAATTAACCTATGAGGCCTTCCCAGCTGCTGTAGGTGTCGGGTCAGATACCCTCCGAATGGGGCAATGTACTCAATCATAGGTGTAACACGTAATGAGTACAAGGAGACAATGACCTACCCTGATCTAGATGTGAATCCCTGCACAAACAGGTGGGCAATGTAGAAGTCCCACCGAACCACGATAGCAACGTGTGTGTTGAACGAATGGTGACCGACAACCTGTGTCCCCTGATCCCTGGTAATTACCCCCACGCTCAGTGGACTGCCACCCATATGCCGGACAGGGGTGACCTCGTTCTCCTCGACGGGTATGATTTTGCATTACCTTGCATTTAGCTGTAGGCCATGTCACTGACAGCAGATATGCATATCTGGGAGGCCCCTTTGAAGGATATCTGTGTCAGATGTCCGTCCCACTATGGCACCCGGTTCGCAGTCAGCTACAAACAATGTCACCCATAACACCCCTGTGTGTGCCTGTACTGTGGAAATGTAGATGTAGAAGAGGAGTGGACCCAGGGCAGAGCCCCGTGGGACACCGCCAGCGACAGGCAGTAGGTCCGACATGCTGCCAGCAACTATGACCGCGTGGGCCGTGTCACATAGCCAGTTTACAACCCATCCTGCAATGTACGTGTTCACATCCAAGCCGATGGGTTTATCAATGATACCCGAGGGGGGTATTGTGTTGAAGGCCTTTGCCAGGTCGAGGTAGGCTATATGGACTGCAAGACCCCCATCAATGGCCTCGGTGACTGTCCCGAAAATGTCAACCATGCTTTAAATGCATGAACCGCCCCTGACCAAGCCAAACCGGGTTGGATGCAAAGTATGCAGGTCCCCTATGCCTTCATCTACGAGCCGCAGTATGATCCCTTCCCATGTCTTTGCAGATAGGTCTCCTCATGGTAATGGGACAGTAATAACCAGGGTCAGTGGAGGCATTGGCCCTGTGACGTGGGACTACAGTCGCCATGCGACACAACCCGGGTACGTTACCCGAGGTGAGGCTAGAAATAAACAGCTGTCCTAACTGTGGGTCTAATTCCTCAATGAGATCATGGAGTACACAGTCGGGTCACCAGCTGGTCCCATGGATGCTATGTTCACTACCCTGGAGAGAGCATGTTCCACCCGTGCGTCACAGAACATTCGGGGACCACAAACCGCCAGTACAGACATCTCTTCATGTGGGGGGGAGGGTGTGGAGATGTCTTCACCGAACCTGTCAGCCCGTATGTTGGCAATGTGTGTATGTTGAGTAAACTCCACATCGTGAACCCAGTCAGAGCATATGTGGGAGTGACCTCCCAGGTGTCCAGCATAGCAAATGAAGGCTGTATGATTGTCAGCCAGGTCCATGGAGATATATCTGTGGAACGTGCCCCGGACCATGTCATGACAGCCTGTAGCTCTACACATATAATGACCAAGGGTGTCATACCTCACAAGGTGTCTGCTCTGCCTTGTAGTAGCCACCTCCTCTCGTTGTACAGCTTGTGTATGGCTGGGGTACACCACACTGGATGCTTGGCATTGGTACAATGAACCACAGTTGGGTAAGGGAATGCCTGATCCATGCAGTCCTGAAGGTACCGGCAGACGCCATATGTAAGTGATGCAGTGGCTGCAGTACTGTTGACCACTGGCTCAGGGTCCTTAAAGGAGACCACAGTAGTGTTCAGAATTGTGAATTCGGCCTTTGAGAAAGCCATGTGTATGGTAACCAGCAAAACCCACAGCAACGGATGTCAATAGCAGAAGCCATTGTCCAAATAACATACATTAACTTCGGCATGACAATATGTATTATTATACATGTATTGACACGTGTCTGCTAATTACATTTGCAAATGGCCGTTAAGACCATGCCAAAGTGCCCGTGATTTACCTAGTCTGGAGGTGTCATTCCGACAATAAAGTGGCGATACTTCCCAACCGGGACCTCTGGGGATTAATTAAAGCGGTTGTTAACCTGCAACATTGGATGTACACCATTTGGTTCTGGTCTCGGAAAACATGGTTTCCGTAGCACTACACACTATGGGTAGTCAAGCAGACATCCGCGATTGGTGAACACACAGCAGCAGTCAAACCCACTGGCCACACGGACACAGTCCGACAAGCTCTACACTTTACATATGCACATTGGTGTCCATTGTAGGACCCAAAAATTTTCCCGTACGGAATGCGTGCCAGCCTTCATCGCCACTCACGTGAACCGATAGTCATGACCACATCACAGCTAGACATATGCACCGCAAGCGTGTTCAATGTTGATGATAGCTGTCCATGAAATGCAGCACATATGCACAGAAATCCCCAGAGTTCCGAGTCCATAGAAGTGCGTCCACATCACAGTCCCGCACACATGAAGGATGTGTAATGGGTACTGTCGACTGTTGCAGTCAAGGGATCCTGGGTATGTAGAAGCAGGGCTCGGTGTCGTTTGGCAGGTAATCCTATGTCCCGCCCCGTGGGAGGGATGTGGGCGTAGCACCTGCCTTACTCCCCACTAATAATGCAAAGCATCCCCCGGAGAATGCTAAATGCAGGTGTGAAATGTGTACAGCCCTATACCAGTGTCCAGTAGGCAATTCTCATGGATGGACAAGCGTACGACCAAGATGGCACCCATAACTGCAAACCCGGTGGAATTACACAGCCGCAGTAAGGCATAACACAGGTAATACACATAGGGACTACACTTGACATTCCCCATACAAAAAACACAGAGAACCAGCTGAGAAAGTCCAAAGCAAAAATAAGGTACTGTAGAAACGGTCAGTGACCACTCAGAGCCCACCAGGAATTAAATTCAGTCACCAGAGTTTATTGAAGTGCTTTTCATCTGCTTCATAAGCAGACTTCTTCAGAATACATACAATGCAGTCCAATCTACTACATTTAAAACCCTTAATTGGTCATTAAATTAGATGTGCTAAGTATTAATTAAATGCCTTAAAGGCAAACAAGCTAAAAAACTTTACTTGGGTTACAGATTCCACACAGTGAGTAAATCAGACATTGCTTCAAAAAGTATATTCTTCATAAAAAAATAAAAATATATGTATATATATGAAAGAAGAACCAACATAATGTTTTCCAAATGTCTGAGTGTATAAGCTACATATATATGTTCTAGGGATTGTGCCAATATATTAAAAAAACTAGAGACACCTAGTAGTATAAATGAACTATAATATATAGAAATAAACCTTATGATTATGACTAATGTAAAATATATCAATGAAATGTAAATATTCACAATGTGGTAAAGTAAAACTTCATTTAGAAGGTTAGTTAAATAAATCAATTCATACATCCTTGTCAAAATACTAAAACATAAGGACTAAAAACATGTGTTCAAATGCAATACATTTTAAAATAATCTATAACTGGAAAACTTTAAAAGATGTTCATACCACATATACCCCTTACACATAGGTGTGTAAATGTGCTAATAACAGCACCAAAGCCTACAACTACCTTTTGAGACTTAAAATGCTTAGTAAACAAGATATAGAACATGCTTCATTAAGACCTGGGGTATGGTAAGCTTCTAACCTAATCTGCCAATGCAGTTCTAGTGCCAGTAACTTTAAAGAGGCTGGACCGCCTCTATTGTCAACAGTAAGTTGGTCTATAGCTGTGAATTTAAACTGGTGGGTGGGGAAGTCAACAACATGTTTCGCAAGAGCATTCGTTGATTTATGTTTTTAATAGTGTATTGATGTTCATAAATGCTCCTAAACTTGCGTTCAGTCTTCCCCACATAGAATGCCAAACAATTTTGGCATGAAGCTAAATATACCAGCATCTTAGAATTACAGCTGATTCTATGTTTCAATTTGTACTCTTGGTTGTTGACAGAAAATTTGTTAGATTCAATAATGTAGTTACAAAAATTACATGCATGGCATCTGAACATACCCGGAGATCTTGTACTAGGAGGTTTCATCTCGAACCAAGACTTGAGGTTCTTATCCCTCCTGTAAGTCACCTTTGGAACAGAACCTAGTTTTGCAAACACCCCTGGATCAGCTCTTAACAAATCCCAGTTCTTCCTGACTATGTCCCACAAAATGTCACTATCAATGGCGAAGGTGGTAATAAATCTAGGTAGGTCCACCTCAGTGATCCTATCAACACTTGTTGTACTAAAATTACCAACAGGAGATGTAAGCAAGGTAGAAACAACTCTTACTTTGAATGGTAAAATTGGTACATACACACTGGACCTCCTTTTAAGTGAGACTTCCTTGGTTAAACCATCAATAAGCTTATAGGGGTAACCCCGGCTCAAAAACATCCCTTTAAGTGTTGCACATTCGGCATCAAATATGTCATCTCTACTAATAATTCTTGCTGCCCGTACCAGCTGTCCTTTAACCACCGCACGTTTCTGTGTAAAGGGATGACAGCTGGTAAAGTGCAGCAAGGTATTGGAGTAGGTGGGTTTTCTATAAACCTTGGATGTATAACATAAGGCTGTAGAATCCTTTTCTAGAAAGATGTCGAGATAAGCTATCTGCTTAACGTCAAAAGAAAAGGTAAATTGTAAAAATTCTGTCGTAACATTTAAATGGTTAACAAAATCTACTGCTTGTGCCTCTTCTCCATTAAAGAGAATAAAGATGTCATCCAAATAACGTGTGTAAAATGCCGAATGTTTACAATACAGGGGGTGGTTAAACACAAATTGGTGTTCCCATTGTGCCATGACCAAATTCACCATGCTAGCCCCATAGGGCGAGCCCATACCAACTCCTACAGTCTATGTGGGACATAGTCAGGAAGAACTGGGATTTGTTAAGAGCTGATCCAGGGGTGTTTGCAAAACTAGGTTCTGTTCCAAAGGTGACTTACAGGAGGGATAAGAACCTCAAGTCTTGGTTCGAGATGAAACCACCTAGTACAAGATCTCCGGGTATGTTCAGATGCCATGCATGTAATTTTTGTAACTACATTATTGAATCTAACAAATATTCTGTCAACAACCAAGAGTACAAATTGAAACATAGAATCAACTGTAATTCTAAGATGCTGGTATATTTAGCTTCATGCCAAAATTATTTGGCATTCTATGTGGGGAAGACTGAACGCAAGTTTAGGGAACGATTATGAACATCAATACGCTATTAAAAAACATAAATCAACGAATGCTCTTGCGAAACATGTTGTTGACTTCCCCACCCACCAGTTTAAATTCACAGCTATAGACCAACTTACTGTTGACAATAGAGGCGGTCCAGCCTCTTTAAAGTTACTGGCACTAGAACTGCATTGGCAGATTAGGTTAGAAGCTTACCATACCCCAGGTCTTAATGAAGCATGTTCTATATCTTGTGTACTAAGCATTTTAAGTCTCAAAAGGTAGTTGTAGGCTTTGGTGCTGTTATTAGCACATTTACGCACCTATGTGTAAGGGGTATATGTGGTATGAACATCTTTTAAAGTTTTCCATTTATAGATTATTCTAAAATGTATTGCATTTGAACTCATGTTTTTAGTCCTTATGTTTTAGTATTTTGACAAGGATGTATGAATTGATTTATTTAACTAACCTTCTAAATGAAGTTTTACTTTACCACATTGTGAATTTTTACATTTCATTGATATATTTTACATTAGTCATAATCATAAGGTTTATTTCTATATATTATAGTTCATTTATACTACTAGGTGTCTCTAGTTTTATTAATATATTGGCACAATCCCTAGAACATATATATGTAGCTTATATACTCAGACATTTGGAAAACATTATGTTGGTTCTTCTTTCATATATATATACATATATTTTTATTTTTTTATGAAGAATATACTTTTTGAAGCAATGTCTGATTTACTCACTGTGTGGAATCTGTAACCCAAGTAAAGTTTTTGAGCTTGTTTGTCTTTAAGGCATTTAATTAATACTTAGCACATCTAATTTAATGACGAATTAAGGGTTTTAAATGTAGTAGGTTGGACTGCATTGTATGTATTCTGAAGAAGTCTGCTTATGAAGCAGACGAAAAGCGCTTCAATAAACTCTGGTGACTGAATTTAATTCCTGGTGGGCTCTGAGTGGTCACTGACCGTTTCTACAGTACCTTATTTTTGCTTTGGACTTTCTCAGCTGGTTCTCTGTGTTTTTTGAAAGTATTCTGTGGAATTTGTTTTATTCCCCATACAAAGTCGGACCGCCGTGCGAACATCGGCTTACAAAGCACTGAATCTGTCAGCAACAAAATGGGGAGCACTCGCTACCATACAGTGGAACAGATGGGCGACCTGTGGAACACATACTAATGGCACACCAACAACGTCAACTAGGATATGTAAACTATGCATGCTCCCACCTATAAAGAAAACATGCTTCAATGAATACATAGGGGATCAACATGTTCCGGTGGTGTTATGTTGACAGTACAGTGACGGATATGTCCTATTGGGACGTTTGAGGTTTATTTAAAGCAGTTGCTAACCTGCATCTTTGGATATACACCATTTATTCACAGTTCTAAAACACCTGGTTTACATAGCACCACGTAGAATGGGTAGTCAAACAGACATCCGCGATTGGGGAACATACAGCAGCGGTCGAAACCACTGGCCAGTTGGACACAGTCCAGCAACATCTAACTTTACATATGCACATTTGTGTCCATTGTAGGACCCAAAAATACCTTCCAACAGAACTCCATCCAGCTGTTTCCGACCACCAGATGATGCGATAGCCGTGACTATGGCACAGTTAGACATATGCACCACCAGCGTGTTTAAGGTTGATGACAGGTGTCCATGAAATGCAGGACATATGAACAGAAATCCCCAGATCGACGTGTCCATACATGTGCGTCCACATCCCAAACCCGCACACATGATGGATGTGTAATGGGTACTATCGATGGTTGCAGCAATGGGATCTTGGGTATGCAGAAATGGGGCTCGGTGTTGTTTGGCAGATAATCTGTTGTCCCGCCCCGTGGGAGGGATGTGGGTGTAGCACATGACCTACTCCCCACTAATAATGCAAAGCATCCACCGGATAATGCTAAATGCAGGTGTGGAATGTGTACAGGCCATAACAGTGTCCAGTAGGCAATCCCCATGGATGGACAGGCCTACGACCAGGATGGCACCTATACCTGCAAGCCCGGTGGAATCACACAGCTGCAGTAAGGCATAACACAGGAAATGCAGATGGAAACTACAGTAGACACTCCCCATAGAAATCCAGACCGCCATGCGAATACCGGCGTACACAGCACTCGATCTGCCAGCAACAACATGGGGATTACTCGCTGCCATACTGCAGAACAAATGGGCGACCAGTGGAACACATACCAATGGCACACCAACAACGTCAACTAGGAAGGTCATAGGATGTTTAAACACTGGCATTCCTGCTTATAAAGAACATCCTTCAATGAATCAATAGGGTCTACATGTTCTGGCTGTGTTATATTGACAATACAGTGGTGTATATGTCCTACTGGGCCTTCTGAGGATTACTTAAAGCAGTTGCCAACCTGCAGCATTACATTAATACCATTTGTGTTAATCATAGTAGAACATGGGTTTCGTAGCACAACATAATATGTGTAGTCAAACACACATCCGCGATTGGGGAACATACAGCAGCGGTCACAACCACTGGCCAGATGGACACAGTCCAACATGTTCTACACTTTACATATGCACACTGGTGTCCATTGTAGGACCCAAAAATTTATCTGTACGCAATATCAACCTGCTGCGAGCGGGAGACCCAGATGAAGTGACAGCCGTGACTACGGCACAGCTACATATATGCACCACCAGCATGTTCAAGGTTGATGACAACTGTCCATGAAATGCAGGTGATATGCACAGAAATCCCCAGATTGTCCAGTCCATAGAAGTGCGTCCACATCCCATTCCCGCACATGGAGGATGTGCAATGGGTACTGTCAAGGGTTGCAGCCATGGGATCGTGGGTATGCAGAAATGGGTGTCGGAGTTGATTGGCAGATGATCCATTGTCCGCCCGTGTGAGGGATGTGGGTATAGAACATGCCTCACCCCCACCAATAATGCAAATCATCCACCGGAGAATGCTACATGCAGCTGTGAAATGGGTACAGCCCTATACCAGTGTCCAGTAGGCATTCCCATGGATGGACAAACGTACGCCAAGATGGCACCCATAACTGCAAACCTGGTGGAATCACACAGCTGTGGTAAGGCAAAACACAGGAATACAGATAGGGACTACAGTAGAGACTCCACATACAAGTCAGACCGCCGTCGCGAATACCGCATACAGCACTCAATCTGCCAGAAAGAGAATGGGGATCACTCGCCCATACCGCAGAACAAATGGGTGACCTTGAACACATACTAATGGCACACCAACAACGCCAACTAGAAAGGTTATAGGATCCTGAAACTATGACATACACACATATAAAGAACATCTGTCAATGAATTAATAGGATCTACATGGTTTCTTCGTGTCAGTTTGACAATACAGAGGTGGACATATCCTAATGGGACATATGAGGATTACTTAAAGCAATTGTTAGCCTGCATCATTGGAATTACACCATTTGGTTTCAGTGGCAGAAAACCCTGGTTAACGTAGCACTACATAATATGGGTAGCAAACAGACATCCGCGATTGCTGGACATACAGCAGCAGTCAAACACACTAGCCAGATGGACACAGTCCAATAAGTTCTACACTTTACATATGCACACTGGTGTCCATAGTAGGACCCAAAATTTATCTGCACGCAATGTCAACCAGCTGCGATCGAGACCCAGATGAAGTGACAGCCGTGTCTATGGTACAGCCACATATATGCACCACCAGCGTGTTCAGGGTTGATGACAACTGTCCATGAAATGCAGGTGATATGTACAGATATCCTCATATTGTAGAGTCCATAGAAGTGCGTCCACATCCCATTCCCCGCACACATGGAGGATGTAATGGTACCGTCGAGGGTTGCAGCCATAGGATCGTGGGTATGCAGAAATGGGTCTCGGTGTTGATTGGCAGATGATCCATTGTCCCCGTGGGAGGGATGTGGGTATGGCACATGCCTTACTCCCCACTAATAGTGCAAAGCATCCACGGAGAATGCTAAATGCAGCTGTGAAATGTGTACAGCTCCATACCAGTGTCCAGTAGACAATCCCATGGATGGACAAATGTACGACCAAGATGGCACCCATAACTGCAAACCTGGTGGAACCACACAGCTGCAGTAAGGCACAACACAGGGAATACAGATAGGGACTACAGTAGAGACTCCCCATACAAAGCCAGACCGCCGAATACCGCGCATACAGCACTCAATCTGCCAGAAAGTGAATGGGGATCACACGCTCCCATACCGCGGAACAAATGGGTGACCTGTGGAACACATACCAATGGCACACCATCAACGCCAAGTAGGAAAGTCATAGGATCCTGAAACTATGGCGTCACGCAATAAAGAACATCTGTCAATGAATTAATGGGATCTACATGTTTTGGTTGTGTCAGTTTGACAATACAGTGGTGGACATATCCTAATGGGACATATGAGGATTACTTAAAGCATCTCCTAGCCTGCATCATTGGATCTACACCATCCGGTTTCAGTTTAGAATACCCTGGTTAACGTAGCACTACATAATATGGGTAGCAACCACACATCCGCGATTGGGGAACATACAGCAGCGGTCAAACCCACTAGCCAGATGGACACAGTCCAACAAGGTCTACACTGTACATATGCACAATGGTGTTCATAGTAGGACCCCAGAGATTCATCCGTACGCAATGTCAACCAGCTACGATCGAGAGACCTGAAAGAACTGACAGCCGTGTCTATGGTACAGCCAGACATATGCACCCCCAGCGTGTTCAGGGTTGACGACAACTGTCCACGGAATGCAGGACATATGTACAGATATTCTCATATTGTAGAGTCCATAGAGGTGCGTCCACATCCCATTCCCGCACACATGCCGGATGTGTAATGGGTACCGTCGAGGGCTGCAGCCATAGGATCCTGGGTATGCAGAAATGGGGCTCGGTGTTGTTTGGCAGATAATATGTTGTCCTGCACCGTGGGAGGGATGTGGGAGTAGCACGTGCCTTACTCCCCACTGATAGTGCAAAGCATCCACCGGCTAATGCGAAATGCAGGTGTGAAATGTGAACTGCTCCATACCAGTGTCCAGTAGACAATCGCTAGGGATGGACAAGCGTGGGACCAAGATGGCACCCATAACCACAACCTGGTGTAAATCCACACAGCTGCAGTGAGGCATAACACAGGAAATACAGATAGGGAAACCAGTAGACACTCCCCATACAAAGCCAGACCGCTGTGCTTAATACCCGGCGCATACAGCACTCAATCTGCCAGCACCGAAATGGGGATCACACGCTCCCATACCGCAGAAAAATGGGTGACCTGTGGAACACATACCAATGGCACAATATCAACGCCAGCTAGGAAAGCCATACGATGGTCAAACTATGGCGTCCCCACCAATGAAAAACATCCTTCAGTGAATTAATAGGGTTAATGTCAATTGACCATGGAATACACCTAATCAACATCAAAGACCCGCTGGCACCTTATGGCACACAAACCAAGACACACATAGGTAGATGAAACAGTCAACGTAGATATTTCGTCCACGACAGGTCACATGTGGTATCCAAAGGTTACTCCATAGACATGTAAGCGCTATCACCCGTAGGCTCCTTGAGACTTACACATAACATAGAGGCATCCAGGCTTTATATATCCCCCCTTACACTTCCATATGTTACTTTCTGTGCAAACAATGAACATGTAACAACAGCATAGAAAGCACAGACGCAATGTTAACCACACACACATATGTTAACATCTCAGAAGGCATCCTATTAACACATGTATCATATGATATTGTACTATGCCGAATACTCATCAATCAAAGATTTAACAATGTATATGGAAGATATGCATAGCATATCACTGTAATACAGCGGTACAGAACTGAAAGAGTGGACAAATGTGTGCTAACCCTACATCTGTACCTAAACTACATTCCCGCTACGGGGCTTGCTCCACCTGCCTCTCAAAAGAGGCCTCATCAGTGTTCTATTGGTCAGCCCTGGTGTGTGGCCAACCCTCCACCTACTAATCCAACTAGATCCGCATTCTATAGCATAGCTGATGAGGTCCCCCTCTGGTATTATAACCTGGACGTCAGAAACACCGAATGTAGACGATGCCTTGTGATGTGCCCATATCTGGCCGTAGGCATACGCAATCCTGCGGCTGCCCAGGGCGCCGCACTAGTAGGGCCACCTGTCTAGTAGGTGTGTCATGTAGGTATACCAAGATGGGGCACCATGTGCTGTGGTGGTGGGTGCCATGGAGCCCTACAGCCTAGGGCAGCAGCTCCATCTAAGTCCGCTGCCATAGGAGGGTAGTACAGTTCGCAGCTATGTGCACACGCGCACATGAAACAGCGTCCACAAGGATTACCCATAGTGGTGACACCTGCACAGATGGCTGTAGCGGACACACACACGCCATGCATACAGCACAGGTAGACATACACACACCATAATTAGGCAAGTACACACAAGGTGTATGGCGTGTATACACTGTCAGGACAGCAAGGATAGCTGTCTGCCATGATAACCAGCAGATGTCATTACAGTGTTCTGGAATACGGACAGTGCATGGACAATGAGTGGATATGCAACGCACTACAGTTATATGTGTCAGCCGCAAATATGCGATACATGGGAAAGACAGCCGTCCATGCTAGAGCAGCAGTACGGGCACAACATAGGTACGTAGATATACAATGACAGAGATACAGACGGACACATGGCAGGCCCGGGAGTGTAATGTACACAGCATCACCCCACCACACCAGAGCATGGTGCACGGAGAACGCCACGGGCGGTCGCCGACCACAACAGGCACACAAGCAGGCATAGCCATTGCGCACCACCATCCACAAACACAGGGATGGCGGCAGGATATGAGTGTTCTATGTGAAACACAAGGCAATACCAGATGAACCCATGCAGCTGGGAGCATGGACACACACATGTGGCAGGCATGGTGATTGACCACACCTCCACATACCCAAACGCTGCAAACGCATTTTACACAGGTATGGAATGCGCTTACGTGGACCACCGAGCACACCACCATCAGAGGCACATGTACAGGTGGGTGACAACATCTGTAAAGGAATGGCCGCTGATAGCCAAGGTTTGTGTTGCGAAGCGTCTAAAAGCCTGATCATCTGCAGAGGCAGCTGGATACAAACACACACACACACACACACACAGGGAAGGGCCTGGAGTCGAACCTACGCCTATCTACATGAACTCACTACAGCATGACGCATTTACAGAACGCGCTACCGAGATTACTAAGCACAGCGCTGTCAGAGGCATACTTCTAGGTGGGTGACATCACCCGTAAGAGAATAGCTGGCAATAGCCAAGGTATGTGTTGCGAAGCGTCTGAAAGCATGTTCATCTGCAGAGGCAGCTGGAAACACACACACATGCACACAGGGAAGGGCCGGGAGTTGAACCTACGCCTATCTACATGAACTCACTACAGCATGACGCATTTACAGAACGTGCTACCGAGATTACTAAGCACAGCGCTGTCAGAGGCATACTTCTAGGGTGACATCACCCGTAAGAGAATAGCTGGCAATAGCCAAGGTATGTGTTGCGAAGCGTCTGAAAGCATGTTCATCTGCAGAGGCAGCTGGAAACACACACACACACGCACACAGGGAAGGGCCGGGAGTCGAACCTACGCCTATCTGGCTATGAACTCACTACAGCATGAAGCATTTACAGAATGCGCTACCGAGATTACTGAGCACAGTGCTGTCAGAGGCATATTTCTAGGCGGGTGACATCACCCGTAAGAGAATAGCTGGCAATAGCCAAGGTATGTGTTGCCGCCTAAAGCATGTTCATCTGCAGAGGCAGCTGGAAACACACACACATGCACACAGGGAAGGGCCGGGAGTCGAACCTACTCCTATCTACATGAACTCACTACAGCATGACGATTTACAGAACGCGCACGAGATTACTGAGCACAGAGCTGTCAGAGGCATATTTCTAGGCGGGTGACATCACCGTAAGAGAATAGCTGGCAATAGCCAAGGTATGTGTTGGGCGGCCTAAAGCTTTGTTAAGGTTCATCTGCAGAGGCAGCTGGAAACAAACACACACACACACACACGGGCCGAGAGTCGAACCTACACCTACCTACATGAACTCACTACAGCATGAAGCATTTACAGAACAGGCTACCGAGTTTACTGAGCACAGCGCTGTCAGAGGCATACTTCTAGGCGGGTGACATCACCCGTAAGAGAATAGCTGGCAATAGCCAAGGTATGTGTTGCGAAGCATCTAAAAGCATGTTCATCTGCAGAGGCAGCTGGAAACACACACACACGCACACAGGGAAGGGCCGGGAGTCGAACCTACGCCTATCTACATGAACTCACTACAGCATGACGCATTTACAGAATGCGCTT